>NC_138094.1:11958739-12481307 GCF_964212035.1 Myotis nattereri | reverse complement strand
TGCTTGCCATGGCCGGATCTCAGCTCCACTCAAGGCAACAAATTTTCAATTATAGAAGATAAATAAATCCCAGATTCCTGCTTTAAGCTGGCTGTGGCCTCAGAGTTGGAGCGAGCAGGAGGCTTGGGCTGCCCCTGGTATGGAGGAAGCCAAGCCTCCCGCCCGTCCTGGCTGGCTCTGAGCGACACTCAATTATACTAGGTAAATAAATCCCAGAATATAAAAAAACAAAGACAAAAACAACAAAGAGGAGAGGCTGGGAGCTTCCATCGCCAGGGTCTTGGCCAACCTAAAAGCAGCCCTCAGCCCCTAATCCAGGCTGGCCAAACCTTCATGGAGTTAGGGTATCCACTGGGGTGGGGCTTGACCAGCCTGAAAGAGTCATCAGCCCCTCATCCAGGCTGGCCAGGCACTCCAATGGGCACCCCCACCCTGACGGGAGTGTTACAAGCCTGCAAAGACCCATCAGCCCCTCACCCAAGCTGGCTAGGGGAAGCAGAAGGACCCCCACCGTCATCTGCGACACCCTTCAGGGCAAACCAGCAGGCCCACACCTGTGCACCAGGCCTCGATCCCATAAAATAAAAGGTTACCCTCCAATTGACCGTAACAGCAGAATGACTGGGAATGAGTGGTCACTATGACACACACTGACCACCAGGGGGCATATCATCAATGCAGGAGCTGTCCCCTGGTCAGTGCATTCCTACAGGGGGGGCTGTGCTCAGCCACAAGCCTGGCTAATGACTGCCAGCACCGCGGTGGTGGTAGGAGCCCCTCCCACCTCCTCAGCAGCACTAAGGATGTCCAACTGGAGCATAGATCTGCTCCCCAATGGTAAGTTGACATGCCCCGAGGGCTGCTGAGCAGCCAGAGGGATGTCTGACTGCCAGCTTGAGCCTGATTGCCCAGGGAGTGGGCCTAAGCCAGCAGGTGGACTTCCTCTGAGGGGTCCCAGATGCAAGAGGGCATAGGACGAGCGGAGGGAACCCTCAGAGTGCACAAATTTTTGTAAACTGGGACTCTAGTCTATATATATAAAAAGCCAGTGACTGTGACGACCAAAACCACCTGTCCACCAAACAGCAGCTGCGTGTGGTGACCAGGCAGACAAGGGGAGCAGTGAGGCATGGCCAAATGACTGAACAGCAGTCTGTGTGGGGAGATCAGGCCAGCAGAGGGCTGGTGAGGGACACCAAAAAACTGAACAGCAGGCTGCGTGGGGCAACCAGGCTGCAGGGTGGCCGGAGAGGGGCGACCAGGCCAGTGGAGGGGGCAGTTGGAGGTGACAAGGCTGGCAGGGTAGGCAATTAGGCCTGACCAGGCCAGCAGGCAGAGGTGGTTAGGAATGATTAGTCTGGCAGGGTGGGACAGTTAGGGGCAATCAGGCAGGAGACAGGTGAGCAGTTATGAGCCAAAAGTCCCAAATTGTGAGAGGGAGGTCAGACTGCCAGTTTAGGCATAATCCTTGACATCCCCCAAGGGGTTCTGGATTGGAGAGGGTACAGGCTAAACCGAGGGGACACCCCCGTGCATGAATTTCGTGCACCGGGCCTCTAGTCTTATCTAATAAAAGAGAAACATGGTAATTAGCCGTACCTCCACTACCATTCCCATTGGCTAATCAGGGCGATATGCAAATTAACTGACAGGCAAGATGGCGGCCGGCAGCCAAGCAGGTTGAAGCGAACATGAGGCTTGCTTGCTTCAGTGACGGGGGACTCCAACATTCTCCGCCTTCCGCTGCCGGACTCTGAGCTTGCAGTTTGAAACATTGTTACAAATATAGAAGCTAAAGAAAACCCCAGAAACCTGCTTTCAGCCAGCCAGGATCTCAGAGCTAGAGTTGAAACAGTGTTTCGATTATAGAACCCAAACCAACCAGATACCTGCTGTCAGCAGCAGAGGCCTAAGAGCTGGAGCCAAGCCTCAGAGCTAAAGCTGGCCCAGAATGAAAAAGAAGAAAAGAAAGAAAAAGGGAACAATTGGGAGCTTCAGTCACCTGCCAGCCTGAAAAGAGCCCTCAGCCCCTCATCCAGACTGGCAAGGAACCCCAGTGGGGACCCCCACCGTGAAGGGTGTGTGACCAGCTGCAAACAGCAATCATCCCCTCATCCAGGCATGCCAGGCACCCCAGTGGGGACCCCCACCCTGATCCAGGACACCCTTCAGGGCAAACCAGCCGGCCCCCACCCGTGCACCAGACCTCTATCCTATATAGTAAAAGGGTAATATGCCTCTCAGCACCGGGATCAGCCGAGCCTCGAGGCCTCCCGGCACTGGGATCAGCGTGAGAGGGGGCAGCTCCCAAACCCCCTGATCACCCTGCGGCTCTGTGTGTGACACGGGGCGGGGCCATAACCTCCCTATCCGCCCTCTCTGTTCGTGAAGGGGAAGGCGCCCCAACTCCCCAATCAGCCCTGCTCTGAGCCGGACCAGGGGCTGCACCTAGGGATTGGGCCTGTCCTCTGCCACCTGGGAGCAGGCCTAAGCCAGCAGGTCGTTATCTCCCGAACGGTCCCAGACTGGGAGAGGGCACAGGCCTGGATGAGGGGACCCACCCTCCACCTCGAGTGCACAAATTTTTGTACACCGGGCCTCTAGTCTATATATAAAAGACTAAGTGACTGACTGTATGTCTTTGTGACCATCAGACCCACAGCCAGTATACATGATGTGCACTGGCAATCTACATTTATAAAAGGCAAATTGCTAAGTGTCCATCTGGGTAATGACATCATGTAGTAATGCCCGGCTTCCTCTCCCCAGCAACTCACCTCTTTGCAGTTTCTTCAGTCCTAGAACACGACTTGGTTTAGAGCCAGGTGGGAATATTTTACACTAACCAAATGTCTGTGAAGCATTTTCCCGTGTGTCTTTTGATCCTCACAGAAGTCTTGGAATAGGTAGATGGTAGACTCGGTGGTATCCTATTTTCTCTTCATTAGCCAGAAAACAGAGATTTAGAAAGCTGAGAAACTTGACCTGACTGAAAATAAGGAAGAAATGATGGAACTTGTAAATGACTTCAGGCTTTCTCACTGTGAAGAATATAGTCAAACACTGCTGCAGTTAAATGGTTTACTCTTTGTTCTCCCTGAGTGAGCTACAATAATAACCTGCTTTGTGTTGAAATTTACTGCTGTGTTGCTCACAATTACCTGAAAGAGAAGTTGCGCTGCTTCACTGGGTGGAAAAAATTTAGCTACCTTAGACAGCAGGTCTAATTAAGCAAGTTTACACCCTCTCGCTCTCTCTCTGTCACTCTAGGTTGACCTGCCTATGTGCGAAACATATGCAGCTCCTGCTGGCGCCAATGGTATGCATGTGTTTCAATTTGTCATGGTCAATCCTAAATTCGGTTGACACTTCGATTATAGAGAAAGGGCAAATAGCGGCATTACAATATTTCTTCTAATTAATACCTTAGTATTAATTAGTATTTCCTTAGTATTAATTAATTAATTAGGGCCACTAGTATTCTAATAGTGGCAAGATGTCATCTGTGAATAGTAAGGGTTTATTGGGCCAAAAGACTAAGGGACCATTATGAATCGTTGCTATAATGCACACTGACCAGCAGGTGGCAGATGCTCAACACAGGAGCTTCCCCCTGGTGGTCAGGGAGCTCCCAGAGTGGGACCCTTGCTCAGGCAGAGCCAGGCTCATACCTGGAGAGTGCAGCTGTGGCAGCAGGAGCCATTGCTGCCTATGCCACAGTGCTACCAATCGGTGGTGGCAGGTGGAGTGGGGCTTGGATGAGCGGGCACACAGCACCTGGCTCCAGCTTGGGCTCCTGGCCAGCTGCCTACCGGTTCATGCACTGCTACATCCCTCAGGAGATGTCAGAACTAACCTGGCAGTCCCACATCTCCCAAGGGGTCCCAGATTGTGTGAGGCCGCAGGCCAAGCTGTGGGATGACACCGGTGCTTGAATTTCATTCACCGGGCCTCTAATCATTTCATAATTTATCACCCATTTAGCATGGTTCTCTTCTAATGCTGAATACTTTAAAGTAGAAACTGAATTTTGGTAATGATGGCCATTGAGATTTTACTGCTCTTTAGCTGTATTTAACTGCTCATATGAAGGGCACTGAATCACCTTCAAATATGAGTAATATTACATTCCCATAAATATTACTATGTTCCAGTGCTAATTTTCCACTAATGCCACTAAGTGAGCCTTTCACTAATTTTCTTTGCTCACTAGCTCATCCAAAATTGAAATGGGCAGGCTGCTTGTCTATATTCAAGTACAGAGATATATTCTTCTTAACTACACTGATGCTCTCAATACTTTCAATTTTCCAACATAATTTATAGTGAGGGTCTCTATGTTAGATTTTAAAACATCTCTTTACTAATATGAATAAGTCACTTTTACCTGATTTCTTCACAACTATGTGCATGCAATAATTTGGAACTGGCAATGCCTGACTCTTTCAGTGTGCCTTCCCACCCTTGTTTTCATTAAAACACAATCAGAACCAACATTAATCACTTTTCAGTCTGTTGAGAAAATGCAGACCGTCCGCGGGTTACATTGGACTCAAAGTACATCATTTTGTGGTTACAGTGCCATCCTCTGAGTATTTATTTTAAAAAAACTTCCATCATTTATATGTATTTAAATATGTGCTTTATGTTTTTTATTATTTACTAGAGGCAAGGTGCACAAAAATTTGTGCACTGGAGGGGGCCTCTGAGCCCAGCTTGGCCCCTATCACATACTGGGAGCCCTCAGGGGATGTCCTACTCCCTGCTCCATGCTCCCTTTGGCCTAAGCCACAGCCTGGCCTCCCTTTGTGGGCGCCGACCGGGCTGATCAGGCAAAGACATCAGCTCAATCACCCCGCTGTAGCAGCCACTGCCAGTCAACCTCAGCCACCAAGGTGTTTTCATCAACACGGACTCCAGTCCCTTTACTATGAAAAAAATGACAACTTTTATTAGGCATTCTCAAGATGTGTCTTTCATAGGATATGACATTTCTTTCTTTCTTCCTTTTCTTTCTCCCTTCCTTCCTTCCTTCCTTCCTTCTTCCTTCCTTTCTTCCTTCTCACCTGAGAATATGTTTCCATTGATTTTTCAAGAATGTGGAAGAGAAAGGGAAAGACAGAGAGAAACATCAAAGTGAGAGGAACACTTTGATTGGTTGCCGCCTGCATGAGCCCTGACCTGGGCCCAGGCCAGGGAGGAGCCTGCAACCTATGTACATGCCCTTAGCCAGAATTGAACCAAGACTCAGCAGTGGGCAGGCCAAGGCATTATCCACTCCGCAAAACCAGCAAGGATAGGATATGACATTTCTTACCCCTCCAGCAGTGGACCTTCCTTTTTTCTCCAGGAGTGCGGTAAAAAACCCTACATCACCTATTTTGATTCTTATTACCCAATTTACTAAGAATATTACCAGTGGCATAGAGGGAGCTTAACCAATGAGCAGTCAGAAAAGGTGTTTCCTCTGGAGTTCACACCAATTGCCGGCTTGGTCCCTGCCCAGGCCTAATGTCTGTGGTCCAGTCATTAGCTCTGGGCAGGGAACCACCAACTCCCTAAATCGTCTGCTCAGACCCTGCTCCCCATGATCACTGGCTCTGCCCCTGCTTACGGCCATGGCCAGCTGCCTCTCTGCTCCCTGAAATTGATGGCTTTGCACCTGCACAGGGCTAATGCCTCTGGCCGGGGCATTAGGCCTGGGCAGGGGACCCCCAACTCCCCAGGATTGCCAGCTCCACCCCTACCAAGGCCTAATGCCATGGGCAGGAGACCCCATGCTCCCCTCAATCACAGGCTCCACCCCAGCTCAAAACTAACGCCTCTAGCAAAGGCATTAGACCTGGGAAGGGACCAATAGTACCCCTGCAATTACCGGCTCCAACCCTGCCCAGGCCTAATGCCTCTGTCAAAGGCATTAGGCCTGGGCAGAGGACACCCAGCTCCCACCAACGCCAACTCCTCTCCTGCTCTCCACCATCGCTGGCTTACACACTGCTACCCACCATCCCAGCTCCTCCCTTGCCAAGGCCTAAAGCTTCTGACCAAGGCACCAGGCCTTGGCAGGTGACATCTCAGCTCTGATTGCAGGCTCCAATAGCCTATAGCCATTGGGCACCTACTTATGCAAATTAACAGCCAACTTTGTTGGTGGTTAATTTGCATATCTTGCAGATTAGCCAATGGGAGGTTAAGGGAAGATACTGTCAGTTACCCTGTTTGTCTATTATTAGATAGGATTTAGCACAAGTAAAGGTCAGGAATCGTTATTTTCCTTTTAATTTTTTCCTTTTATATTTTTTTTTCATTGTTTCACCTCATTACTGCTGTGTATGTGTGCTCCATGTGAGTGATGTAGATGCTTATCTAGGTGGGTTCTGACTTTCGGCAAAAATCATTATGACGTGCTGCTGGAATAGATCTTAAATGTAACATGAGAACCTATTTTACTTATATTCTCTTGATTAAGATGTAGTTATTTGGCCTCCATATTTCCTCATTAAGTACATGGTTTTTGGAAGTCCAAAGTATATCTTTATATATTTATGTGATTCTTAGACTATTCATTCAATAAGAAATAAAACTGGGGTGGGGGGGAAGCCGGGTTGGTCAAGGGGAGAAAAAAAAATAAAAAAGGACACATCTCTAATACGCTTTGAAATACTTTAAGCAATAAAAAAAAAAAAATTAAAAAATGAAAGCCTTATCCTTATAAAAAGATCTGGCCTTATAATTAAATGGCCTAATAAATTTTAGAGTAGGGCACCTTTCCAAAGTATTCTCAGAAGAACATGGCTTGAAATCCAGGGTGTATCCTTTAACACCCTATTGGAAACAAGAGCCTTAGTTGGGCTCCATCATGATCCAAACAGAGACAGAAACAGTAAGAGAGATGGCAGGTTTCTGTTACTATATGCCTACTGAGCATCCCTCAGTGCACATTTCCTGACGGTGCTATTGAACAGAATGTGCACTCACAGGACATTAGAGCCTTCATGCACAACTCCATCCTGAAACCACATGAAAGAGAAGCCTATTGGACAAGAATGTTAGCAGGGACTTTACAATGCAGAGGGATTCTGAAGAAGATTGAAAAAGGTGGCAGAACCCTAGCCAGTTTGGAACAATGGACAGATCACTGGCCTTCAGACTGAAGGGCTCAGATTTGATTCAGGTCAAGGGCACTTGCCATGGTGTGGGCTCAATCTCCAGTCTGGGGCATGCAGGAGGGACTGATCAATGATTCTCTCTAATCATTGATGTTTCTAACTCTCACTAGCTCTCCTTTCCTCTCTGAGATAAGTACAAATATATTTAAAAGAATGGTGGCAGAATCATGGATGCTGCAGGGACATGCTCCCAGGAACAAACTGATATTCCAACTAAAATACAAAACAACTTCCTGAATAATCAATGGAAAACTCACAGGAGAGAATCCTGACACCCGAGGACCGAAGGTGGAGGCCACTTAGACACTGGTAGGAGGAGAGGAGGCTTGAAGGGGCGGGCCTGACACCCACAGACAGCAACTGAAGTCTCGGAGAGATATCTCAGCTGTGGAGGACTGCCACTGAGAACTCTGGGTCTAATCCCCAAGCTGGGCCTCCTAGCAGAGAGCACCAGAACTGAGGAGGGTACCCACATAACCTGTGGATGTGAATAGCAGCAGGGCACTGTCTGCCAGGGAGAGACAGCTAGAATTTCAGGTATCCTCTTAAAGGGCCAGCGCACAAATTTCCCTGTGGAGCCACATACCTTGTGCCGTGGCAAAAGGAGGGTGAAGTGGACTGGAGCTGTGAGGGAAAAAGCCAGAAGTGGGGAGTCAAGGGTTCCAGCACAGAAGAAAACACTTCAAGTTTCCTGGGAGGAGTCATTTCCTCATGCAGCAGAGAAAATCTTTCCCATGCAGACATTTGCCTTTCCTGGAGGGGAGACAATTAACACACACTACTGGGAAACACCTTGCCCTGAGGACACTTAAGAGATTATAAATAACAATTAACCTCCTCGCAGAGGCAACTGCCCCACACTGTTGAAACACACTGTTGCTATAACCTGAGGACCATTGCCTTGGAGGCAAGTTAAGTTGGAATCCTATCAGTCTATAGACAGAGAGGTCTCTGGAGGCTTTGAGTCTTTGCCTGATCTAATTAGTCAGAAACATCCTTTAACAATGTTCTGCACTAGAGACTGAGAGGCACAGAGGATCTACCTAACTTGTCACCACAAGCCCACACAGAAAGCCAGAAAGAGGAAATAAAGAAACAACCCCCAAATAAGACAACTAGAGAATTCTCCAGATATAGAGGGAGATGAAGCACAGAGAAGACATTTATCTGAATCTGACTTCAGAGTTATGAAGGTAAAAGAGCTCAACAGCATGAAAAAAGATATAGTGACTATGAAAATAAGAACAGTCCTAGATATAAATGACATAATACAAACAGGAGGACCACTTACATAACAGTATTAGAATAGCGAGTGTGCCAAAAGAGGCAGGAGGGGAGAAAAGCATAGAGACGGTCTTTGAAGAAACAATGGCAGAACACTTTCCTAACGTGGTAAAGAAAAATCCCACACAAGGTCAAGAGCCAAAGAGAACCCAAAAGAAGAAGTACTCAAACAAACCCGTGTCCAGACACATCATAATTAAAATGCCAAAAATTAAAGACAAGGAGAGAATCTTCAAGGCAGCAATTAAAAAAAACTGTTAGCTACGAAGTCGTCCCCATAAGGATGAGTCCTGATATCTCATCTGAAACTCTACAGGCCAGAGAGATTAGCATGAAGTACTCAAGTTAATGGAAAGTAAGGATCTGAAACCAAGATTACTATATACGGCAATTCTTTCCTTCAAAATAGACAGTCAAATACAGAGCTTCATAGACAGAAAAAGGCTAAAAGAGTAAATTGTCACCTAACCAGCATTACAAGAAATGCAAAGGGATTGCTGAAATGAGAAGGAGAAACAGGACAGAAACTTAGCCATACAGAAAGAAAATGGAAAGAAATAAATACCTATCAATAATAACTCTAAATATAAATAGGTAAATACTCCAATCAAAAGGCATAGGGTATCAAAATGGATACAAAAATATGATGCAAGTATATGCTGTCTACAGGAGTGCCATTTGAAAACAAAAGTCACACAAAGGATTGGAGTGAAGGAATGGTAAAATTTCCATGCAAATGAAGAGAAAACAAGGCTGGAGTACCAATATTCATATCAGAAAAAATAGACTTTTTAATAAAGGCCATCACAAGAGACAGAAAGCTCACTGCATGATACCAAAGGGATCAACCAGCAGAAAATATTACCCTAGTAAACATATATTCACCCAACATAGGAATATATATATATATACACATATATATCCTATATAATAAAAGAGTAACATGGTAATTAGCATACACCCGGTACCCTTCCCTTTGGCTATCAGCAAGATATGCAAATTAGCTGCCTGCCAATATGGCGGCTGGTAGCCAGGCAGCTTGAAACAAACATGAGGCTTGTTGGCTTCAGTGACAGAGGACTCCAACGTTCCCAGGCTGTCTTTCCGGCCTCTGAGCTTGCAGTTTAAGAAACATTGTAACAAATATAGAAGCTAAACAAAGCCCCAGAAACGTGCTTTCAGTGAGCCCGGGATCTCAGAGCTGGAGTTATATATTGTTTCGATTATAGAACCCAAACAAACCAGATACCTTCTTTCAGCAGCAGAGGCCTCAGAGCTGGAACCAGAGCTAAAGCTGGCCCAGAATAAAAAAAAGAAAAAAAAAGCAGTTGCGAGCTTCAGTCGGCCAGAAAACAGCCGTCAGCCCCTCACCAAGGCTGGCAAGGCACCCCAGTGGGGACCCCCACCCTGATCCAGGACACCCTTCAGGGCAAACCAGCCAGCCCCACCCATGCATCAGGCCTCTATCCTATACTTGGAGGGTAATATGCCTCCAAGCACCGGGATCAGCAGAGCTGAGAGGGCTCCCGGCACTCACGGGGATCAGCTGACAGGGGGCAACACCGAAACCCCCTGATCGCCCTGAGACTCTGTGTGTAACAGGGGGTGGGACCGCAACCTCACTATCCGCCGTGCTCTGTTCATGACAGGGGAAGGCGCCCCAACCCCCTGGTCAGCCCTGCTCGGTGCCTGGTAGGGGGGAACTCTCCAACCCCCTGATCGCCCTACGACTCTGTTGTGTGACAGGGTGCGGCGCCTCAAACCCCTGATCGGCCCTGCTCTGTGTTTGACAGGGTGCTGTGCCCCAACCCTCTCCTCCCCCCATGGGCCCTGCTCTGTGTGTGACATGGAAGAGCCATACCCTCCCATCAGCCCTGCCCTGAGGGTGACAGTGGCGGTGCCCAAACCCCTGATCCGCCCTGTCGTGAGTGTGACTGGAGGGGGTGTCCAAACCCCCCAATCGGCCCTACCCTGAGCATGAATGAGGGTGGCATCGCAACCTCCCAATCTGCCCTGCTTTGTGCATGACAGGGGAAGGCGCCCCAACTCCCCAATCAGCCCTGCTCTGAGCCCGACCAGAGGCTGCACCTAGGGATTGGGCCTGCCCTATGCCACCCAGGAGTAGGCCTAAGCCAGCAGGTCGTTTTCTCCTGAGGGGTCCCAGACTGTGAGAGGGCACAGGCCCGGCTGATGGACCCCCCTCCCCCCCCCCCTCCGAGTGCACAAATTTTTGTGGACCGGGCTTCTAGTATATACATGCGAATTCAAAGCTATATGCCAAAATGCTGGACAATGTGGATGAAATAGATGAAGTCAGTAAAAAATCTGAACTACCAAAATTGATTCAGAAAGAATTACTTATACATCTGAAACAAACAAAAAAAAATCAAACAAAGAGACTTCTAGGAGACTTTAATGGAGAGCCTGAAAACAGGACAGTCATAGTAGCAGACTTTTATCACTCCTATCACTTCACTGGATAGATCTTCCATGTGACAAGACAATGATTCAGAGACTCTAAAGGACACACTGCATCAGATGGATTTAATTGACATTTTAGAACGTTCACACCAACAGAGCAGAATATACTTTCTTCTCAAGTGCACAGGGGTCATTCCCAAAGATAGACCACATGGTAGGACACATAACAAGTCCCTACAAGTTCAAGAAGATTTAAATCATATAAGGCATCTTCTTGGATCACAGTGGAATGAAATGAGAAATCAACTAGCGTAAAAACACCCCAAAACATTTAAACACTTAGAGGCTGAATGGCACACTATTAAACAATGAATTTGTTACAATGAGATCAAGAAAATATCAAAGACTTTTTGGAAAAAAAGGAAAATGAACAAATACCAACACAATATCTCTGGGAAAGAGCAAAAGCAGTCCTGAGAGGCAAGTTCATAGCACTATAGACCTATCTCAGAAATAACAAAAATCAGCAATAAACTATTTATCCCTACAACTGAAGAATTAGAAAGAAACCAACAAGAAGAGCCCAGAGTAAGTAGAGGAAGGAAAAAATAAAGATTAAAGTAGAAGAAATAACAGAGACAAAAAATTCAATGAAACCAAAAGCTGGTTCCATGAAAGGATAAACAAAATTGATAAACCATTAGCAAGACTCATTAAGAAACACACACATGATTCCAATAAGTAAAATCAGAAACAAGAGTAGAGGAGTAAGCACTGGCACCACAGAAATTCAAAGGATTGTAATAAAATACTATGAACAACTACATGCCAAAATGCTGGACAATGTGGATGAAATAGATGAAGTCAGTAAAAAATGCAAACTACAAAAACTGATTCAGAAAGAATTAAGAAACCTGAATAGGCTCATAACAACTGATGAAATAGAAGCAGTAATCAAAACACTTCCAACCAACAAAAGCTCAGGTCTGGACAGCTTCACAGGGGAGTTCTACCAGTCAGAAAACTACAGTCTATACTCCGCACACTTTTTCAGAAAATCAAAGAGGAAAGAATACTTCCAAACTCTTTGTATGAGGCCAGCATTATTCTAATTCCAAAAGAAGGTAAAGACACTACAAAGAAAGAGAATTACAGGCCAATATAGCTGATGATGACAGATACTAAAATCCTCAACCAAGTATTAGCAAATCGCATCCAGCATTATATTAAAGGACCAAATGACATGATCAAGTGGGATATATTCCAGGGATGCAAGGCTGGTATGATATTCACAAATCAATAAATGTGATACAACTCATAAACAAACTGAAGGTTAAAAAGCACGTGATCATATTGATAACACAGAAAAAGAATTGGAAAAAAGCCAACCCCCAATTTTGATAAAAAGTCTCAGCAATGTGGTAATAGAGGGAGCATACTCAACATGATAAAGGCCATATATGAGAAACCCACAGCCAACATCATACTCAATAGGCAAAAACTAAAACCATTTCCCATGAAAGAACAGGAACATGACAGTGATGCCAATTTTCACCATTCCTGTTCAACATAGTATAGGAAGTGCTACCATAGTGCTCAGACATGAAGAAATAAAAGTCATCCCAACCAGAAGAGCACATAATAAATGAATTTGGTCAATAATCAGGATACAAAATTAACACCCAAAAATATATGTCTTTTTATACACCAAGAATGAACGCCCAAAAAGATGAACTAAGAAAAGAATCCCACTTACCTTTGCAATAAAAGAATTAAGGAAAAAACTCAATAAAGGAAGTAAAAGAACTGCACTTGGAAAATGACAGAACATTGAAAAGGAGATAAAGATATCAACCAGTGGACTAATATACTGTGTTGATGGGTTGGTAGAATTAACATTATTAAGATGTCCATACTACCCAAAGCAATTTATAGATCCAATGTAATCTCCATTAATATACCAACAGAATATTTCACAGACAAAGAACAAACTCTCCAAAAAGTCATATGGAGTAAAAATAGTCTCAGCAATCCAGGGAACTACAAAAAAATATGGAAGGCTCACAATCCCAGATATTAAGCTATATTATAAAGTCACCATTCTCAAAACTGCCTGCTACTGGCACTAGAAAAGACATATACACCACTGAAAAAGAACAGAGAACCCAGAAGTGGACCCAAGTCATTATACTGTATTATTAATTTACAAAGGAGGCGAGAGCATTCAATGGAGTCAAGACAGTCTCTTTGATTTTGACAAGATGGCGGCGATATAGGCAGACGCGTCCCAGGTCTTGTGCCAGAGCAGATGGAGTAAGCAGCTGAAACTAATAACACCCACCGCGAATTGGGGAAATTACTCAGCTGATGAGACGGTTTGCAGTAGGGAAGGGCAGAGCTCCCCTGGAATGGTAAAAGAACCACGGATCTGGGCAGGAAACTTTGCCAGACCTCTGAGCCCAGAGGGTTAGAGGGAGACCGCATGGCACTGGGACAGGCACAGCCCCTGACTGGGGAAAAGAGATCCACGGGATTCCTGGCACAGGGGGATTTGAGATCTGGGTTCTGTGATTACGGAGGACTGAGCCTAGAGGGGGCTGCCTCAACAGCTGAACAGACCATGCAGTGCTGGTAAGAGAGGAGCTTACAGAAATTCAGACTTCCCCGTTTCTGTGGCCAGCATTTGTTTGTTTATATTCACTGAACCCTGTTCATAGGACATTTCAGATACGGACACTCACCTCTGCTGAAGAGAGGGAGAAGGTGCAGATGAGTGGAATCTGGGGAGAGGCTGGGGAGAAAGGGGGCGCCGGGAGAGGTGCCAGCGAATATAGTGCTGAGACACCCCTGGGCCCAGGACTAGGGCAGCCATTCTTTCCGGAGTGTGGGACTCCTCCACCTAGCCCCCAGGCGAGGAGCACAGCCACACCCAGATTATTCCCTGAAGGAGATGAAGGATTAAAATAATCTGATCAGTCCCTGTGTGTTAACAGGGTCTGGCCTATAGAGGGACTTTCAGTCCCAGCAATAACATAGAGCAGGGCAACGATTAAAGAACCAGTTCTGAGGAGTTGACCTCCCCAAACCAGTTTTAAGTGCAATAGAGAAAATAAACCCTTGCTACTGGATAGAGACGCTGTATAGCCTCAGATGCCAACCCAAAAATACTGCCACCCAGAGGCTGAGCCACAAACTTAATCTCAGCTAAACACAAATTAAGGCAGTCTGGGACACAAATACGGCCTGCTTTAAAATCAGGACTATGGTTTACAACACTGAGGAATTGTGTATCGCAGGGAAATTCAACACTCTCCTGAATAACTGGCAAGACCAAGGCGAGCCAGACTGAAGAGTAGAAGAACCGAATTACCTTCACTACTGCAATTTTTTTTTCTTTTATCACCTAATAACTAAGAAAGCAGTTTTTTTCTTCTTTTTCCATCAGCTGATTTTACCCTTTAAATTACCACATTTTTATGTTTAACCATTATTATTACTGTTACCATTTTACCATTTTTTTAAAGTGACATTTGATTTTCTCTCTATTTTATTTTGGGATTAGTGTTCTCCATTCTATTTTCATCGTTCCTATAGCATCAATTTTCCCTACCTCAATTTTACCTCTATGCTAAAACCCTCTTCCCCACTTTTCCCTTTTTGTTGTCCTATTTCTCTTACCCTATTCCTGCTTTAGATTTTCCTGATTCCTTCTTTTTTCCCCCTGTCAAAATTTCACCCTAATTATATACCCTATTTCCACTCCACTGCTCTAAATCCTTATACACCTATCCCTTATCTTTCTTCACTATCCAAAATTTTTTCCCTTGTTTTTTCTATTTTTTTGTTGCTGTTTGCTTGATTGTTGAGTATTTTTTTCTTGTTTGTTTGTTTGTTGTGTGTGTGTGTTTGTGTGTGTGTGTGTGTGTGTGGTTTAGGACTGGTTGTGAGGTTGTTTTGCTTTTTCCTTTTATTTTTCTTTTGCTGGCTTTTCCCCTCTCTCCACCCCCGCTCCACGACAGTTATTTTTGTGCTTCAGTTTTCCCTTGCCTCTCTTGATATTATTGATTATTTGTAGTTTGCATTCATCTCCAGTGATCTGTTGCTGGAATCTGGTGGGATTAGTGGCGGTTCTATCAGAGTTTTCTACTCATGTAAATAGTCTCTTCCCCTCTTCTACTTCGTTCTCTCTTTTCAATATTTTTTCCTTTTTTCCCCGTCCTATTTCCCAATTTCATTTTTGAACTCCTTTTTTTTATTCTTACTTTTCTTTTCTTGTTTCTCTTTTATCTTTTTCTCTTCTTTCTTCCTTATCCCCTAATCCTCTTAATTTGGGCAGTCTCCTTTATTTGGGGTTATTAATATTGTGAATATATTTGTTTTCAGTGCCTGTTACATTGTGCCTTGACATGTTGCATTATGTGCCCTTAAATCAACGCAGCAGATCCAAGCCGTAGCAGCCTCCTGATCACCATACCCTCTGAGGATCAGCAGCTGTATGTGAAGCCTCCCCCCACCAGCAAGAAGAGTCACCAAAGCTGTGAACAGCACACATAAGAGGAGCTGCCAACTGAGGAAAAGCTGCTACCACAACCGCCCGAGGAGCAACCGCAGCCCAAGGAGCCACTGCCACCCAGGGAGCAGCTCATGAATGACTCAACGTCTAGATATGTCAGTCAGATCAAACATAGGTATACAAAGAAACCCCCAAAGGAAAGAGAAGGAGGATTCGCCAGAAAACCAGCTAAGTGATACAGAGGCATGCAACATGAGAAGAAAAGAATTCAGAATAAGGGTCCTAGAGTGCATAAACCGGATGGAGGAAAAAATGAAAAACATATAGATGAACCAAGAAAACACAGATGAAAAAATCAACTACTTAAGCAAGAATCAAGAAGTAAGAGATGAAAAAATCAACAACTTAAGTAAGACCCAAGAAGAAATGAAGAGTGATATAGCTGCAATAAAAAACACCATTGAAAGTATCAACAGTAGACTAGGAGAAGCAGAGGACCGAATTAGTGAATTAGAAGACAAGGAAGCAAACACACCCAAACTGTACTGCAATTGGAGAAAAAAATTAAAAGACAGGAGGAGAGCGTAAGTGAGCTTTGGGACAACATGAAACGAAACACCATATGGATAATAGGGGTGCCAGAACAACAGAAAGAGGAACAAGGATTAGAAAACCTATTGGAAGAAATAATATCAGAAAACTTCCCTGCGGTGGAGAAGAAAAAAGTCAAACATGCCCAGAGAGTCCCAAACAAGGTGAACCCGAAAAGACCGACACAAGACACATCATAATTATCATGGCAACTGTTCAGGGCAAAGAGAGAATCTTACAGGCTGCAAGAGAGAGATGGAAAGTTACATACAAGGGATCTCCCATTAGATTATCCAATGATTTCTCAACAGAAACACATAAGGCAAGAAAAGAATGGACGGAAATTTACAAAGTGATGCAAAGCAAAGGACTGAATCCAAAAATACTCTATCCAGCCAGGCTATCATGCAAAATTGAAGGGGAAATAGGAAGCTTCACAGACAAAAAAAGGCTACGAGAGTTTATCACCACCAAGCCGGCAATGCTAGAAATTCTAAAGGGACTGGTGTAAAAAAGGAACAAAAAGCTCAGAAAGAAAACAGCCACACACAAAAAAAGAAATGGCTACAAACAAGTACCTTTCAATAATAACTTTAATCTTAAATGGACTAAATGCTCCAAGCAAGAGACATCAAGTGGCTGAATGGATAAAAAAAAAAAAAAAAAAAAAAACATGACCCATACATTTGTTGTCTACAAGAGACCCTCCTCAGAAGAAGGGACTCACACAGACTGAAAGTGAAGGGATGGAAAATTATCTTTCAGGCAAATGGAAAGGAAAAGAAAGCTGGGGTAGCAATACTTATATCGGACAAAATAGACCTCAAAGTGAAGGCCATAACAAGAGATAAAGAAGGCCACTTCATAATACCAAATGGAACAATACATCAAGAAGATATAACCCTGGTAAACATATATGCACCCAATGCAGGAGCACCCAAATACAAAAAAAAACCAAACAAACAAACAAAAAAAAAACTCCTGGAATATATCAAAGGAGAGATTGACAACAATACAATCATAGAGGGGGACTTTAATACACCACTGACATCACTGGATAAATCCTCTAGACAAACAATCAGCAAAGAAACAGCAATCCTAAATGACTCACTTAATCAGATGGACTTAATTGACATCTTCAGAATGCTTCACCCCACAGCCAAGGAATATACATTCTACTCAAGTGCTCTTAAGACACATTCAAAAATAGACCACATATTAGGTCACAAACAAAGTCTCCCCAAATTAAAGAAGATTGAAATCATACCAAGCATCTTCTCAGACCATGATGGCATAATATTAGAAATAAACTACAATAAAAACAACCCAAAATACTCAAACACTTGAAAGCTGAAGAGCACGTAATTAAATATTGATTGGGTTACCAATGAGATCAAAGAAGAAATTAAAAACATCCTGGAAAATAATGACAATGAAAACACAACAATCCAAAACCTATGGGACACATAGAAAGCAATCCTGAGAGGGAAGTTTATAGCTCTACAGGCCTATCTCAAAAAAACAAGAAAAAATGGTAGTAAATCATGTAACTCTACAACTCAAAGAATTAGAAAGAGAGCAACAACAACACCAAAAATCAGAGTTAGCAGAAGCAAGGAGATAATAAAGATTAGCGCAGAAATAAATGACATAGAGACCAAAAAAATAATACAGAAAATCAATGAAACCAAGAGCTGGTTCTTCGAAAGGATAAACAAGATTGACAAACCTCTAGCCAGGCTCACCAAGAAGCAAAGAGAGAGGACCCAAATAAACAAAATCAGAAACGATAGGGGCAAAATAACCACAGACACCACAGAAATACAAATGATTGTTAAAAAATACTGTGGACAGCTCTACTCCTACAAACTAGACAACCTGGAGGAAATGGATAAATTCCTAGAAAAATACAACATTCCAAAACTCAATCAGGAAGAATCTAAAAATCTCAACAGGCCAATAACTATGGAAGAAATTGAAGCAGTCATCAAAAAGCTTCCAGCAAACAAAAGCCCAGGACCAGATGGCCTCACAGGGGAATTTTACCAAACATTCAAGGAAGAACTAAAACCTATCCTCCTCAGACTACTACAAAAAATTCAGAAGGAAGGAACACTTCCAAGCTCATTCTATGAAGCCAGCATCACCCTAATACCAAAACCAGGTAAAGACAACACAATGAAAGAGAATTAAAGGCCAATATCCCTCATGAACATACACGCAAAAATCCTCAATACAATGTTAGCAAATCGGATCCAGCAGTACATCAGAAAGATCATACACCATGACCAAGTTGGATTTATCCCAGGGATGCAAGGATGGTAGAGTATCCGCAAGTCAATAAACGTGATACATCACATAAACAAATTGAAAGAAGAAAAACACATGGTCCAATCAATTGATGCAGAAAAAGCATTTGACAATACGCAAAACAATTTTTGATAAAAACTTTCAGCAAGGTGGGAGTAGAAGGATCATACCTCACCATAATAAAAGCCATATATGACAGGCCCACAGCCAACATTATACTCAATGGACAAAAACTAACACCATTTCCCCTAAGAACAGGAACAAGACAGGGATGCCAGCTCTCACCACTCCTGTTCAACGTAGTACTGGAAGTATTAGCCATTGCAATTAGACAAGAAGAAGAAATAAAAGGAAACCAAATTGAAAAAGAGGAAGTAAAACTGTTATCTGCAGGCGACATGATATTATACATACAAAACCCTAGAGACTCCATCAAAAAACTTCTAGACTTAATACATGAATTTGGCAATGTAGCAGGATACAATATTAACCCCAAGAAATCTGAGGCATTTCGATACATCAATAGTCAACTTTCAGAAAGAGAGATTACAAAAACAATCCCATTTACCATCGCACCAAAAAAATTGAGATACCTAGGAATAAACTTAAGTCAAGAGGTACAAGGCCTGTACTCACAAAACTACAGGACATTGAAAAAAGAGATAGAGGAAGACATAAACTGATGGAAGAACATACCTTGTTCATGGACTGGTAGAAGCAACATCATTAAGATATCCACAAAACCCAAAGCAATCTATAAATTCAATGCACTTCCCATTAAAACACCAAGGGCATACTTCACAGATCTAGAACGAACTCTCCAAAAATTCATCCATAATAAAAAAAGACCCCGAATAACTGCAGCAATCCTGAGAAAGAACAAAGTAGTTGGGATCTCAATACCAGATATCAAGCTGTATTACCAAGCCGCTGTTCTCAAAACTGCCTGGTACTGGCACAAGAACAGACATATAGATCAATGGAATAGAATAGAGAGCCCAGAATTCGACCGGAACGAATATGCTCAATTAATATTTGACAAAGGAGGCAAGAACATACAATGGAGTCAAGATAGTCTCTTCAATAAATGGTGCTGGGAAAATTGGACTGATATATGCAGGAAAATGAAACTAGACCACCAACTTACACCATACACAAATAAAAACTCAAAATGGATAAAGGACTTAAATGTACGACAGGAATCCATAAAAATTCCAGAAGAATCCAAAGGCAACAAAATCTCCGGTATATGCCAAAGTAATTTCTTCACTGATACAGCACCTAGGGCACTTGAAACTAAAGAGAAAATGAACAAATGGGACTCCATCAAAATAAAAAGCTTCTGCACAGCAAAAGAAACCATCAATGAAACAACAAGAAAACCCACTGCGTGGGAAAACATATTTGCCAATGTCATATCAGATAAGGGCATAATCTCCAAACTTTATAGGGAACTCATACAACTTAACAAAAGGAAGATAAAAAATCCAATCAAAAAATGAGCAAAGGATCTAAATAGACACCTTTCAAAAGAGGACATTCAGAAAGTCAAGAGACATATGAAAACATGCTCAAAGTCACTAATCATCTGATAAATGCAAATCAAAACAACAATGAGGTACCATCTCACACATGTCAGATTGGCTATCACCAACAAATCAACAAACGACAAGTGATGGAGAGGAGGTGGAGAAAGATGAACAGTCGTGCACTGCTGGTGGGTTGCAGACTGGTGCAACCACTACGGAAGGCAGTATGGAGATTCCTCAAAAAACTACAAATGGAACTGCCATTTGACCCTGTGATCCCACTTCTAGGAATATATCCCAAGAAACCAGAAACACCAATCAGAAAGGATATATGCACCCATATGTTCATAGAAGCACAATTCACCATAGCTAAGATCTGGATACAGCCTAGGTGCCCATCAGTAGATGAATAGATTAGAAAACTGTGATACATCTACACGATGGAATACTATGCTGCTGTAGAAAAGAAGGAACTCACCATTTGCAACAGAATGGATGGAAGTGGAAAGCATTATGATAAGTGAAATAAGCCAGTCAGTGAAAGAAAAATACCACATGATCTCACTGATTCATGGAAAATAAAGACCATTATAAACTTATGAACAATAATAGATACGAGGCAGAGCTGCCTCAAACGGATTGTCAAACTGCAGCGGGAAGGCCGGGAAGGGTTGGGGGGCAGAAGGGAAAGGGGTAAGAGATCAACCAAAGGACTGGTATGCATGCATACAAACATAACCAACGGACATAAGACACAGGGGGGGAAGTGGAGGCCAGGGGATTGTCAAGGACGGAGAAACAAAAAGGACACATATGTAATACTCATTGTAATACTTTACGCAATAAAATTAAAAAAAAGACAGTCTCTTCAATAAATGATGAAAATCAGACAGACACATGCAAGAAAATGAAACTACACCACCACCTTACACCATACACAAAAATAAACTCAAAGTGGATAAAGGACTTGAACGTTAGTTGGGAATCTATATGAAGAAATCTCAGAAGACTGCACAGGCAGCAAATTATCAGACTTATGTCTTGGCATCTCTTTACTGACACAGCTCTGAGGTCAATGAACACAAAGGAGAAATTAAACAAATGGTCCACATCAAAATAAAAATCTTCTGCACGGCAAACTATATCCTGAACAAAACAACAAGAAACCCCACTGAATAGGAGAACATACTTGCCAATGGTATCTCTGATAAGTGTTGAATTCCAAAGTTGACAGGGAACTCACACAAATTAACAATAGGAAGATAAACAATCCAATCAAAACATGGGCAAAGGACTTAAATGGACATTTTTTGAAAGGGGGCCTACATAAGGCCAAGAGACATAGGAAAAAATGCTCAAAGGCAATAACAGTCCAAGAGATGTGAATCAAAATGAGAGAAGTACCAATCCACCACTGTCAGAATAGCTGTCAGAAAAAAATAAAAAATAAAAAACCACAAGTGCTGGAGAGGATGCAGAGAAAAAGCAGCCAGGCAGCTGCAGCGAACAGGAGGCTATCTTGCTCCAGTGAAGGAGGAAGCCATGGTTCCCTGCCTGCCACTGCTGGAAAGTGAGCTTGCACTCTAAGCAACTATGTTGCAATTATAGACACTAAACAAACCCATGCTTTCAGCCAGCCAGCAGATCTGGAGTTGCAACAGAGTTTCGATAACAGAACCCAAACAAACACAGATACCTGCTTTCAGCAGCCGAGGCCTCAGAGCTGGAGCTGAGCCTCAGAGCTAAAGCCAGCCCTCAGTTCCAGTGACAGCCATAGAAGATAAATAAATCCCAGAATAAAAAAATTAAAAAAAGGAGAGGTTGGGAGCTTCAGTCACCCACCTGCCTGAGAAGAGCTCTCAGCCCCTCACCCAGACTGGCCAGGCTCCCCCCTGTCACTCACAGAGTAGGGTGGATCAGGAAGTTGCAATGCCACACTCAGTCACACTCAAGGCATGGTCAATGGGGTGGTTGTGGCGCCACCCCCTGTCAAGCACAGAGCAGGGTCCATCAGGTGGGTTGGGGCTCCATACCCTGTCACACACAGAGCAGGGCCGAACAGGGGGTTGGGGAGCTTCCCCCTATCACGCACAGAGCAGGGCCCATCAAGGGGTTGAGGGGCTCCCCGCTGTCACTCACAGAGTAGAGCCGATAGGGGAGTTGGGACACCGACCCTTCACACACAGATAAGGGAAGATCAGGGTGTTGGGGAGCTTCCCCTATCATGCACAGAGCAGGGCCGATAAGGGGGTGGGGCACCTTACCCTGTCAGGAACAGACTAGGGTGGAGAGGGAGGTTGAGGCCCCGCCCCCTGTCACACAGAGAGCCTCAGGGAGATCAGGGGGTTTGGGCGCTGCCCCCTGTCACAGTGATCCGGGTGCCCGGAGGCCTCTTGGCTCTGCTGATCCCAGTGCTGGGAGGCATATTACCCTTTTACTATATAGAATAGTGGCCTGGTGCACTGGTGGGGGCTGGCTGGTTTGCCCTGAAGGGTGTCCTGGATCAGGGTTGCGGTCCCCACTGGGGTGCCAGGCCAGTCTGGATGAGGGGATGATGGCTGTTTGCAGCTGGTTACACACCCTTCAGGGTGGGGGTCCCCACTGGGGTGCCTGGCCAGTCTGGGTGAGGGGCTGAGGGCTGTTTTCAGGCTGGGACTGAAGCTCCCAACTGCTCCTTTTTTTTGTTTTTTGTTTTTTTTATTCTGAGCCACTTTTAGCTCTGAGGCTCCAGCTCTTAGGCCTCCGCTCTTGAAAGCAGGTGTCTGGTTTTTTTGGGTTCTATATTCGAAACTCTGCATCAACTCCAGCTCTGAGATCCCAGCCGGCTGAAAGCTGGTTTCTGGGGTTTTGTTTAGCTTCTATATGTTGCAATGTTTCTTAAACTGCAAGCTCAGAGGCCGGCAAGGCAGGCGGGGAATGTTGCAGTCCTCTGGCACGGAAGAAAGCAAGCCTCATGTTCAGTTTAAGCTGCCTGGCTGCCGGCCGCATTCTTGGCTGGCAGTTAATTTGCATATCACCCTGATTAGCTAATGGGAAGGGTAGCAGTCGTACGCCAATTACCATGTTTCTCTTTTATTAGATAGGATATGCACACACACATATACATACATACATATATATATGTATATGTGTGTAGATATAGATATAGATATAGATATATAGATATAGATATACATATCTATATGTATCTCTCAGAGAGGGCTAATGAACTTTGATATTCAGCAAGGATGGAAATTAGCATTATATTACCCTGCAGTTGGCAAAATGGCTGAAGAAAATCTCCTAACCTGATAACCCTTTTAATGTTTAGCATACTTGACTGCTGACATGCCTGTTTGCTTTGCTAAAGGGCATATATGAGAAACCTAAAGCCAAGTCAATAAAAGCTGATGGGTGCTGGGTTTCAGAGAGCTTCTCTGCTAGAAAGAAAGGTCTCTGCCTGGCTCCCCCATGTCTTCTAAATTTCTATTTGTTGTCTAGTGTATTCATTTGTGTTCAGCTCCTTTTCCAGATCCTGAATCCTTGCTGCAAAAGGTTGCAGCATTCTGGCGCCAAATGTGGGCTTCTGGAGAGGAAATTTCACCAGAGTGAAAAATGAAGACATTTCACCAGAAAGCTGAGAAGTGCACTGAAAAGGTGGGGAAAATTCTCTGTGCAAAAAGCCCATGCCAGCTTTGGAAATTGTGAAACATAAAGTGGGCGGAAAATCTTTCTTTTCTGCCAGGCTATAATGAGGGAAAGTTTGATTATAAAGCAAAAAATTAAATAAATAATTGTAAACATTTACTTGTATGATCAAGGATAAAGAAATTAAAATATCAAAAGGTACTCTCTGAAATCAGGCTCAAGGAAAAAAAGTAACATTGCCATCTTGAACTATGTGTACTCTTGTTCACACTGCATTATGCCTAATTCATATTGGGGATCAAAAGTCTGTAATACCTAAGCCCTGGGTCCTCCACCTCTAGTGTGGAAAGGCACAGCATCTAGAGAAAACGGGGTTAACAGTCATTTTACAAAAGGACTCTTTAATGCTTTGTCTGAATATTACCATATGACACCTTGGGACAGGCAGATTTTAGGTAAAATAACTTTAGAGGACAGCCAATGTCATGAAGAGCACAATAGGATAATATACATGAAAACTACTCTGATTCATAAAGCCTTGTCTCTATGTTATGGGCGCATGTCAGTTGATTATTATTAATCTGTTTTGGTTATTTATTGTTAGTCTTTTCAGCATGCCTTCAATTTAATTTAATAAGAAAAGAAACAGTAGATGGAGAGGCCATTACTAAATATCTGAAACACCTCCCAACCCATTAATTACTAGTCTTTTGGTGATCCTGTAAAATGTATGCCCACTCTCGAGAGTGTTATTAAAAGTCTCATTTTATTTCCCAGACTGTCATTTGAAATTTGGATAGATGAGACATTCCTCACAATTTAAGGGATATCTCTGGGATTTCTGTATCCATGAAGAGAAAAACACTAGCTTAAGAGAAGTAACACACCACCCAATTTTGGGTGGCCTCTTGGACTGACCCCCATCTCTTCATAGATGCTATAGTACAAACCCAAGACTGTTTTTCTTTATAAGATGGTGAAAATGACACAAGGAAAATATACAGGCTGTGTTTAAGCAATAAGATTAGTGTTTCCATAAGAAGGGGCAGTTCTTAAATAATAATGGACCATATTCCAAGGATAACATTAAAGCCAATGAAAACCCAGTAAGTTTTCTCTCCTGCAAAATTTGCCACAGTGAAACACCCTTAGATGGTGATAACTGGCTTTTGGAATTTCAAAATTGTTAAAAGTTAAATAGATAGATATAACTAAAATGAAGGCTTTGTGACAAATCTTTTCAGTAATAATCTAATCTAACAAAAGATAAAAATGGTAATTGGCGTCCGACCACTACTGTTTCATTGTCTAATCAGGGCGATATACAAATTAACTGCCAACTAAGATGACACTGAACCGCCATCAAAGATGGCGATTAATTTGCATATGTAGGCACAATGGAGGGAGGCAAAAGGGAAAGCAGGAAGAAGCCCCCTGTCACTGACAGTGATCAGAAACCCAGGGGGGAGCTAAGAGCCCTGCCCGCAAGCCATGGTCGGAGAATTGGGCACCTTTGCCACCCTGGCTAGTGATAGTGGGAAGTAGGGTTGGAGCCGGTGAGGGGAGCTGGGCACGGGCGAAGTTGGCAGTCTCAGGAGCTAGGGGTCCCTTGCCTGGGCCTAAAGCAGTGCCTGCGATCACAGGGCCACTGCCGCTGCTGGTCACCGCTGCCCAGGCCAGACGCCTTGGCCAGAGGCGTTAGGCCTGGGCAGGGGCAGAGCCTGTAATGGTGGGTAGCTGGGGATGCCCTGCCCAGGCCTAATGCCTCAGCCAGAGGCGTTAGGCCTGGGCAGGGGCAGAGCGGGAGATCGTGGGGAGCTCGGGGTCCCCTGCCCAGGCCTAATGCCCCGGCCAGAGGTATTAGGCCTGGGCAGGGGCAGAGTGGGAGATCGTAGGGAGCTGCGGGTCCCCTGCCCAGGCCTACTGCCTTTGGCTAAAGGTGTTAGGTCTGAGCAGGGGCAGAGCCACATGCAACTGTGGGGAGCTGGGCGTCCCCTGCCCAGGCCTGACACCTCGGCCAAAGGCCTCAGGCCTGGGCAAGGGGCCGATCTGGCGATTGGTGATCAGAGGGTGATGAGGGTCAACTCCTCTGTCCGAGGCATCAGGCCTGGGCAGGGGGGGGGGGAGCCAGCAGTTGTAGGGGGCCGGGGGTCCTCTGCCCAGGCCTGATGCATCAGGCCTGGGAGGGAGGTGGAGCCGGTGATGGGGGGGGATATGAGGTTCCCCTTGGCTAGGCCTGAAGCCTGTGTCAGAGGCGTCAGGCTTGGGCGCGGGGTGGTGCAAGCGATCAGAGGGAGATGAGGGTCCCCTGCCCAGGCATGATTCCTGGGCCAGAGGCATCAGGCATGGGCAGGGGTCAGAGCCAGTGATGGGGGGAGATGTGGGTCTCCTGTCCAAGCCTGACACCTCCGCTGACACCTCTGGCATAGGTGTCAGGCCTGGGCAAGCGGCCGATCCTGCGATTGGAGGGTAATGGGGGTCAACGTCTGAGGGCTCCCAGTAAGTGAGAGGGGGCAGGCTGGGCTGAGAGACACTATCCTTCCTCGCCCCAGTGCATGAATTTCGTGCACCGGGCCCATAGTTATAAATAAATATATTGATGGTGAGGGTGCAGTCCCTGAGGAGAGGGCGGACTGCACTCTCTGTTGGAGGAAAGGGCCAGTGGATCTTCTCCCTGTAAAAGCAGAGAACCTGGAAAAGCACTCTTAGATGTTATCTCTGAAGGAAAAATGTGGTGGTTTTAAAATTCCAATGGCTACAGGCCTTCTTCCTTTCTCCCCCTACTTCTTTGGCAACCTCATATGTCTAAACATACTTTTCCAAAGTCTTTGGTAACTTAAAAAATTGGAGTTGCTTACATTAAGTAATAAAACTTATTAAAACTCTAAATGTTTTGAAATAACAAAATTTTGAAATATTTATTTGAGTTTGACTCGAATGAAAAAACAAAGGACAGATTTGAATCTATTAATTAAATGAGTCTTTGTTAATTTTATTGGAAATATATCCATAAAAATGTGAAGGTATTACTAAACTAAGAAATGCTAAGGATTTAACTTACCACCTAAAATTTAAGGCTTCCAATAGTTAAAAGTTCAAATTAAATTGGGAGAAACTATATGCTCGTAATGATACAATGCATAAAGTTTAGAAATTCATTATCAAGAAAAATAATTCACGTGATTTCTCTGGAAAAACTTAGTAGCACAAAATATATTGTAGTCCTTATGTGTACTATGTGTGGTAAAATTTCAACCTAGGATATACTATTTTATTGGACTGATTAAAAAAGAGGATTATTTCTATGGTCTGAACCAAATTTTTAATATAAAACCAGTTTAAATTTTATTGATCTATTTTAGAGTAATTACAACAAATTTATAATGTAATGTTTGGGTTACACATATTTGTGATAGTCTTTCCATGTTAAATTTCAAGACTTTAACGAAGAGGTAGCTTTGACACTTGTCAAGTTCCCTGGAATAATTCAAGGGTTTACTCTTCTTAAAAGAAATATTTTAGGAAAAGAAATATTTTCAAACCAAATTACCCCAATCTAATATACTTGAAATCACTTGAAGCTTCATCACATAAAAATTAATAACTGTGTTCTCTTTACATGCATGTATTTTAAATGTTATAAAAGTTTCACCCTCTAAGGGAGGGCAGGACAAAGTTGCTGAATACTTCTTAAGCAACATCAGATTATTCAGCAGCAGAATTTTAAGATGGGAGCCCTGACAGCCAGATCTTTAGACAGAGCAGGGGGTAGTGCAACATCTGGACTTCATAGGTCAAATGTATAAGTTTACTTACTTTGCTTTCTCAATAAAGATGTGTACTTTAGTCACTAAATAAATTAGCTTTTTACAATATAATCATGGTCTCATATAAACTCAGTTATACGAGAAGCAGATATTTTATTAGCAACTGGTTCTAACACAGTCCAGAGTAAAATTTCTGTACCTTTACAAATGAGCACTAGCCAAAAGAATGCTGTTTAAAAGTAAATTTTAAGCTCAATAAAAAGGAGAAATTTTTAAATCTCTTCTGCTACTATTTACAAGGAAAACAAAAAGTTATTATTGGAGCATTAAATCTCACCATTAATAAGACACCATAGAAAAAAGGGAATTACTTATACTTAATCTTTATGCATTGCACAATTGGCCAGCATACCTCTTATTGGTATTTCTGAAAAGGAACCAAGTTATATTTAAAAGAAAAAAAAATGTTTTTAAAAGAAACTCTCTAAATGTGGCCTAGAAATTACTCTGGGAGAAAAAACAGGAGCAGATTACCTTCAAAGATCTAGAAAACTGGAATTAAAAATAAATGTATTAGGCCTCATAAAGAAAAGTAAACCATTTGCATTTTGCCTCCATAAACAACGCTTATGTCAATATACTCAAAGACTGATAGCAAAAACCCTATTAGTGTCATTTACTGTCCCCACCCAATGACAAAGTTAGGAAATAAGCCTTATTTTTGACTGATTTAAATTAGCAAATGAAAAAAAAAGAATATTCAGGGGAACTTAGTTGAATAGGCAGAAACCTATTCCTGGAGCAGTCACTGTTTTTACTGATAGTTCATCTCATGGTAAAGCTGCTTATAATGCAAAGAATTCAGACCAAGTCATTCAAACCAGTCATACTTCTGTGCAAAGAATCGAATTAGAAACGATCAAGGCTGACTTGCAGGATTTCCAAAAGCCTCTTCATATTATCTCTGATCTGCCTATGCTGCTGGCCTGGTAAACAGAACTGCAACTACTCAATTTAAATGTCTGTGACCAATGCCTATCTATACTATTTGAACAAGTCCTGGTCCTTTAACAAAAGGAAATGCATAGGCCTATCAATTAGTTATTTTATTAAACAGGCCACAGAATCTCATCAACTTTTACATCAGCCTGCCAAAATATTGTACAGCAGACATAACAGATTATCAAGAAATGTCCCCCTTGCATGTTATATCTGCTACAAGGGCCTCTAAATCCCAACTTGAAAAACAAAAGTGGGGGAATAGTGAAGAAATCTCCTGTAAGTAGACTACACCAAGCCTTAATTACTTTAAAATTTTCCCTTGTAATGCTGATGGCAAGACACCCATAGAATTACACTGGTGTCAGAATAAGCCAAACCGAAATAGTTGGTTAAATGGAAAGATACCGAGTCTGGTTTATAGAAGGGTCCCTTTATTAACCTTTGGTCGAGGATATACTTGTGTGTTTCCATAAAACTCCTCCAAGCCTGGATGGTTCCTGCAACATGAACCAGAGGGAGGAACTGACCAGAGTACTGCAACCACAGATAGCAGAGGCCCCAAGCAAAACGCTGAGGAGTCAGAGGAGAAACATCCAGAGATAGGGGATGGTGAAGACGCCTTGCCATGCTAGCACTCATCATCGGTGCATTGGTGCAGGTTGCCCATGACAAAGCCAAAAAAATTCAGACCTACATTGTCATTTCTCACCGTTTGTCCACCATCCAGAACTCGAACATCATTGCTGTCATGTCACAAGCTAACAGTGACTGGGAAAGGGATCCATAAAAAACAAATGGCCCCAAAAGAAGCCTGCTATGAATGAATTCCTTAAATACCTGACAATAATATTTAGAAGGACATGAAAGAACTCAATCCTTGTCGTCGAATCTCCCTACGTTTCCTTTTTAGAGTAACCACTATTGTCTTTCTTTCTTGTTCTTCTATGTTTGCTTCCAGTCTGAAGATGCAGAATGAAAAGTTTTAAAAGGATCTGAGCCCAGCTAATGGCAGACACCTTTCTAAACTAATTAAGAAAGCAAAAAGAGGGAAATGTCAGGCCAGCAAAGACCAACAGTAGTGAACATATCAATGCGAGAATCCTATAGAAGGCGAATGAACTTTGATATTCAGCATGGCTGAAAATCAGCATTTTGTTACCCTGCTGTTGGCAAAGTGGCTGTAAGCAACCTCCTACCATGATAATACTTTTATTGTTTACCAAACTTTACCATCGATATGCCTGTATGCTTTGCTAAAGGGCAAATGTGTATTAAAGTAAATAAAAACTGATGGGTCCTGGGTTTCAGAGAGCCTCTTTACTAGAGAGAAATGCCTTCACCTGGCTCCCCCATGCCTTCTAAATATGTAATTGTCGTATAGTGTATTCATTTCAGTTCATACACTTTTGCAGTTCCTGAATCTTTGCTGCAAATGGTTGCTGCAGGGAAGGTAGGGGAAGGTGGGGTTAGAGAGATCAACTAAAGGACTTGAGGCATGCATATAAGCCTGACTAATGGACACTGACACCAGTGGGGGTGATGACATGAGGAGGAGGTAGGAGGGACAAATGGGGGATAAGGACACATATGTAATACCTTAATCAATAAAGAAAAAAATAGCCCTAGCTGGTTAGGCACTGTGGATAGATTATTGGCCTCCAGACTGATGGGTGCCAGGTTCAATTCCGGCCAAAGACACATGCCTGGGTTGTGGGCTTGGTCCCCAGTGTGAGGCATGCAGGTGGCAGAGAATCAATGATTCTCACGCATCATTGATGTTGCTATCTCTCTCCCTCTCCCTTTCTCACTGAAATCAATAAAAAATATTTCAAAACATAAAAGAATAAACAGATGAATAAAATAGAGCCAGAGTAAAAAATATATGTTTTAGAATATAATAAAAGGAATCCTATTATTTTCAGATATTTAATAATTCCTACAACTTTTGTGATAAAATAGGTTTGCACTGTTTTGGTAATATTATATTTAATATTTTTCCTTAACATATTAATGTTTATTGCATGTAACACTATATTATAACAGACTAATATGCAAATTGTCCCTTCAAACAGGAGTTTGACCAGGAGATCCACCATGGGGTGGGACAGACTGGCTAGCATCCAGGGCTGCACCCTGCAGGCAGCCCCACACTGTTCTGTCCATGGCCCCCTTCCACCCCCGCAATGATCGAGGACGCGCCAGCCAGTAATCTGCCCACAGCCCCTTCCCCTGGCCTTCATCTTCCCCCATCTGATCCCCCACTCGATCTGGGTGGAGCCAGCCGGCCAAACACCTGTATCCCCTCCCCCTGGCCAACCTGGCGATTGGGGTGTGCAGGCCGGACACCACTCATGCATGAATTGTACAGTGGGTCTCCAGTATTATTATATTTAAAATTGTTTTTCTTGGAATATTAATGCTTATTGCATGTAAAATTATTACATTTAAAATAGTTTTCCTGGAAATATTAACATTTCTTCAATGTAACATTACGACACTAAAACCATTTTTCTTAAAATATTAAAAAAGTAAATATAAAAAAGAGGGACACTGTATCAACATGGATTAAAAGGAATGCATTCTTCACTCTGGTGTTATCTACTTATTACCTCACTAATCAGAAGATGAAGAATTATTCCTAACAATGAAACAATAAGATAGTGTTGAGTACAGATGCCCATCCACTACTCACTTTCCACAAGGCTTCCAGAAATTAAAGTGTAGCATTCCTTTTAAAACAGCTCATTACTCTAATCCATGAGAGACTGTACCATTTACCTTGAAATCCCATCCCAGTAATGCGTTGCCTTGGATCAGAATGGGCAGGTCTTGTAGGTGGAGGATCCCAACTTCTTGAAGATGGAGTTCTTTTCAGTGGAAGGGAATCCACCCTGCAGCCACTTCTGTGAAGATTAATTGTATGTCCGCCATCCTCTGTGTCATAAATAACATCATTCTACGTGAGTAGGGTCAACATTTGTTAAATGGTCAAGTCTGGTTATTGTGTATAAATATTTACTAAACAGGATAATGGTCATAAGCATGCTGGTTAGCACAAAATGATAAAATTCTATCTTCACATGTCTTCAGTACAGTGCTCAGAGTTATTGAAAATCAGTTTGGATAACTGAGAAAGAACTGAAGCAGAATTATATATACATGCCAATAAAACAAAACAGAACACACACACACACACACACACACACACACACACACACACACCAGAATTTGAATGCAGAGAATCCAGATATACTAAGTGAAAGAAGTTATTTAAAAATACAAAAAAACAGTCTCAACTAGTCTTCAAACTAATTTCATCTCAATAAAAGCTTTTAAAACATGTAATGTCATAGTTAAAAATTAAAATATAAAGTCAAAACGTGATGCATTACAAAAAAGTGTTATTTCACGAATGTTATCACATAATTCCTACAGTTCATTTATAAAATAACTCTTTGATCAGAATACTACACTCTATTTAAATAGCATTTAAAGAAAACATGTTGAATGATACATAATTAACAATCACTGTTTTCATTTTCAAATAGAAAAGAGGCTTATCTTCCAATTCTGTAATTCGTCATGGGAAAGAAGAACTATGAGCATCCTCATATGTGGCCAAATATGAACTGGAAAACTCTTCTCAGTATCACCCAGATGGTAAAAACAGGAACATTCACCTTCAACTTGCACAAACCCTGCAATAACACTAGGAAATTTCCCGTGAAATGTCACACACCTAATTATCACAAATGGACACTAAATCTTTGAAATTAGGAAAACTGGTTAATATGAAACCAACTTTTCCTGCTACAGATATGTTGAAATGAATATACTTTCCTTTCATAGTCAGTCAAATAAGTAAATAGATAAATTAATTAAAAGACAACTCCCTGAAAATAGCTCGTCAACATGTTTATTCATGTTTCATATTCCTCATATACAAGAAAGAAAGAAGGAAAGAAAGACCAATAAACTTGGTGAATGATTGGTTTTTAGCCTTTTCCTGAGTCAGAGACCCCTTTGTGAATCTATTTAATACCATAGACATTTCTCTTATGTAGTTTCCAAATGGAAAGTTTTCTACATCAAACGTAAGTACAAGATCATCTTATCAATTTAATAATAGAGATTATTATTTTACACAGTACAGGGTTGCACATTCCTATACTCAAAACTAGTATTTCAAATCCAATTCTAAATAATGAAGTGTGTGTCCTTGACGTTTATATAGTTAGACCAACTTTTATTTCAGTGGGAATTTTCCAAGGTGAACTGATGTCCTTTTTTGAGACGAAAGAAGGGTACTTTCAGAACAAATTCTTAGTAGTTCAATAAGTATGAATCTTCACTTTAAACCTACTTGACTTCCTGTTCCCAAAGTGTAACATTCTAAAATATGATCAATAGAATTAAGTTCTTCAGAGAACTGTTGAAGTGACTAGAGGCAAACAGTAATGCTAAAATAGACTGAATTTAGCTTGAGGTTTAAATCCTATCCGTGTAAGGTCATTAGGAGTGTTTCACACATTACATATTGCATTCACTATTAGAAGTGCGATACCTCTTTAGCAATTACAAATCATCTTGATCATCAGTATACATTCCCAATCTAATGAAAGGTATCATTTCTTTTGCTCTGAATGATATGAATGAAATTGAGGTGTATCTCTTCATTCAATGTTACTGTTTTCACATAAATAATGGTTTCATGCTCATATCTTTTTTTAATTTTTTAAAAACATTTGAGTTACTGACAGTAACTTTATGAATTTAAAGTTATTGAATTTATGGAAGTTAATATGATCTCATAGGCTTCAGGTACACAAGTCTATGATACCTCATTTGCATATTGTATTATGTGTTTACCTACCTCAGATCTCCTACCATCCCTAGATTTTGAAACATTACCTAAGTGTTTTCCACCTGAGGGTCCTTTTGCTTCTCTTACTTCCTCCTCTTCCACTTCTCAGACTTCTCACATCACCTCTATTTCTTGATGGAACTGGTGCCCTCTGCCCACCCCCACTTTGAAAAGATGGTTTCTTGGTGTAGTCTACTTTAGTTGTTTTTCCACCCACAGACTAAAATGAGTACACATAATATCAACACTACATAACATTTAACCTGAACAAATGAGCAACTGTTTGAAACCTACTTATTATTGCAACTAAAATCAAGATCTACCTCAAATTCTTCTCCCAAACCAAGTGTTTCCTTCAAAAATGACAGAGTCCTTTTTCATGGTAAGTTTATGAAACACTTCATTATTAACAATATTCCATTGAAGTATTCAACACAGAACCATATATGTTGGTTAATAAAATTCCTCCAAAGACCACTAGTAATAAGGACTAAAATGTATGTCGGTTAATAAAAGTCCTCCAAAGACCCCTAGTAATAAGGATGAAAATGTCTCACATTCCAGGCGAAAGCACATAAATTCCATTCTTGTTTTTTAGTAGGCTTATTCTTGGTTATATGGAGAGAGGGATAGAGAGATGGAAACAAAGATGAAAGAGAAATATTTTGATCAGCGGCTTCCTTAAATGGCTCCTACTGGCAAACCAGCCAGCACCTTGGGCATGTGTCCTCACCCGATATAGATGATGAGACATCTTGGTTCACAAATCTATCCTCAACCATTGAGCAATACTGGCTGGGCAATGTGGATTACTTTTTAGAATGTGTCTGTTACTTCATTTATGTTTTGACACATCTATTTCATGTTTTCCAGTGCACCCGGCTTACATAAACTATTTATTTTTTAAAACAAACAATCATTCATTCAAAATGATTAGGTACTTTATTCCTCCTCTACCGCTTCTCAGGTTTCTTAGTTTTACTATTTCTTCAGTAAAAATGACAGAAAACGATGTCCAGTATGAATGCAACTCTGTATACATAGTTCTGATTTGTTTCTCCATTCTATTTTTAATCGGCTCTTTGCAAAATCTTTATTATTTTTATGTTACTGCACTGTTTGATGTTAAATATGGTTCTAAGAAAACAAACCATCTTGAAGGGGAGAGCTGCTATGACTAGGAACCCAGCCTCACCTCTACCCAGATGGGCCTCACACATCACCTGAGAGCCACTCTGGCCAAAGACCTTTTTACGGCAGCAGCAGACCCACGGACACCGGGACTCCAGCCCCCCACCACTGCCATTGCCTCCTGTGAGTCTTGGAGTGTACAATTGAATTGCGGATCCACTCTGTGGCCATTGGCCCATCACACCCTGGCACCTGGGTTCTGACATGATAGCTAAAATGGGGAGACAAACAAACAACACCCAAAGGACAGAAAAGGAGGAATTGCCAGAAGAGGAACTCAATTAAATGGAGACATACAATATGTTCGAAAAGGAATTCAGAATAAGGGTCATAAAGTTCATACACCAGATGCATGGGAAATCCACCACTTACATAAGAATCAAGGACAAATGAAAAAAATTGATAATAGCTACAATAAAAAATACGATGGAAGGTTTGAATAGTAGACTAGAAGTAGCAAAGAATTGAATCAGCGATTTAGGAGACAGGGCAGAGTAACACACCCTGAACAACACAATCTGAACAGCAACTTGAGAGAAAAAATGGAAAGCAGGTGGATATCCTAAGGGAGATTGGGGATAACATGAAACAAATAACATGTGTATAATAAGGGTGTCAGAAGGACAAGATGAGGAACAAGGATTAGGAAACCTATTAGAAGAAATAATCACAAAACCTTCCTGATCTTGGGAAGAAAAAGTCACACAAGCACAGACAGCCCCAAACAAGATGAAACCAATAAGACCTATACCAAGACACATTGTAATTATAATGGCAAACAATAATGACACAAACAGAACCTTAAAGGCTGCAAGAGAGACACAGGGAGTCACCTACAAAGGCTCTCCTGTTAGATTATCAAATGATTTTTAACAGAAACACATCAGGCCAGAAGGGAATGAAAGGAAATATACAAAGTGATGCAAAACAAGGGACCAAATCCAGGAATACTTATCCAGCAAGGCAATCATTCAAGACTATAGGGGAATTCAGTGTCTTTACAGAAAAAAAAAAAAAAAATCTAAGGGAGTGTTTCACTACTAAACCATCAATGCAAGAAATGCTGAAGGGACTGTTGTAAAAAGAAGGAATAGAAGAGACAGAAGAAACACAGGCATAAAAAAAAAAGTGGCAACATATCAGTACCTATCAAAATAACCTTAAACCTAAATGGACTAAACACTCCATTCAAAAGATATATAATGGCCAAAATTATAATAAAACAAGACCCATATATATGCTGTCTATGAGAGACCCACCTCAGAATAAGGACTCACATGGACTGTAAGTGGAAGGAGAGAAATACTTTTCAGGCAAAGAAGGGGAAACAACTAGGGGATCAATAATTATATTTGAAGAAATAAATCTCAAGAAGCCAAGACGGTGATGGAATAGGCATACATGTCCCAGGGCACGTCCTGGAGCAAATGGAGTGAGCAGCTGAAACTAATAACACCCACCCGGAATTGGCAAAGTACACTCAGGTGGTGAGACAGTTTGCAGCCAGGAACGGCAGGGTTCCTCTGGTAAGGTAAAAACCAGGGATCTGGGCAGGAAAGTTTGCCACACCTCTGAGCCCAGAAAGGATATAAGCACCCCTATGTTCATAGCAGCACAATTCACCAGAGCTAAGATCTGGAAACAGTCTAAGTGCCCATCAGCAGATGAATGGATTAGAAAACAGTGGTACATCTACACGATGGAATACTATGCTGTTGTAAAAAAGAAGGAATTCTTGCCATTTGCAGCAGCATGGATGGAACTGAAGAGCATTATGCTAAGTGAAATAAGCCAGTCAATGAAGGAAAAATACCACATGATCTCACTCATTTATGGATAATAAAGACCATTATAAAATTATGAACAAAAATAGATACAGAGGCAGAGCAGCTTCGAACAGACTGTCAAACTACAGCGGGAAGGCAGGGGAGGGTTGGGGGGTAGGCGGGGAGAGTGAGAGATCACCCGAAAGACTTGTATGCATGCATATAAGCATAACCAATGGACATAAGACACTGGGAGTTAGGGGAGGCCAGGGGAATGTCTGGGCGGGGTAGAAAGAGGAGACATATGTAATACCCTTTGTAATACTTTAAGCAATAAAACAATTTAGAAAAGAGAGAAAAAAGAAATCTCAAAGTAAAGGTCATAAAAAAGAGATAAGACCGATTGCTATGATGTGCTCTGCCACCCAGGGAGTAGACTCTCAATGCAAGAGCTGCCCTTGGGGATCAGTGAGCTCCCACAGGGCAGCGCCATTCAGCTGGATCCTGTGCTGACGACTGGCCAGTGGAGCAGCAGTGGCAGGAATCTCTCCCACCTCCACAGAGGCGCTAAGCATGTTTGGCAACTGGGATTAAGCCTAAGCCATCATTCGGACATCCCCTGAGGTCTCCCAGGCTGCCAGAGGGTGAGGGACTCTGCCAAGTGTACAAAGTTCGTTCACTGGGCCTCTTATATTGCTAATAAACTACAATAAGATATAACAAAATTCAAATACTTGGAGGCTAAATAGTCTTTTATTAAATAAATGGAGGCCCAGGGTATGAATTCCTGTATGGAAGCAGTCTGGTTGGCCTCCCCAGATGGGGGCACATGGGGCCAGGCCTGCAGCAGTTAGTGGCCATTGGCGGTTAACCAGAAGGCCATGCCTCCAATCTGGGCGTTAGCGCATATAGGGGGTGGGGCTGACCAGGGGAAAGGCTGTGAGTGGTTTTCTTATCAGTTCTGCCCCAAATGGAGGATTGGGGGCAGATGGGAAGCAAGGCTGGTCAGGGATATGGCCGACTGGGGCCCAGAAAAGACTGCTTGGCTGCCGCAATGCAAGTAATAGCCACCAGCTATTCTGGTCATTCTGCCATTCCGGTCACAGGGCTTTTATGTACAAAGATAGATAACTGGGTTACCGAAGAGATTAAAGAAGAAATTAAAATCATCCTGGAAGTAAATGAAAATTAAAAATAAAAGTCCAAAATCTATGGGACACACTGAAAGCAGTCCTTAGAGGGAACTTCATAGCATTACAGGCCTAACTCAAAGAACAAGAAAAACAGTTAACAAATTATCTAACCCCCACAACTTAAAAAGTTAGAGCAACAAGCAAAGCCCAAACTGAGCAGCAGGAAGGAAATAATGAAGATCACAGCAGAAATAAATGACATAGAGACCAAAAACCGCACAAAAGATTAATAAAGACATGAGCTATTTCTTTGAAAGGATAAACCAGATTGACTAAGCTCTAGCTAGGCTCACCAACAGGACCCCAGTAAACAAAATCAGAAATGAAAGAGGCAAAATAGCAAAAGACCCCACAGATATAAAAAGGATTGTAAATAAATACTATGGACAACTCTACTCCAACAAACTGATCAACCCTGAAGAAATGGACATATTCCTAGAAAAATACAATCTTCCTAAACTCAGTTAGGAAGAATAAAACATAGGACCACGCCAATAACTACTCAGAAAATTCAAGCAGTCACAAAAATAACTTGCAGCAAACAAAAGCCTGGGCGAGACGGCTTCACAGGGACTTTTACCAAGTGTTCAAAGAAAAACTAAAACCTTCTTCCTCAGACTATTCCATAAAATTCAAAGGAAGTACCATTTCCCAACACTTCCTATGAAGCCAGCATTACTCTAATCCCAAAGCCAGATAGAGAAAACACAAAGAAAGAAAAATGCAGGCCAATATATCTCTGATGACCATAGATGTTACAATCCTCAACAGAACTCTAACAAATGCGATGCAACATTACATTGAAATGAGCATACACCATGCCAAAGCGGATATATTCTGGGGAAGTAGGATGAGTCAACATCCAGAAATCAATAAGTGTGATGCATCACATAAACAAATTGAGAGAGATTCATATCCATTGGTGCAGGAAAAGCATTTGACAAAATCCAACACCCAATTTTGATAAAAACTCTAAGCAAACTGGGCATAGAGGGATCATACCTCAACATTAACAAAGCCTTATGTGACAAAACTACAGACAACATCATACTCAATGGGCAAAAACAATTACTCTAAGAAGAGGAACAAGACAGGGATGCCCACTCTCACCTCTTCTGTTCGACAGAGTACTGGTAGTGCTAGGCAATGCAGTCAGACAAGAAGAAGTCAAACAAGGCATGCAAAGTGGAAAAGAGGAAGTAAAACTGTCATAATTCTCGCAGATGGCATGGTATTGTCCATAGAAATACCTAAAGACTCCACCAAAAAAACTAGGAGATTTAATAAATGAATTTGGCAATGTAGCAGGGTACAAAATTAACACCCAGAATTCTATGGCTTTTTGATACACGGATAATGAACTCAGAAATAGAAACAAACAAACAAAAATGCCATTTAGCAGTGCAACAAAAATTTAAGAAACCTAGGAATAAACTTAACTAAGGAGGTAAAAACCTGTTCTTGGAAAACTACAGGAAATTGAAAAAAAGTGATAGAGGAAGACTAAAGCAAATAGAAGAACATACCATATTCACGGTTTGGTACAATCAACATCATTAAAATGTTCATAGTACCCAAAGCAATGTACAGTTTTAATGTATTAACCATTAAAATGTCAATGGCGTATCTCACAGACCTAGAAGAAAGTTTCCAAAAATTCCTATGAATTTAAGAAAAGACCCCAAATAGTTACAGCAATCTGGACAAAGAAGAACAAATTTGGAGGGATCACAATACCAGATATCAAGCTATACTACAAGTCACCATTCTCAGAACTGCCTCTGACTGGAACTAAAACAGACATAAAGACCAATGGGACAGAACAGAGAACATAGAAGTCGACCCTAACCATTATGCTCAATTAATGTTTGACAAAGGGAGGCAAAAGCATAGAATGGAGTCATACAGTCTCTTCAATAATTGGTGTTGGAACCTGGATGGCAGTCAGGCCTAGGCAGGGCTGGGTAGGTGGGGCGGCGCGGGGCGGGGCGGGGCGTGGCGGGGCGGGGCGCGGTAGGGCGGCTGCGCACTGGGCTAGGACTCTGCTGGCACAGGCACTGCACTGGAGACTCTTGTCCTTCCCGCGGGGTCTGGGGCCTCCCAGCAGGGCCCCATGGAGGACCTTAGCCTGGACAGCTGCAGAGAGGAGGACGCGGCGCCAGGCGCCAAGGGGTGGCCCGAACCCCAGGCGAGGGTGCACTTCCGCGTGACAAGGTTCATCATGGAGGCAGGTGTCAAGCTAGGGATGTAGTCCATTCCCCTCGCCACCGCCTGTGCCATTTACCATAAGTTCTTCTGCGAGATCAACCTGGACGCCTATGACCCCTACTTGGTCGCCATGTCTGCCCTTTACTTGGCTGGCAAAGTGGAAGAACAGCCCCTGCGAACCCGTGACATCATCAACGTGTCCAACAGGTACTTCCACCCAGGCAGCGAGCCCTTGGAGATGGACTCCCTAGTCTGGGTGATCCAGGACAGCATTGTGCAGTGCGAGCTCCTTGTGCTGCGGGTACTGCGCTTCCAAGTCTCCTTTCCGCACCCACACAGGTACCTGCTCCACTACCTGATTTCTCTCAAGAACTGGCTGAATCCTTACAGCTGGCAACGGACCCCCATCTCCGTCACTGCCTGGGCCCTGCTGCGGGACAGCTACCGCGGGGGGCTGTGCTTCCGGTTCCAGGCTCAGCACATAGCGGTGGCGGTGCTCCACCTGGCCCTGCAGGTCTATGGGGTCCAGGTGCCCGCTGAGGCCATGGCCGAGAAGCCATGGTGGCAAGTGTTTAGTGGCGACCTTACCAAGCCAATCATTGATAACATTGTGTTTGATCTCACTTGCATTTATACCATGGACACAGAGATCCCCAAAGACAAGCCTGGGACACTCGGCTGCCAGGGGACAGCGCCACCACATCGCCCTGAGGGCCGGTCCCCAGAGCACTGGCAGGGAGGACTGGTTTTGTGCTGCTGGAGACAGGCCAGTGAATGCCGGGGTCCAACCCAGCAGGTCCAGGGGTTCCCAAAGGCGTTAGACGGAGTCGGCGAAGAAGGAATGACACGGAGACAGTGTTCAGTTGATCAGCAGCCTAGCCAGGATCTTCAGGCAAGTTCTGGTCTGGATCTCCAGAGAGGTTCTGCTGTTTATTGTCTTGTTACATCAGTATTTATCCCAGTTGATTTTAATCCTATCAATTTCTATTACAAAGGTTAGGGTGTTTCTTATCTCCATTCCAGGGAGTAAAGATTATGTAGCTTAAGCATGATTGTTTGTAGTTATTAACTACCCGCCTGGCACTTAGTTAAGGAGTTTCATCCCCTCCCTAACTTCAGGGAAAAGTTCCTACCTGGGGAAACAACCTTTCTAGGAGAGGTGACCTTGGTTAAAACACACAGCGCTAAGGGGAGCAAACATATTAAGAACAGTATGCTATATACGCCAGGTCCCTTGAAACATATGCTGTGCAGATATTTCTTTCCTGCAGCGACTGTGTCAAGCAGCAAGGATGGACCGCCTTCCGGCAGGTGAAGGCGATGACATGCTGCCACTTTGATTCTCAGGCTTTGACTCTCCCTGGCAGCCAAGGTCCAGATGGGGATGGGCACTGCACCTCCCGTGGGCAGGAGGGTGCCGTGGGCAGGAGGGTGCTGCAGGCAGCTCTGAGGACTCCGGGTCTGCTTTTGTCCTTTGAAAGAACGCAGACTACAGCCGAGGTTTGGGATCAGTGGAAGGAAAATCAAAGAACGGATGGGACTGTGCCCCAGGGGATTTTTTTAAAGGCCAGATTTAGAGAAAGTATGACTCAATTAACATAGAGGAAATTTTATTTTGTTTCATTGAAGATATTACAAAGCCAAAATAAAAAACATAATAATAATTGGTGTTGGACTTATAGCACAGATACATGCAAAAAAATTAGTCTAGACCACCAATTTACACCATACATAAGTATAAATTGGGAATGAATAAAGGACTTAAACGTAAGTGGGTAACAATGAAAATCTTAGAAGAAGCAAAATATCAGGCATCTGTCTCAGCAATACCTTTACTGATACAGCTCCTAGGGCAATGGAAACTGAAGAGAAAAGAAACAAATGGGACGATATCAAATTAAAACACTTCTGCAGAAAAGAAGCGGCCAGCAAATACAACAACAACAACAAAACAAGGAAGTCCACTGCCTGGGAGAAGATATTTGCCAATGTTATATCAGATAAGGACCTATTCTCCAAAATTCATACTGAACTCATCCACTAAACAAAAGGAAGATCAACATTCCAATAAAAAACTGGGCACCACCACCACAAAGGCCCCTTCTGACTTATGGTGGCCCAGTTCCTGTGATGATTATTACAGCCACACAGGAGATGGGTATGATGGGGGCATGGCAATTACTGCAACAGCCGATGGGACACCCCTGTAAGAGGTCCTGAGTGTGGTGCTGGCGGCGATCACAGGATACACCATGTACGCAAGAGAGAGTGAATCATGCAGTACAGTAGCTCACCTGATTGGGCACTCGGGGAGTCAGAGGGGAAGCCCCTGTGACAGAAGAATTGTGACAGAAGAATTAGACACTGAAAATAAAAATGATAAGGTACAGACAATATTTTATTGTAAGGAATTTGGCTTCTGTTATTTAAGAATGACAAAAAGCAAATGGTAGGTTTGGGGGAAGCATCAAGAATTGTAGGTACCATTATGAAGTTTCAGGATTGGAGGCAAGGTTTGAATTGTACAAGGTTGCTTCCTAAGTGCTGATTCAAATTACAATATACTTAAATGTTTAAATTTTACATATTGTATTGTTAACATATTCAGAATATAAGCACAACCAAAGGACCAATAGAGGCAAGACACTGGGAGTGGGTGACAAGAACAAGAGACTAGAGATAGAGGAAGCCGGAGGGAAGGTAAGTAGAAAAAAAGAAAGAGACATATATATTACTTTTTGTAAAACCTTAAACACTAACATTGCAAAAATTTTTCAAAAGAAAGTGTTCTGCAACATGGGATTTCTTGTCTGATTTTAATACAAACACAGAAAAGTAGTCTGTTTGGATGGTGAGTTATATTCATGGCCCTAAATTTCCCAGGGTGTCTATGACCATATGTGCATAAAGTCTTTGAAGTGAACTGCATACAAAATGAAGCAGTGTGTTATTTCATCATGGCATGCTGCCCTGTTTTCCAGTTAGGGAGGGTAAACAAATGAGGTATTCTCCTTGGAAAACCTAAATGGATAAAAGGATTGAAGCACCTCTGACAAGGCTGCAAAACAAGGATTCCTCCAGCTCTGTGGCCCACACTTTGCCCCCTAAGATACTGATCAGGAGCACGCCGATCCCAGTGGCCCCAGGAGGAAGTGGAGACCCTGGGGAAATAGGAGATGGTGGTGAGCAGCAATAGGGCAATGTGGCGTGGCAGCACAGCAGCCTAGGCCTCAGCATGAGGAAGATTCACAGACACCTGTGGAAGGAGTATAGGAAGAACATGTCATGGCAGCCCCTGTTGAGGGGCAGGTGGAAAGGCCTGAAGGTGCTGTGGGTGGCCTAGAGGGAGAGTTCAGAGGAGGGGCTGAGGTAATCTGCTTTGACTCTGAGTGACAGTGGACATGCACACTCCCTCCTCCTGCCTAAGCCCCCCTGCCTGAGCTGGAATTGCACTGCCCTTGTTGTACTGGTAGTTCCTGTCAAAGGCACACACCCTGCGGCCCTGGTGTTACAGGCTGTTTCCCTCCCAGCATCCAGGTGTCCCTGTGAGAGAAAAATAATGGCCCAGGAACCTGGCAGCACACCAGGGGAGAGCCCAGGCATCCCCTCCTCACCCGTCCTGTCCGCTCACTCTGGGCCATCGTCCTCTCATAGTACTTCAGGGGATTGAGCCACAGGTCCTTGCTGATGATCTGGTAGGGCAAACAGAGCTTGGTCAGGAGAACACAGGGACCCAAATAGAAACCCAAGCAGCAGGCGGACACAGGAATCTGGCATGGCCAGTGACATCCCACCTCAGCAATCCTGTCAGATGATGTCACACTGTGGTCAGAGATCCAGCAGAAGAAGCTGGCGTTGCTGTCCTGGAGCCCGTGGCTGTAGACTTCTTGTTCACAATGCTGGTACCACTGAATGGGAGTGGCACGGGACAACCTGTATCCTGCAGGAGAGGGGTATGTGAAGCTGGGTACATCACCTTCCATCCCTGCCCACCACCAGCTGCAGCCCATGCAGGGAGCCTCCTCTTACCTGTGAGGGTGATGAGATACTCCTTCACAATCACATGGTTGCGGAAGTAGGGGTTGCTGCGGAAGTACAGGCTAATGGTGCAGCAACCCCAGGGATGCCTGACTTCCCTCACCTGCAGAAGGAAATGGATCCAGGGAGTGAAATCGCAGCCCAGTGCTGCCGCCTGTAGCTGTTTTCAGGGACAGGCCATTTCCCCACCTGCCCTCCACTACTCCTTGGAGCAGGTGCACTTACCTTCAAATCAATCACATGGCCGAGCATATTTTCATCTTGGACGCTGATCATGGCCGACAACTCTGGGTGGTTGACAAACTGCTTTGGGTCAAGGAGCCTGCAACCTGGGAGCTGGGCATGGACCAGCTAGAAAGAGCAGCCTGGCCTGGCCTCTCCTTCCCTTAAGGCCACTCCTTCTCCATCAAGGGCAGAAAGGGGCACAGCACCACTCTGTTTCCTGACAGACCCTGATGCCCACCAGATTGTTTTGTGCTGAGGGCTTGACAGGCTACACATCACACATTCCTCTTCTGACTGAGGAATTGGACATAGAGACGGCATGTAAGGCAGCATTAGTTAGTCCCAGAACAGCCCGTGCAACACAGCCCTGTCTGTGGGCATCAGCCCCTGGTGTATGCGTGCCTCTGCCTTGGAGCTCTGCCCCTGGACACCCTGGTAATGCTTCTATGGTGCCTGTACAAGACAGAGGGTGTTTCCAGGATCCTGGGCCAGACCCGGGCACACTGCCCCTAGCTTGTCCTCAATGTTCTTTTCTAGGGGAACCATCCCCGCTTACACCGTTCTCCTGCACTGTCCCATGCTCCTTGTGATCCTGCTCCTCTACCCTCAAGGATACAGCTGTGAGCCAGAACCCAGGGATGCGCCGGATATTGAGGCTTCTCCGTTTGAAATAGGGCTTGAGCCTCTGCTGAGTCCTGCACCTGATCCGAGAGAAGGCCCTGCTGGCTTGCTCGTTCATGGGCTCCATCTCCAATTGAAGGGCCTGGAGCACCTCCAGAGGGGACCAGGTTAACTTGGCCCCGGGCCCTGACTGGGCCTGCTCCTGCTGCACTGGTTCCTCTTCTTCTGGCTTTGCTTTGGCCTTGGACTGAGGCTCCACCTCTCCCACCTGTTCCACTGCCTTCATGGTGCACTTCCCCTCCCCCTGCAGGACAAACTGCTCCCCTGCAATTAATTGCTCCTCCATCCACCCCTCCTCCTGGTGGTCACTCCCTTGTGGGTCACCTGGAACCTGTGCCTCCAGCCTCAGCTCTTCACTCACCACCTCCTCCTGCCTCCCCACCTGCAGATCTGGGAAAACCTCCTCACCTGCCCACTTGGCCTGCCATGGCACCACCTGCAGAAGGCCCTCGGTCCACAGGATAAACTGAGCCTGTGCCTGGAACTCCTCCCCCAGGCCCTCCTTGTCTTCCCCTTGCTCCTCACTCTGGGTTCCCTGCTGCACCTCACTCTCCTCTCCCTGCACACACTGCTCTGCAGCCACCCTGTCCTCCCCTCTCCCGCACTCAGGATCAATCCCAACATCCTGGCCTGTGTCCAACCTCAGCTCCAGGGTCTCAGCCTCCCCCACCAGCATGAAGTCTTCCCACTCCAGCCCCAAAGCTGCCCTCTGAACTTCCTGTGCCCTTGTGTCCTGGGTATCACCACTTCCCTGCACCGAGGTGAAGCTAAAAGCCTCCTGGATCATCCTGCTTGCCCTGTCCTTCCTGGTGCAATGGCCCTGGGGAGCCCTGTGAATCCTCAGGCGCCCTGCAGCTGAAGGCCCCCCAGTGGAACTGAGAGGAAGCGCGCTGCCCTCAGGAGCCCCTCAGTCTCCCAACACAGCCTGACTCTGGATGCCCCCTGGCTCTGAGACTGGTGTTGTGAAGGAGCAGGTGGTGCAGAGCCTGCTGAGTCCAGGCAAGGTGCTTGCTCACTGTTGTATGCAACCAGGCCCTGGTGTGCTGACTGGGTGCAAACTGGGCTCATGCACAGGCGCTGGTCATGTGAACATGTGGTACAGAAGGCACCTGGCCAGGCCCAGCCTGCTGTTTCTGGTTGTGCTCCTCAAAAGCCTCCTCCAATCACGGACAGGGCAGTGGGTGTCACCCTGCGCAACCCCGCCCCTCACTCAAAGTTCTGGTGTAGGTAGATGGTAACTCGGAGGTATCCTCTTATCTCTTCATTAGCCAGAAAATGGAGATTTTGAAAGCTTAGAATCTTGACCTGACTGCAAAGAAGGAAGAAATGGTGGAACTTGAAAATGACTTCAGGTTTTCTCACTGTGCTGAATGAAGTCAAACACTGCTGCAGTGAAATATTTTACCCGTTGTTCTCCCCGCATGAACTACAATAATAATGTGCTTTGTGTTGACATTTACTGCTGTGTTGCTGACAATTACCTGGAAGAGAAGTTAAGGGGATTCAATGGGTTGGAAAAAGTTGAGCTAAATCAGAAAGCAGGTCTAATTAAGCAAGTTTATTCTCTATCTATCTAAAGACACACACACACACACACACACACACACACACGCAGACACACACACACACACACACACACATTTATATGGCTAAGGTGACTCGTGCATGTGCCATAAGTTTGAACCTCTTGCTGGCGCCAATTGCATGCATGTGTTTCAAATCGGCATTGTCAATCTGAATTTGGTTGACACTGCTATTATAGAGAAAGGGCAAATAGCAGTACTAAAATATTTCTTCTAATTAATCTCCTTTCAATGTGCACAAATCCATGCACCTGGCCACTGGTATTCTAATACTGGCAAGATATCATCTGTGAATACTAATATTCTATTGGGCCAGGACATGCCAAATTGGTCACACATATCTATATATATAATAGCGTAAGAGACATTATGAGTGGTTGGTACGATGCACACCGACCACCAGGACGCAGACGCTCAACACAGGAGCTTCACCCAGGTGGTCAAGGCTCTCCCACAGCGAGAGCATCACTCAGCCAGAAGGCGGGCTAATGGCTGGAAAGTGCAGCTGTGACAGCAAAAGCCTCTGCTGCCTATGTGACAAGGCTACGAAGCAGTGGTGGCAGGTGGAGTGGGGCTTGGATGAGCGGCATCAGAGCACCTGACTCCAGCTTGGGCTCCTGCCCGGCTGCCTGCCATTTCGTGCACTGCTACATCCCTCAGGAGGTGTCAGACCTAACCTGGCAGTCCCACATCTCCCAAGGGGTCCCAGATTGTGTGAGGGTGCAGACCAGGCAGTGGGACACCACTGGTGCTTGAATTTCATTCACCGGGCTTCTAGTCATTTTATTATTTATCACCGATTTAGCATGGTTCTCTTCTAATGCTGAATAATTTAAAGGTATAACCTGAATTTTGGTAATGATGGCCATTCAGATTTTACTGCTCTTTAGCGGTATTATTTAATGGCTTATATGAAGGGCACTAATCTCCCTCAAAATATGAGAAATACGACATGTCCCACAAACAGTACTATGCTTCAGTGCTAATTCTTTCCACTAATGCCCCTAAGTGAGCCTTTCACTAATTTTCTTTGCTCACTAGCTCATCCAAAATTGAAATGGGCAGGCTGCTTGTCTATATTCAAGTGCAGAGGCATATTCTTCTTAACTACACTGATGCTATCAATACTTTCAATTTTACAACATAATTTATAGTGAGGGTCTCTATGTTAGACTTTAAAACATCTCTTTACTAATATGAATAAGTCACTTTTACCTTATTTCTTCACAACTATGTGCACGCTCTGATGTAGCAACTTTCAGTGTCTGACTCTTTCAAGTGTCCCTTTCCACCCTTCTTTTCATTAAAAACAGGCCATCTGAAACCACACTGATCACTTTTCAGCCTGTTGTGATAATTCAGACATTCCTTGGGTTACGTTGGACTCGAAGTACATAAGTTTTGTGGTTACGTTGCCATTCCCCATTTATTTATTAAAAAAAAAAGTTTGAGCATTTCTATGTATGTATATATGTGCTTTATGTTTTCTTATTATTCATTTACCACAAGAAAGGTCAGCAATTGTTATCTTTCTTCTAATTTTTTTTAAACTGTTGCACGCCATTACTGCTGTGTATGTGTCTCCATGTGAGTGACATACGTGCTTATGTAGGTGGGTTCTGACTTACGCGAATATTGCATTACATCCCACTGCAGGAACGTGTCAACAATGTAACGTGAGGAACTACTGGACTTGTATCATGTTGATTAAGATGTAGTTATTTGGTCTCCATATTTCTTCAATAAGTATATGATTGTTGGAAGTACAAATTATATCTTTATATATTAATGTGTTCATTAGAATTTTCACTCAATAAAAATAAATGCCTTGTCCTTACAAAAAGATCTGGCCTTATAATTGAATGGCCTAATACATATTAGAGTAGGGCACGACTACCAAAGTTTCTCAGAAGAACACGGGTTGAAATGAAGAGTATATCCTGCCTACCCCTACTTGAAACAAGAGCCTTAGTTGAGCTCCATCATGATCCAAACAGAAACAAACAGTAAGAGACATGGCAGGTTTCTGTTACTATATGCCTACTGAGCATGCCTGAGTGCACATTTCCTGACGGTGCTACTGATCAGAATGTGCACTCACAGGACATTAGGGCCTTCATGCACAACTCCATCCTGAAACCACATGAAAAGGAGCGTATTGGACAAGAATGTTAGCAGGGACTTTACAATGCAGAGGGATTCTGAAGAAGATTTTAAAAGGTGGCATAACCCTAGCCAGTTGGGAACAGGGGAAGATCAACGACCTTCATACTGAAAGGCCCCAGTTTTGATTCAGGTCAAGGGCACTTGCCTGAGTGTGGGATCAATCTCGAGTCTGAGGCTTGCAGGAGGGAGCTGATCAAAGAATCACTCTCATCACTGATGTTTCTAACTCTCACATGCTCTCTGTTTCTCTCTGAGAGAAATAAAAATATATGTAAAAGCATGGTGGCAGAATAAGTGGATGCTACAGGGACATGCTCCCAGGAACAAACTGATATTCCAACTAAAATACAGAACAACTTCCGGAATAATCAATGGAAAACTCACAGGAGAGAACCCTGACACCTAGGACCGAAGGTGGAGGCCCCGTAGACACTGGTACGAGGAGAGGAGGCTTGAAGGGGCGGGCCTGACACCCACAGACAGCAACTGAAGTCTCGGAGAGATATCTCAACTATGGAGGACTGCCACTGAGAACTCTGGGTCTAATCCCCAAGCTACGCCTCCTAGCAGAGAGCACAGAACTGAGGAGGGTACCCATATAACCTGTGGATGTGAATAGCAGCAGGACACTGTCTGCCAGTGAGAGACAGCTAGAAATTCAGGTATCCTCTTAAAGAGCCAGCGCACAAATTTCCCTGTGGAGCCACACACCTTGTGCCCTGTCAAAGGGAGGGTGAAGTGGACTGGAGCTGTGAGGGTAAAAGCCAGAACTGGGGAGTCAAGGGTTCCAGCACAGAAGACAGACACTTCAAGTTTCCTTGGAGGAGTCATTTCCTCATGCAGCAGAGAAAATCTTTCCCATGCAGACATTTGCCTTTCCTGGAGGGGAGACAATTAACACATGCTACTGGGAAACACCTTGCCCTGAGGACACTTAAGAGATTATAAATAACAATTAACCTCCACGCAGAGGCAACTGTCCAACCCTGTTGAAACAAACTCTTGCTATAACCTGAGGACCATTGCCTTGGAGGCAAGTTAAGTTGGAATCCTATCAGTCTATAGACAGAGGAGGTCTCTGGAGGCTTTGAGTCTTTGCCTGACCTAATTAGTCAGAAACATCCTTTAACAATTTTCTGCACTAGAGACTGATAGGCAGACAGGTCTGCCTAACTTGTCACCACAAACCCACACAGAAAGCCAGAAAGAGGAATTAAATAAAAAATCCTCAAATGAGAGAACTGGATAATTCTCCAGATATTGAGAGAGATGAAGCACACAGAAGACATTTATCTGAATCTGACTTCAGAGCTATGAAGGTAAAAGAGCTCAACAGCATGAAAAAAGATATAGTGACTACGAAAAGAAGAACAGTCCTAGATATAAAATGACATAATACAAATAAAGAACACATAGAAGGAATAGGCAGATATTAGGGAAAGCTGAGGATCCAATCACTGATATAGAACAGAGTTAAAAATATCACCCAATAAAAAAAGGCAGAAAAATTAAGATTTAAAACAAACAAACAAACAAACAAACATCAGGACCACTTACATAACAGTATTAGAATAGCCAGTGTGCCAAAAGAGGAAGGAGGGGAGAAAGGCATAGAGAAGGTCTTTGAAGAAACAATGGCAGAACACTTACCTAACCTGGTAAAGGAAAATCCCACACAAGATCAAGAGCCAAAGAGAACCCCAAAGAAGAAGTACCCAAACAAACCCGTGACCAGACACATCATAATTAAAATGACAAAAATTAAAGACAAAGAGAGAATCTTCAAGGCAGCAAGACAAAAGAAAACTGTTAGCTATGAAGGAGTTCCCATAAGGCTGACTCCTGATCTCTCATCAGAAACTCTACAGGCCAGAAGAAGATGGCATGAAGTACTCAAGTTAATGGAAAGCAAGGATCTGAGACCAAGATTACTATATCTGGCAATTCTTTCATTCAAAATAGACGGTCAAATACAGAGCTTCCTAGACAGAAAAAGGCTGAAGGAGTACATCATCTCCAAGCCAGCTTTACAAGAAATGCTACAGAGATTGCTGTAATGAGAAGGAGAATCAGAGACAGAAACTTAGCCACACAGAAACAAAATGGAAAGAAATAAATACCTATGAATAATAACCCTAAATGTAAATAGGTCAATGCTCCAATCTAAAGGTGTAGTGGAGCCAAATGGATACAGAAACATGATGCAAGTATATGCTGTCTACAGGAGCACCATCTCAAAACAAAAGACACACACAGGATGAGAGTGAAAGAATGGGAAAAATTTCCATGCAAATGGAAAAGAAAAAAAAAGGCCGAAGTAACAATACGCATATCAGAAAAAAAAGACTTTAAAATAAAGGCCATCCCAAGAGATAAAGGTCACTGCATGATACTAAAGGGACCAACCAACAAGACGATATAACCCTAGTAATCATATATTCAGCCAACATAGGAGCACCTCAATATATATATGTCAAACAAACAAATAAACAAAAAATCAAAACAAACAAAAATTCTAGAAGACTTTAACAGAGAGTGTGACAAAAGGACAGTCACAGTAAGGGACTTTTATCACCCCTCTGACATCACTGGATAGATCTTCCATATGAAAAAATAACAAGGATGCAGAGCCTCTAAAGGACACACTGGATCCATTAGATTTACGTGACATTTTAGAATAGCGGTTCTCAACCCGTGGGTTGCGACCCCTTTGTGGGTCAAATGGCCCTTTCACAGGAGTCGCCTAAGTAAAGGGTGTCCCACAATTCACGCAAGAAGTAATTTTGATAGAAAACAAGGTTTATAATTAAAAACTGCACATTTTTATTGATTCATAAAGAAAGTAAAAGAACTGCACTTGGAAAACTACAGGACATTGAAATGGAGATAAAGATATCAACCAATGGATTCATATACCATGTTGATGGGTTGGTAGACTTAACTTCATTAACATGTCCATACCACCCAAAGCAATCTATAGATTCATTGTTATCTCCATTAAAATATCAACAGAATATTGCACAGACACAAAAAAATCCTTGAAAAAATTCAAATGGTGTAAAAATAGTCTGAGGAAGAAGAAAAAAGTTGGCGGGCTCACAATACCAGATATTAAGCTATATTATAAAGCCACCATTCTCAAAACTGCCTGCTACTGGCACTAGAAAAGACATATACTCCACTGAAACAGAACAGAGAACCCAGAAGTGAACCCAAGTCATTACGCTCTAATATTAATTTACAAAGGAGGCAAGAGCATACAATGGAATCAAGACAGTCTCTTCAATAAATGTTAGGAAAATTAGAAAGATACATGCAAAATAATGAAACTAGACCACCAACTTACACCATTCACAAAAATAAACTCAAAATGGATGAAGGACTTAAACATCAGATGAGAACCTATAAAACAAACTTATAAGATTGCCTATGTAGCAATATATCAGATATGTCTTCGCAGTATCTTTATTGATACAGCTCCAAAGGCAATGCACACAGAGGGTAAAATAAACAAGTGGACTCCGTCAAAATAAAAACCTTCTGCACAGCAAACAAAATCCTGAACAAAACAACCAGAAAGCCCACTGCATAGGGAGAACATATTTGCCAATGGTATCTCGGATAAGTGTTGAATCTCCAAAGTTTTCAGGGAACTCACACAAATTAACAATAGGAAGATAAACAATCCAATCAAAACATGGGCAAAGGACCTAAATTAACACTTTTTAAAAGGAGACCTATAAAAGGCCAAGAGACATACGAAAAATGCTCAAAGGCACGAACAGTCCAAGAGATGCAAATCAAAACGACAATGAGGTACCATCTACACCTGTCAGAATAGCTGTCAGAAAAATATCAACAAACCACAAGTGCTGGTGAGGATGCAGAGAAAAAGCAACCCTTGCGCACTGCTGGTGGGAATGCAGACTGCTGCAACCACTGTGGAAAACCATATAGAGTTTGCTTAAAAAATTAAAAATGGAGCTCCCCTTTGACCCAGTGTTCTCTCTTCTAGGTATGTATCCCAAGAAATGAGAAAGGCCAATCAGGAAAGATATATGCAACTGTATGTTCATACCAGCCCAATTTACAATAGCTAAGATTTGGAAACTGTCTAAATGCCCATTAGCAGATGCACGGATGAATAAACTGTGGAACATCTATACAATGGAATACTCTACTGCTGTAACAAAGAATGAACTATTATAATTTGAAACAGCATGGATGGACTTGGAGAGCATTACAGTAAGCAAATTAAGCCAGTCAGAGGACGATAAATATCACATTATCTCACTCATTTGTGGAATATAATGAACAACATTAGCTGATGAACAACAAGACATCCAGACACAAAGAAGCATTGATCACACTGTCAAACCTTAGAGTAAAGTGCTTGAGGCAAAGACCAACAGTAGTATGGGTGTGTGTATATGTGTGTGTGTGTGTGTGTGTATACGTGTGTGTGTGTGTGTGTGTGTGTGTGTGTGTGTATGGAGGGCTAATGAACTTTGACATGAACTTTGATATTCAGCAGGGCTGAAAATCAGCATTATATTAAACGGCTGTTGGGAAAATGCTGAAGGCAATCTTGCTAACCTGATAATTAAAGTTTACTACTGATATGCCTGTCTGCTTTGCTAAAGGGCATATATGAGAAACCTACAGCCAAGTAAATGAAAGCTGATGGGTGCTGCATTTCAGACAGCCTCTCCCCAAGAGAAAAAGGTCTCCGCCTGGCTCCCCAATGCCTTCTAAATTTATATTTGTTGTCTAGTGTATTCATTTGTGTGCAGCTCCTTTCCCAGATCCTGAATCATTGCAGCAAAATGTTGCAACATTCTGGCGCCCAATGTGGGACATCTGGAGAAGAAGTCTCACCAGAGCAAAAAAAGAAGACTGTCAAGGGCATGTACCTTGGTTGCGGGGACATACCCAGTGGGGACTGTGCAGGAGGCAGCTGATTGATGTTTCTCTCTCATTGATGTTTCTAACTCTCTATCGCTGTACCTTCCTCTCTGTTAAAAATCAATAAAAATATATTAAAAAAAAACACAAAAAAACTCATTCAAGCATTAAATCTCACCATTAATAAGACACAATAAGTAAAAAGATAGTTTTACTTAAACTGTATGCATTACAGCATTTGCCAGCATATCTCTCTCCTATTGGTATTTCCGAAAAGAAACCAAGTTTGTAGCACTATTTAAAAGAAAGAAAAAGGTTTTTAAAAGAAACTCCATAACTGTGGCCTAAAAATTTGTCTGGAAGAAGAAACGGAAGGAGATTCCCTTCAAATATCTAGAAAACTGCATATAAAAATAAATGTATCAGGCCTCAAAAAGAAAACAATTTGCATTATGCTTTCCTAAAAAAAAAATTATGTCAATATACTCAAAGACTGATAGCAGAAATCCAATTAGTGTCATTCACTGTCCCCACCCAATGAGAAAGGAAGATAGAAAATAAGCCTTGTTTTAGACTGATTTAAATTAGCAAATGGAAATAAAAGAATATTCAGGGGAACATAGTTGGAATAGGCAGAAACCTATTCCTGGAGAAGTCACTGTTTTTACTGATAGTTCATCTCATGGTAAAGCTGCTTATACTGCAATGATTTCAGACCAAGTCATGCAGACCAGTCATACTTCTGTGCAAAGAATCGAATTAGAAACAATCAAGGCTGACTTGCAGGATTTCCAAAAGCCTCTTCATATTATCTCTTTATCTGCTTATGCTGCTGGCTTTGTAAACAGAACTGCAACTACTCAATTTAAATGACTCGGTGACCGAAGCCTTTCTATACTATTTGATCAAGTCCTGGTCCTTTAACAAAAGGAAATGAATATGCCTGTCAGTTAGTTATTTTATTAAACAAGTCACAGAATTTCACAAGCTTTTACATCAGCCTGCCAAAATATTGTACAGCCGGCAAAACAGATTATGAAGAAATGCCCTCCTTTCATGTTACATCTACTACAAGGGCTCTAAAATCCCAACTTGGAAAACAAAAGTGGCGGAATAGTGAAGACATCTCTTGTAAGTAGACCACACTAAGCCTTAATTACTTTAAATTTTACCCTTGTAATGCTGATGCTAAGACACCCATAGAATTACACTGGTGTCAGAATAAGCCAAAGCAAAATGGTCTGGTTAAATGGAAAGATACCGAGTATGGTTCAAGGAAGGGTCCCTTTATTAATCTTTGGTCAAGGATATGCTTGTGTATTTGCAGAAAACTCCTCCAAGCCTGAGTGGATTCCTGCAACATGAATCTGAGAGAGGAACTGACCAAACTACTCCAACTACAGATAGCAGTGCCCCAAGCAACATGCTGAGAAGACAGAGGAGAAACATCTAGAGATGGGGGATGGTGACCATGCCTTGCCACGCTAGCAGTCATCAGCTGTGCCTATGTGCCGGTGGCTCTTGACAAAGCCAAAAGAGGTCAGACCTGCATTGTCATTTCTCACCGTTTGCCCACCATCCAGAACTCGAACATCATTGCTGTCATGTCACAAGGGAACAGTGACTGGAAAGGGACCCATAAAGAACTGATAGCCCAAAAAGAAGCCTACTATGGACAAATCACTTAAATACCTGAAAACGATATTTAAAGGGACATGAAAGAACTCAATCCTTTTCATTGAATCTCCTTACAGTTGCTTTTTAGAATAACCAATATTGTCTCTCTTTCTTGTTCTTCTATGTTTTCTTCCAGTCTGAAGAAGAATCACAAGTCTTAAAAGAATCTGAGCCCAGAAGATGGCATTCACCTTTCTAAATTAATTAAGAAAACAAAAAGGGGGAAATGATGGGGCAAAGACCAAAAGTAGTTAACATATCAATGCGAGAAGTCCCACAGAAGGCGAATGGACTTTGATATTCAGCATGGCAGAAAATCAGCATTTTGTTATCCTGTTGTGGGGAAAATGGCTGAAGGCAACCTCCTAACATGAAAATTCTTCTATTGTTTACCAAACTTTACCATTGATATGTCTGTTTGCTTTGCTAAAGGACAAATGTGTATTCAAGTAAATAAAAGCTGTTTTGTCCTGGGCTTCAGAGTGCCTCTCCATTAGAGAAAAAAGCCCACAGTACACAAAAAGAAAGAGATAAAAAAGGTCAGAACAGAAATAAATGACGTAGGGACGAAAAAAAAAAATAATACAAAAAATCAATGAAACCAAGAGCTGGTTCTTGGAAAGAATAAACAACACTGATGAACCTCTAGTCAAGCTCAGCAAGAAACTAAGAGAGAGCACCCAAATAAACAAAAACAGAAATGATAGAGGTGAAGTAACAAACGACCCCACAGATATACAAAGGATTATAAAAAATTACAATGAACAACTCTACTACAACAAACTGGACAAGCTCAATAAAATGGACACATTCCTACAAAAAGACAAGCTTTCAAAACTCAATCAGGAAGAAGCAAAAATCCTGAACAGACCGATAAATACTGATAAAATTGAAACAGTAATCAAAAAGCTTCCAAAAAACATAAGCTCTGTACCAGATGGCTTCACAGGGGAGTTTGACCAAACATTCAAAGAAGAAGGAAAACCAAACTTTCTCACACTATTTCAAATAATTCAAGAGGACGGCATACTTCCAATCTATTTTTAAGAAGCCAGCATTACCATAATCCCAAAGCCAGAAAAAGACACTACAAAGAAAGTGACTTACAGGCCAATATTCCAGATGAACATTAATGCTGCAATCCTCAACTAAATTCAGCAAACTGGATTCAGCATTGCATTAGAAAGATCATACACCATGACCAAGTGGGATTTATTCCAGGGATACAAGGATGGTACAAAATCTGCAAATCAATGAACGTGAAACATCACATAAACTATTTGAGGGAGAAAAACCACACAATCATATCAATTGGTGCAGGAAAGGCATGTGACCAAGTGCAACAGCCTTTTCTGATAAAAACACTCAGCGAAGTAGGAATAGCAGAATCATCCTTCCACATAATAAAAGCCTTATATGACAAACCTACAGCCAACAACATACTCAAAGTGCAAAACAAAAACCATTTACCACTAGGACAGGAACAAGACAGGGACGCCCACTTTCATCACGCCTGTTCAACACAGTACTGGAAGTCCTAGTCAGTGTGATCACACAAGAAAAAGAAATAAATCGTTCCCAAATTGGAAAAGAAGAAGTAAATTGTCATTATTTGCAGATGACGTGATACTGTACATAGAAAACCACAAACACTCCTTCAAAAATTTAATAAACTTACTAAATGAATTTGTCAATGTAGCAGACTACATAATTAATGCCAAGAAATTTGCTAAAGGACAAATGTGTATTCAAGTAAATAAATGCTGTTTTGTCCTGGGCTTCAGAGTGCCTCTCCATTAGAGAAAAAAGCCCACAGTACACAAAAAGAAAGAGATAATAAAGGTCAGAACAGAAATAAATGACGTTTATGGCATTTTTATACACCAATAGTGAACTTACAGAAAAGGAGATTGAAAAAAGAATCCTATGTATCATCCCACCAAAAAAATTAAGACACCTAGGAATAAATTTAGCTAAGGAGGTAAAAGACCTACACTCAGAAAACTAGAAGATGTTGAAAAAAGAGATAGAGGAAGACATAAACAGATGGAAGGACAAACTTTGTTCATGGATTGGTAGAAACAACCTCATTAAAATGGCTATACTACCCAAAGCAATCTATACGTTCAATGCACTCCGCATTAAAACACCAACAGCATATTTCACAGACCTAGAATGAACTCTCCAAAAATCCATCTGTAATGAAAAAAAAGACCCTGAGCCCAAACAGGTTTGGCTCAGTGGATAGAGCCTCGGCCTCCGGACTGAAAGGTGCCTGGTTCAATTCAGATCAAGGGCATGTACCTTGATTGAGGGCACATATCAAGTAGGAGGTGTGCAGGAGGAGGCTGATCTATGTTTCTCTCTCATCGATGTTTCTAACTCTCTATCCCTCTCCTTTACTCTCTGTAAAAAATCAATAAAATATATTTAAAAAACAAACAAACCCCAAAGAGCTGCAGCGATCCTGAGAAAGAAGAACAAAGTAGGAGGGATCTCAGTACCAGATATCAAGCTGTTTTACAAAGCCACTGTTCTCAAAACTGCCTGACACTGGCACAAGAATAGACATATAGGCCAATGCAATAGAACAGAGAACCCAGAAACCAATCCAAACCAATAAGCTCAATTAATATTTGACAAAGGAGGCCAAACCATACAATGGAGTTAAGACAGTCTCTTCAATAAATGGTGCTGGGAAATTTGGTCAGACACATGCAGAAAATGAAACTAGGCCACCAACTTACACCATGCACAATAATAAGGTCAAAATGGATAATGACTTAAACAGAAAGCTGGAAACCAGAAAAATATATAGAGGAATCCATAGGCAGCAGAGTCTCAGATATATGCTGAAGCAATCTCTTCACCAACGCAGCTCCTGGGGGGATGGAAAATAAAGTTAAAGTAAACAAATGGGACGACATCAAAATAAAAGGCTTCTTCATAGCAAAAGAAACCATCAACAAGACAACAACAAAGCCCACTGCATGGGAGAACATATTTGCCAATGTTCTCTCTGATAAGGGTTTCATCTCCAACATTTACAGGGAACTCATACAACTTAACAAAAGGAAGATAAACAACCCAATCACAAAAATGGGCAACGGACCTAAATAGATACTTTTCCAGAGAGGACAAAAGGAAGGCCAAGAGACACATTAAAACATGCTCAGAGTCACTGATCACCCAAGAGATGCAAATCAAAAGGACAAGGAGGTACAACCTCACAGCTGTCAGAATGGCTATCACCAACAAATCAACAAAGGGCGAGTGCTGGTGAGGATGGGGAGAAAAAGGAACCCTCCTTCACTGCTGGTGTGAATGCAGACTGGTGCAGCCACTATGGAGAAGAGCATGGAGTTTCCTCAAAAAACTAAAAACAGAACTCCCATTTGACCCAGTGATCCCACTTCTAGGAATATATGCCAGGAACCTAGAATTACCAATCTGAAAGGATGCATGTACCTCTATGTTCACTGCAGCACAATTTACAATAGCTAAGATTTGGAAACAGCCTAAGTGCTGGTCAGCAGATGAGTGGGTTAAAAAGCCGTGGTACATCTACACACTGCATAGTATGCTGCCACAAAAAAGGAAGGGGCAGTGACCATTTGCAACAGCATGGATGGAGCTGGACAGCATTATGCTAAGCAAAGCTAGTCAGTCAGTGAGTCCGAGAAAGAGAAAAATCACATGACCTCACTCATCTGTGGATTATAATGAACAACATAAACCAATGAACAAAAACAGATCCAGAGACAGAGAAGCATGGATCAGACCATCACCCTCAGAGGGAAGGTAGGGGAGGGTGGGGCTAAGGGGGAGAGATCAACCAAAGGACTTGTATGCATGCCTATAAGCCTAGCCAATGGACGCAGACACCAGGGGGTGAGCGTGAGGGCATGCTTGCCGGGTGGGGGTGGGGGTGTGGGGGGAGTGGGGGATAAGAACACATATGTAATACCTTAATCAGTAATAGGAATGAAAAGGAACCCAGGAACATATCATCAGGTGAGAATTCACACACTCACACTCACGCACACTCAGGCACCCGCACACTCACACCAGGAGAGGGCTCTGCCGCTCTCAGTGGAAGTCACCTCTTATCTCCCAGCCTGACCACCGCTTTCTCACCAGCTGAACCAGAGGACAATGATGAGTGACGGCCCTGGTGCTCTGCGGAAAGCGACCTCTCCCTCCCGGAAAGTTCCCACCATCCAGCAGCCTCTTTTCGGCCCCCTCTCTGTCCCCACGCCCTGAGCAGGGCTGGGCTGGCCTGAGAGCCCACAGACTTGAGGACCCAGATCCCGGGGGAGTTGGCGCCGGGGCCTGTGGGGGTCCCCTTGGTCAACTGGAAACTCGGCCAGCTGAGGTCACACAATAAAGGCCGACGCCAGAGTTCCATGAATTGTTGCGTGTAAGTCCCCTCAGCGAGCTCCCACTCTGGCGCAGCAAGCGGAAGGCCTCACGCCAGCGAGCCAGGTTTGGACCTCAGGCCTTCACTCCAACCAGGTGGGAACTCATTTTCAGATGGAAAAAGCCGACTGGGGAGGGGCTGCGCGTTGCCAGTGACTAGACCAAGTTCACCCCTGGAGACAGCAAGTTCACCCCCTGAGACAGCAAGAACCCAGAGTGTGCGCTTACCTTTTCCACAGGCCGTGCTCCTCACCACGTGGACTCCTGCACAGCAGGGAGGCTGGTGGAAAGGAAGAGGTGGGGGGCTGCGCCTGGCAAGCTTCCTGGGACTGCGCCCTGGTTCCTGCCAGGGCGAAATCTCGCGGGATCACGAGATCAGGAACAAACCAAGATCAGGGGGCAGGAGGGGGGGCGTGTTTTAACAGGCCCAGAGAAGGTGGGGACAGGGGCGCCTGTGCCACACCCACCAGGCTGCAAGGGGTGGCAGAGGGTGGGGGACTGTCAGGGGGACCCTGTTCTTCCAGGCATGAGGTTGGGGGCGGTCGCGGAAGTGGAGGGAGAAACAGGAGGCCGCGACCCCCAGCTAACCTCCCACTCGCCACCCCTGGTCTGTGTTTCTGGGGACCCCTTTCCCTCTGTGGTTGTGGCTGCCACTTACCTACCTTGTTCCCTGGGCCAGGCTTGGCGCCCCACTCCCACCCCACCGCAGCCCTCTGTCTAGAAAAGAGCGCCCTGCCCTTGGCTAGCCCACTGTCCCTACTGTCTGGATGGGGACATTTTAGTAACCCCCGGGGCAGAGGAGAGCTGGCCAGATGCAATTACATTGTCTCTCTCCACAGGTGCCCTACTCAGTCTACCCCTGGGGTATGGGTCACCAGAGCTCTTTGACAAGCCTGGAATCCAGCCTTTGCTCTGCTCACCTCCCCTAAGCCTTCAGGTGATGGCAGCCTCCCTGCCTTCCTCCCGCCTCAGGAAGGGGTTCTCCTCTCACCAACAAATCCCTTTGGCGAAGTCACACCTGGGCCTGAAAGCAGAACCAGTGGGCAGGTGGCTCCTGAGGAGGAGCAGGCCAACAAAGCTGAGGGGAGGTGGGGAGGCACCAGCCACAGCCTGGTGCTCAGGCTCTGGCAGAGCTGCCCCTTAGCTGAACCTTAACCCAGGGTTCTCCTCTCAGGTGGCGCGTCCAGGGGGCACAGGGGGCCTGGCACGCTCAGTCTGACAGGGTTTGCTGCCTGCTTTTCCATAGTCTCTTTAGGAGACAAAAGTCAGGCTTGTGAGGAGAGAGGGAGAGGGGAAGAGCAAAGCTGAGGCCCAGCCCTGTCATCCAAGCTGGCCTGAGGCATCTCCTGGGCGTCCTTGGAAATCAGCTTCTCTTAGTGAGGAAGGGCATGTAATAAGAATAGAGCCGCAGTTGTTTAATCATTACTTACAAACTATAAATACGAGGCCCTGGGACACTGGAGGATGAAACAGGCTCTACTGAAAACATAGGCTGCCTCCATGGCCCACTACTCAGAAAAGAATTGCATTTTGGGAAGAGACCAGGCACAGGACCGGCTTTGATTTGGCAGCTGTGCCTGCACCCTGACCCCCTCCTGGGGTCTTCCTCAGGAAGGCTGACCATTCCAATCTCATCCCAGGAAGGGGCTGAGCTGTTCCTAAAGTCTTGGGAGATTAGCCACCTTGTGGTCAGCCTTTGAGCTCCTGAAGGGCAGATAGTAGGCCCTCCCCTCCCCTTTGCATGTGACACTTGCAGCTGGCAGCTACAGGTAGCTATCTTCTCCCCAAGAGGCTGAGAGCCGAATTTCCAGGGTGAGCGACTGCTCTCCCCATACTGACAGCATCCTTGGATAAATACTCATTGTGTGGTTCAACCCTCTCTCTGCTTAACTTGGCTCAAGGAGTGACAGGCAGCCTCAGACACATTGTGCTGCCTTTCTCTTCCCCACTCAGACTTGGGGAATATTCAGACTCTGCAAACTGTGAGACCTTATCTGAGAGGGAGAGTGGGCAGAGGACACTGCGTCCCTGTCATGCAGGTGGCCCTGCATCTCTTCAACATAGGCTGTGGGGAGGTCGTGTCGGCGGAGCGTAACAGCAGGGTGGTGAGGCTGGCTTCTTGTGTGTCCCTACCCTGCCATTCCTCCAGACGTTCCCCATGCCTATGAATGAGCAGAGTTTAAGGTTTCCAGCTACATAGATGGAGGAATGTGGACAAATGAGGCGACTGCTCTCAGCCCCAGTGAATCTGGGATTGTCACCTAGAGCAGAGCAGATAAAAAGCAGAAACAAACAAACAAACAAACAAGAACCAACTCTATTATTTTATACTAGAGGCCCGGTGCACAAAAATTTGTTCACTTAGGGGTGAGGGGGATCCCTCAGGCCGGCCTGTGCCCTCTTGCTGTCTGGGACCCCTTGGGAGATAATGACCTGCTGGCTTAGGCCTGCTGCCGGGTGGCAGAGGGCAGGCCCAATCCCTAGGTGCAGACCCTGGTCAGGCTCAGAGCAGGGCCGACTGTGGAGTTGGGGTGCTGCCTCCTGTCATGCACAGAGCAGGGCCTATTGGGGAGTTGGGGCGCCGCCCCCTGTCATGCACAGAGCTGCAGGGTGATCAGGGGTTTGGTCGCTCCCCCTGTCACGCTGATCCCGGTGCCGGGAGGTCTCCTTGCTCCGCTGACCCTGGGGCCAGGACCCCTCTCGCTCCGCTGATCCCGGGGTCCTGAGGCCTCGCGGCTCCGCTGATCCCAGGGGCTGGGAGGCCTCTCAGCTCTGCTGATAACCTGGACAGGGAGGCCTCTCGGCTCCGCTGATCCCCGGGTCCTGAGGCCTCGGGGCTCCGCTCATCCTGGGGTCCTGAGGCCTCTCAGCTCCGCTGATCCCGGGGTCCTAACGCCTCTTGGCTCCACTTATCCCCGGCCAGGAGGCCTGTCTGCTCCACTGTTCCCGGGGCCCTGAGGCCTCTCTGCCCTGCTGCTTCAGGGGTGTATGGCTTTGCTCAGCTTGCAGCCTGAGTATGCAAATTAACCGCCATCCTTTAGCCTCTATAATTAAAACATTGTATCTTTTGGAGTTGTTGCTTCAGGAGCTCAGAGCCCCCCAGCTGCAGATGGGGAACCTTTGCATCCTCATGCTGGGGCAAGCAAGCCTCCCTGTTCCCATCAACTGCCTGCCTGCCGGCGGCCATGTTGGCTGCCAGTTAATTTGCATATCTCGCTGATTAGCAAATGGGAAGGGTAGCGGTCGTACGCCAATTACCATGTTTCTCTTTTATTAGTGTAGATTGGAACTAGATATTCAGCCTAGCTCTCCCACCTCTTTCCTAGATGCATTTGGCAATTATTTGTCCTGGCGGGGTCTCCCCCATGGCCTGGGCTCTACTCCCTTCTTTCTCGTCAGGACACACGAGACCGTTCCCAAGGCAAGTTCATGTGGGTGCCTGCACTGACGCCTCTCCCTCCCCTCCAGGTTCACCTGAGTCATCCCCCTCTTCTCCTCTGCATTTCCCCCTCTTCTCCAGGCCCTGGGCCCAGCAATCCTGGACCCAGCCTCTGCCCTGTCCAGCTGTGGGCCTACGAGGTGTGCTGGGTGAGCTGAACTGCCACCAATTCCAGCACTGGACACAGCAGCCACTGGAATTTATAACCCTGCCTCCTGGGACCAACAATGTCTGGGAACCGCTCCCACACTCCTGATTGATGGTGACAGGGGAGGAGGGGTATCTAGCTAATAGACATCTGCTGAAGCCCTGTTGTTTACCATGTTTCACTCCAATCAGGCAAAGGCAACAATCTTCTGAAGAAGGTCTCTCCCTCTCTCTCTTTTGGCCAGGAGGGTGCTGGGGTGCCCAAAGGTGCTCTCTGACACTTTGGCTACTTAATAAACAGCTGAAAATCAATATCCCCAAAAGAAGCTTCAGGGTGGCAGAAACTTGGTTTCCTTTATTTCTTAACCGTTGGCTAAGAGGGTTCAGACTGGTGTCAGTTGGCTAGATAACCCGTGTCTCATGGTTTCTTAATTTTCCTGACACGTGTGTTCTGTTCTTCCTCAACTACCTGCAAATTGCCCATTCTCACTTCTGAAAAGTAACGTCCCCCCGTTCTCCTTTGTTCAAAATATATAGAACATAGTCCAATCGGCCTGGCTCAGTAGTTGAGCATGGACCTATGAGCCAGGCATCAGCATTCATTTTCCTATCAGGGCACATGACAGTTTTCAGGCTGGATCCCCAGGGTGGTGCCCACGGAAGGCTGAGGGTCAATGATTCTCTCTCATCGTTAATGTTCCTACCTCTCTTTCCCACTCCTTCCTCTCTGATAGCAATAAAAAACTTGCTTTAAAAACTTTAAAAATGTCATATACCCAATGTTGCTTCAATGAGTTTGTAATTTTATGGCTACGTCAATTCTATGTGAAACCTTCTTGCACATGTACTAACCCCTGATGTTCTCCTGTTTATCTCTGTGTGTTAATTTGTCTATTCGCCTGGCCTAGAAGAACCAAGCAGCCACAAATAAAGGACTTGTATGCATGCATACAAGCAAAACCAATGGACATAAGACACTGGGGGGTAGGGGAGGCCAGGGGATTGTCAAGGGTGGGGGGAAAAAATTAGACATATGTAATACACTCTGTAATACTTTAAGCAACAAAAAAAAAGGAAAAAATGTTAATGAGGTATTTTACCTTCAAGTTTTGCACAAAGTCTTCTTAGTTTGATGTCTCTCACAGGCCATCTCACTAAGGATTGAGTGCTAAATTGTATCTTTTTAAATCAGGAATGCTGAGTGTGTATTTGCATTCCCTAACATTTGATAAAATAGATTCATTGACACACTCAAGGTGTTCTAAACAATAACCAAAGTATATGTTACCTTGATAGATTAAAATAAAAACTCAGCTCCTCAAGTGCACTGCATATATTTCAAGGGCTTAATCATCACATGGGGTTGGTGGCTACCGTACTGGACAGGGAGGCCCTGACCATCTGCTATGTGCAGCACAGGAGGTACTACAAGGCTGAGTACCTTGTTTCCAGGGGTGGGGAAGGCTGCTGTTGGTGAAACTGGTCCCAGGGGAGATGCTGCAAGCACTGGTCAAGGGAAGACACTGCAAGGGTAGATGCTGCAGCTCTGTTTGGCTGTGTGGCAGCTGCAGCCACAATTAGGGACACAGCAGGGAACCTTTGTTTGTGCCCCAGTGTCCCCAACCTCAGTCCAGGGCTCACTAAGTTTTGTGCTGAGCAGAGGTCTCTGGGCTCTGCAAACCTCCAAGTGGGGTGTGTGTCGGGGGTGTGGGGTGAGGCTCCGGGCTCCCTAAACTGCTCCTTATATTTGATTTGCACCCATAGATGAGAAAGTGAATCATGCGCAGGTATCATGAATGTTTGTTTACCAGCTGTTGTCAACCTCTGGGTCAGGAACAATGGAACTACATCCTGCATATCAGATATGTACATTACTATTCATAACAGTAGCAAACTTACAGTTATGTAGTAGCAACGAAAATAATCTTATGGTGGGGGGTCACCACAATATGAGGAAATTTATTAAATGGTCGCATCATTAGGAATGTTGAGAACACTGGTTTAGACAGTTGTGGAACTTTGGAACAAACCTTGGCTCACACTTATTGGGTCCTGTGGTCTCAGCTCTTCGCCCTGAATAACTCTGCTCAGGGGCCTTGTCTCCATGGGGAGCCCCTCCCAGATTTATTTTTAAACATATATACCAGACACACCCTCTTGGCCAGGTCCCAAGGAGGCAGGACACTCTTTGAGGTCCCACCTTTAGGGGTCTGAAGTGAGGGGGGACAGTGAAGACAGTCCAGGCTCAGAGAAGGCCTCTGAATGAATAGGCATGAACACCTTCCCACCTCCACCGCCAACACAGGACAGCCTGCTGAGACCAATAACCCCAGGGGTAGGCTGCCCTGTCCAGCTCTGGGCTCAGGAGGCACTCTGAGAGCCTCTAGCATGTCTGGGTCCCTGTGCTCCTCACCACCCTTGATCACTGCACAGGCATAGTTTGTTTCTTGGGTACCAGTTATTTCATTGAGGCTCAACTGGAGCCATGGTCCTGGACTTGCAATCTGTCTGTGCTTTGTCTTCATTTTCAAGTTCATGAACTCTCTCTTCATGACTCAACCTCCATCAGCATTCAGGTCTCTGAAGCAGAAGCTCCAGAAGAGCCAGTGACACTGGGTGGGGAGGAGTGCGGGTTATAATGAGGTGGCCTAGCCCCAATAAGGCAGGGCCACTGCCTCTCAACTTCTGATGGATCCTGTCAGTTTGTAGCCTTCAGGGATCTCAGACCATTCCTCTGGCTACCGGTTCGGCACTCCAGCCTCTGTGATCATCTCTAGGCTCCAGCCTGGAAGGGGGCTGATGTCATTGTTTCATATCCCATTTGTGTCACTTACCACAGTGCCTCAAGCAACTGGGGGAAATGAGAGCAAACCTGCCTGAGCTCCCAGGATTCCTGCTCACTGAATTCCTGTTTCCCTGTGTCCAGGGACATTTATGTCTCCATGGCTGGAGTTCTCTCTGAACTCCTCTCACCTCTCATCATGGACACGAGGAACCTACTCCAGTTTGGTGGCCCCTTGAAAAAGAAGCGTACCACAAGAGACACCACAGATGAGAACTTCCTGTAGGCTCTCTTTCTCCTTTGACACAACAATCAGTCAATATTTCATGAGGACTGAGCTGGGGGAGAGTTGGAGGGACAAATCCTGTGCACTGTACAGAACTGACCCCCCCAAGGCCCTACGCGCTGCCCTCGTACCAAGCTTGGCACAGTGTCCTTTCCATCTTGATGAAATATTTCCCAATTGGCTCCTTTGCCCCATCTATCAAAAGATAGCATGGGGCTTTGTCTGGTGAGCAACTTCCTCCTAACTGCATTCACCTAATTTGCCTGGATGAAAGCATGAAGAAATTCATCCACCCACAGGTGTCATGAATGTGGAGTCTATGAAGAACTTCTGAACAAACTTGGGCTTGTGCTTCTGGAGCCTTGTGTACCCGGTTCTTCTCTCTTCCGTATTTTCCCAAACTCAGAGTATAGCCATCAGTCCCAGCTTGAGGAATCTCCTTGCCCCTCCTGGAGCAGAGCCTCACAGGGACCAGGGGGAGCCTCTCCTCTCTCAGGTGGAGTCACACCCTGATCACCTGTCCTTCAATTCTGTAATGCCAGGTAGGTGCTGGGCCCAGTGCCTCCTTAGACATCAAGGAAGGAAAGGGCAGAAAGTTGAGAGGTGCCAATGGATGTCACCCAGGCTCCACACGGAAAGCATCTTCCTGCCCGTGATGGGAGTGAAGGAATTCCTTAAACAAAGAACCACGTGGGAACCAGTGTGGGAATTCATAAGCGACGTCCTAAAATGTCTTTGATTGTAGGAGGAAAATGTCCTCTTTGGTTTATGGTAAGGCATAATTCAATGGGAAGCACTAGTGAAGGCTACAGAAGCTAGACTGTGAGCAAGGTTATACTGATGGATATTTCTAGGTCCTTCCCTTACTTTGTGTGCAGTCCTAAGCAGTGGGAACAGACTCTCAGGTTTCCATTAATATTAAAAGTATTTCAAGAAAAGGACAGCCAGGTCAATTTAAACGCTGTTTAAAAGTTGGTTTGGGGTAGCTCCTGTGTCTGGAACACCTCCATGTGCCACTGTGCAAAACATCCTGAGAACAGCCTCTCAGAGCCGTGTATGTGTGTGTGTGTGTTTATGTGTGTGTGTGTGTGTGTGTGTGTGTGTGTGTGTGTGTGTGTGTGTGTGTGTGTGTCACTGTGCAGGACTGGAAGGCTGGTTCCAGAGCCTAGGTAATGAGCCCACAAAGATATCCTGGTGTTAATCCCTGGGATCTGGGAATGTTACCTAATAAGGCAAAAGGGAGTTTGCAGATGGGATGAAGGCTTTGAGATGGGGACTGGGATTGTTAATTGTATGCCTTGGTTTCACAGCCCACAGGACAGGAGAGCAGCCCAACCTAAACAGGATTTCTGGGTGTGTCTCTGAGCTAGTTTCAAGAGAAGATTAGCATTTGAAGTGGTGGACCCTAAAATGATATCACCCTCCCTATGTGCACAGCATCAATGCACTGAGAACCTGACTAGAACAAAAGGAGGAACTCACCCCTATATTCATGAATCACTGTAGGGTTGGGACAGCACATCCCATCTCACAGGCCTCTGTCCTCACACTGGATCTTAAACCATCAGCTCCTCCGGTTCTCAGGTCCTTAGTCTCAGGCCAAATTAGACCAACAGCTTTCCTGGGCCCCCCAGCTTGCAGATCTTGGGGTTTCTCAGTCTTTGTAATCACACCAGCCAAGTCCTCATATCCTCCTGCTGCTCTGAAGAACCCTGACTAATACAGTGGATTACGAATGTGTGCATGCAGAGTTGGGGACAGAAGATGAGCAGGAGATGGGACCACAGAGCAGAGACTGGAGTCATGTTGCTACAGCCATGGAATGCTGGCGACCTAGCAACTGGAGGAGCCAGGAAACAGACTCTCCCTGAAACTCCACAAGGAACCAGCGCATCTCTCACCTTGACTTCTGCTATTCTAAGACTCTGGGTCTTCGCAATCTCACAGGGGCTTTGCTTCTTTGTACAATATTTTTCTCCTCACAATTTGAGAAGTCAGTGTGTCTTCACCTGGCACCATGTTTCTCATCCAACCTTGCTATTTGGTGTTTTTAGGTAATGTGTCCTCAGCCTTGAGCCAAGAGCTGCCTCACAAGCAGCACCATGGTGCCTAGTCTATGGTGGGGCATAATAATAAGCCCTGATAATAGCATCTGGGCCACCTGGTGTGGCAGGCAACACCTTCCAGTCTAGAGGAAGTTGATGGACAAAGGGCAATGGGCTCACCGGGAAATAGAAGGGGTCAAGGAACCTGGTGCTGAGCTGGAAGGGACAGAAGATGGGAAGGAAGTAATCTGGGAATTGCCCCTTCCCCCTCAGCTGCCTTCCCTGAGGAATGCAGTCTTGGGACCCCAGGGGGATGTATAGTCTTAGGACCCTAGGGGCACAAGAGCCTGGATGTGGGGAAGGTACTTGCTGGGATTTATGCTGTCCTGGGATGAAGTTTGAAGTGCTGCTTCCCTGCAAGCCCATGAGGTCCCCAAACTGTTGTGCTCGATACATCATCTCTTAAAAGAGCTAATACATTCAAGGGCTCTGCTTCAGAATAAAACCACTGCAAAGACAGAGGATGGAGCCATGCAGAGGAGCCATCCTCACTAAGGGGAATAAGAAGGAATGGAGGGCAATATGCAGACCCCAGCTCTGCCATTGACACCCAGGAAATGGAGTGCCCGAACCTGCCTCAGTCAAGCTGTCTTTACCTTTGCCCACACCACACAAAGGGAAGTCCTGGGATAGCTCATCCATGAGACACCAGGACTCCCCGAAGAGAAAAGGTAGGTATCCCTTGACTGGCTCCATTACTGCATGCTGTCCTGGGCTCTGTCTGACCTTACTTAGAGTATATGAAAGAGTTTGACTGTTTTGAAAGCATTTACTGATTGAATTTAGGGAGAGAGGGGAGGAGAGAGAAGGACGTGGAGGTTTTGTTCTGATTTCCTAAGCACTCATTATGAATTCCTGTATGTGCACTGGCCAGGCATCAAACACCCAACCTTGCCATACCAGGATGATGCTGTGACCCACTAAGCCACCCAGCCAGGGCAAGAGCTTCATTCTTGGGAAAGCTCTTCTTTCCAGGGTTGCAGGTGTATGTAGACTCCAGGTCAGTATGGAGTGGAATGTGTTGAGGCAGGAGAAAGAAGCAGATTTGCATGGAGGCCCCTCCCTCCTCTGAGGCAGGGGAGAGGATAAGAGAAGTGTGTGGAGCCAGGCTCAGGCTTGGGGTGTCAGAAGGCAGCATTGTTGCTGTAGCTCCACCATGACCTGGCCTCTGCTCCTGCTCACCGGCCTCACTCAGGGCCCAGGTGAGGCCTCTGTGGAAGGGACCGTGGGTTCACCTTGGCCTGATTCTTTGCCTCCTCTTCAGGCTCACCAGGTCCCCAGCACTGCACCCACCAGTGAGTGCTTTTGCTGTTTTCAGGGCCCTTGGCCCAGTCTGCCCTGACTCAGCCTCACTCAGTGTCCAGGGCTCTGGGACAGGCAGTCTCCTCCACCTGTGCCAGACACAGCGATGATTTTAGTTGTTATGAACATGTCTCCTAGTAAAAAGAATGACCAGGCATGGCCCTAAACTGCTGGTTTATAAAATCCAAAAATGGCCATCACTGATCCCTTATTTATTCTCTTGATAAAAATGTGGAAAAAGAGCTACACTGCCCAGGCCTGGGCTGCCATTACATCATGGGGATGATTAGTACTGTTGTCCTTCACATGAGCCATGGCACTACCCACTGCCGGAGTCCATTCATTGTCTTCACTAGCTGAGTTTAGACAGAGACCCCCCAAAAGCTAGTAGCCCTTGAAAGTCCTAGTAAAGGTCAGGGCTTGAAAGTCCTAGCAGAGGTCAGGGCTGTGCACCACCCAGTTAATCTAGGAACCACTCAGTTAATTTAGGTAATAATAGTTGAAGCATCCCCACCCTAGTTCCCTTAATTCCTTAGATACTTATGTAGATCCTTCTTGATTATTGTTAATCAGATACTCCCAGAAATCTATTGATGGGCTAATCAGATACTTTGTCTATTCCTGGAAATTTTCTGCTGATCTGTGTGTCATTGAAACCTCCTTACCCTAAGGGCTACTCCAGATCAATAAAAGATTGGAGCGGCCTGACCAAAGAGGAAGTCCTTCGGGACTTGCCGCCTGGTCCCCCAATATTGCAAAATTATCTCGCGTCTTTTTCTCTCATTTGCTGTGCGGCTCCTCTTTCAGATACCGAACCCTACTCCACGCAGAACGTGGAGGGAGTCTCACTCGACAATCCACAGTGGTGCTTGTTTGTGGGAACATGAGACCAACACCTGCCCTGGGCTCACAGGCTCCCTCCTTGCTCTGAAGATGCTTCACAACCCCGAGCAGTTGCTCATGCAACATGGCTCTGAGGAAAATTCATCCTCTCTCTGTCCTTCCTCCTCTCACAAAGCATTGAGAGCACAGTTGTTTTCTTCAGATAGTGTTCTCTCTCACACACAATCCCAAAGCAAACTCTCCGTTACTGGCTGGTTGTCTTTACTTGTGTTTTGTGCTTCCAGATGACCACTCATTCAACCTTTCATTGTAACAGCCACAAGGAGGCCCCTCACATGCTTATTGAGTAGGTTTCCCACAATCGTCTGGGAAATCCCCACTTTAAATCCCTTAGCCTCTTGAAGGGACAGAACGGAACTTGAAAGAACTAAGCAGAACTAAGCAGCAATGCACCCTACTCCCTCTTCACGGACGAAGCAGGGACATACTCTTCTCCCTCTCCTCTATCTTGTCTTGCAAGGCTGGGCCCTCAGCCCAAGCCGCTCCCCCGTGAGAGTGACCACAAGAATGCTGGTATTGTCCTAACTCTCCCAACCACCCACCTGAGTGGACCAATGAAGCTCCATAAATGTAGCGACGGTCCTAATAAGCCTACAGTGGAGGACGGCACCAACCTTCAGAATATGATGGTCACTTCCTGACCCTTATGCTGTAAAACCCTGACCAATCTCTGTAACTCACGCCACCCCTAAAGCCCACCCCAAATAGCTAGCCCTATATAACCTTTGTTCTCCTGGGACACTCTCTCTCGCCTCACCGCTGTGCCGGATAGAGGCTGGGAGCCAATTCTAGAATTGATCAATAAAGACTCGTTGCTTTTGCATCGGAGGAGGCTTCCTGGTGGTGGATTATTGGGGACCCCGAGCTCTGGGCATAACATTTTGGGGGTGCGTCCGGGATCCCCAAGAAAAACCCACGAGGGACCCAACTCCCAGAGTCTGCTGTCCGCGGTGTCTATGTGTTATCTGTTCTGTCTTATGCGAGCTCGCTTCTGCAATCTGGCCTGATAAAGATCTAAGTGGACGCACTGGCAGGTCTCGGGAAGGGGGAGGCAACGGATGCCTTGCACCTCCATCTGGCGGGGTGTAAAAGCCCCCATCTGTTTTTTTTGGTTTTTTGTGTTTTTTTTTTTTTCAGTTTTTCTTCTGCGGGGTCGGAAGGCTGTTCTTAGGTGTCTTTGTTTGTTTGGTGTCTGTGTTCTTTTGTTTGATTTTGTGGACTCACTGGACGGACGCTATGGGACAGACTCAAACTACTCCTTTAAGCATTATGGTTGATCATTTTAAAGAGGTTAAGGGAAGGGATAACAACCTCAGTGCAGAAGTGAAGAAGGGTCAATGGCGGACTTTCTGTTCCAGTGAGTGGCCGGCCCTCAATGCCGGGTGGCCGCCGGAGGGGACGTTCGACCTCCCCACCATTCGCCGGGTCAGGGAAGTCGTAGCTCGGCCGAAGGGGGGTCATCCCAATCAACTCCCTTACATTATTACTTGGCAGGACCTCGTGGAGGACCCTTCCTCCTGGCTCAAGCCCTTCCTGGCTCCACGCCCTCCGGAGCCGGCACCCATACTTGCCTTGCAGGATGCAGAAAAGAAGAAGGTGGTTCCCGGCGTAGATGGGAATCCAACTACCAACCAGGCCCAGATAGATGTCTCTTTCCCTTTAACCAGGCCTGAATGGGACTTCAACACGGCTGAAGGTAAGGAGAGGCTCAAAATCTACCGTCAGACTTTGATGGGGGGGTCTTTGTATGGCTGCTAGGAAGCCTAACAATTTGGCCAAGGTAGGGAACGTACAACAGGAAAGAGATGAATCTCCAGCTGCCTTTCTAGAATGGATCATGGAGGCATATTGCACCTATACCCCCATGGATCCAGAAGCTCCTGAAAATAAGGCGGCTGTGGTTATGAGCTTTATAAACCAGTCAGCCACAGACATTAGAAAGAAACTGCAGAGGATAGATAGATTAGGGGAAAAGAGTTTTCAGGACTTGTTGGAGGTGGCTGAAAAAGTGTATAACAACCGAGAATCTCCTGAGGATAGGCAAGCCCATGCCATGTTGGCTGCCAGTGACAAGCAGACCCGAAACCTGGCCAAGATTCTGCTGGCCACCACCACGGAGAACCCTGAGGAGCGGACCCGCCACCTTCGCCAGCTTGCCACTGACAAAGAGGGAGGTAAAGGGACCGCCCGGGGCGGGAAGAAGAAGCTGCAACGAAACCAGTGTGCTTACTGCAAAGAGATAGGACACTGGGCCCGGGAATGAACAAAGAAGGCCGGTAAAAAAGGAACCAAGACAGATCAGGTGGAAGTCTTGGAGCTGGGAGGACTGAGTGATTAGGGGAGTCGGGGTTCGGACCCCCTCCCCGAGCCCAGGGTAACTCTTAGACTGGAGGGGACGCCTATTAACTTCCTTGTCGACACTGGGGCACAACATTCGGTCCTACGCACACCTCAAGGGAAGCTAGCCAGCAAGAAGTCCTGGGTGCAAGGGGCAACTGGCATAAGCCAGTATTCATGGACTACCCGAAGAACAGTAGATCTAGGAACGGGCCGGGTATCCCATTCCTTCATGGTAATACCGGAGTGCCCCTACCCCCTATTAGGACGGGACTTGCTGACCAAGATCGGAGCCCAAATAACTTTCAGACAAGGGGGGCCCCAGGTCACTGATGGCAAAGGCCATCCCATCCAGGTTCTGACTCTGAGACTGGAGGATGAATATCGCCTCCACCAGGGGGCGCCCCCAGGAGAGAACAATATGGACAGATGGCTACAAGAATTCCCCACCGCCTGGGCAGAGATGGGGGGAGTAGGACTGGCCGCTCACAGAGCCCCAACCCTGGTAGAGTTAAAACCAGGGGAAAGTCCGATAAGAGTCAAACAGTATCCAATGCCCCAGGAGGCCCGGAAGGGGATTCAGCCTCATATCCGAAGACTGCGAAGCCTAGGGATACTGGTTCCATGCCAATCTGCCTGGAACACCCCCCTCCTGCCAGTCAGAAAGCCCCACACGAATGACTACCGACCAGTCCAGGACCTCCGAGAAGTAAATAAAAGAGTTATGGATATACACCCAACCGTTCCTAACCCGTACACTCTCCTAAGCTCTTTAACACCCACTAGAGTGTGGTACACTGTATTGGATTTGAAGGATGCTTTTTTCAGCCTGCCGCTCGCGCCTCAAAGCCAACCCCTGTTCGCCTTCGAATGGCACGATCCAGAGGGCGGCTACAGTGGACAATTAACCTGGACGCGGTTACCCCAAGGGTTCAAGAATTCGCCCACCATCTTTGACCAGGCACTGCACGAGGATCTCGGTGAGTACAGGAGAGAACACCCTAGTCTCACCCTCCTTCAGTATGTAGATGACATCCTGGTTGCTGCAGACACTGCCGAGGACTGTGAGCAGGGGACCAAAGACTTGTTGACCACCCTAGGGACCTTAGGGTACCGGGCCTCTGCGAAGAAAGCTCAGATATGCCAAGAAAGGGTGAGTTACCTGGGGTACATACTGGAGGGCGGACAGCGGCGGTTGTCGGACGCTAGGAAGGAGACAGTCCTGAAAATCCCTATTCCCACCACCCGGAGGGAAGTAAGGGAATTCCTAGGATCAGCTGGCTATTGCCGCCTCTGGATCCCAAGTTTTGCAGAGATCGCCAGGCCCCTATATGAAGCTACCAAAGAGGGAAAGGCCTTTGAATGGACTGAGACAGAGGAAATTGCCTTTAATCAGATAAAGAGAGCTCTTTTGGCTGCTCCAGCCCTGGGCCTGCCAGACATTACAAAACCCTTCAGCCTCTTTGTAGATGAGCGAAAGGGAATAGCAAAAGGGGTTTTAACTCAGGCTTTAGGCCCCTGGAGCCGCCCAGTAGCGTATTTGTCCAAAAAGCTGGACCCCGTAGCCGCCGGCTGGCCACCGTGCCTAAGAATCATTGCAGCAACCGTGCTCTTAGTCAAGGATGCTGACAAATTGACCCTGGGACAGGAAATCTGGATAACAACCCCCCATGCCATTGAGGGAGTCCTAAAACAGCCTGCTGACCGATGGATGAGCAATGCACGCATGACCCACTATCAGAGCTTATTGCTCAACCCTCCTAGAGTGCGGTTCCATCCCAGCGAGGCTCTCAACCCCACTACCCTGCTGCCTGACCCCGACCTAGATGCCCCGCTGCACGACTGTGCGGGGATCCTGGAGCAGGTACATGGACTTCGGAAGGACTTGACCGACCGGCCCCTCCCTGATGCAGAGGCCACCTGGTTCACGGATGGAAGTAGCTTCGTGCGGGACGGATGCAGGTACGCGGGTGCAGCGGTGGTCACCGACACAGACACTGTGTGGGCAGAAGCACTGCCCCCTGGGACATCAGCCCAGCGAGCAGAACTCATTGCTCTCACCAAGGCACTGACACTGGGGGCGGGGAAGCGGCTCAACATTTACACAGACAGCCGTTATGCATTTGCTGCGGCTCATGTTCACGGGGCGATTTACCAGGAAAGAGGGCTGTTGACAGCAGAAGGACGAACAGTGAAAAACAAACAGGAGATTCTCGACCTGCTTGGGGCCCTATGGCGTCCCACGAAGCTAGCCATTATCCACTGTCAAGGGCACCAGAAGGCAGATGACCCAGTAGCAAAAGGTAACCAAAAAGCTGATCAGGCAGCCAAGGCAGCGGCCTTCACCCCGGTCCCTGCAATGGCCATACAACTACCAGACCCCGGGGACCCAGTTCTACCAGATCAGCCTAAATACTCTCAGGAAGAGCTGCAGCAGATCAGAAAACTCCCCCTCGCTAAGGAAGTGAAAGGATGGTGGTACACCTCAGATGGGAAACTCATACTACCGGACTGGCTTGGGGTCACAGTTTTAGAACGCATGCATCGGTCCACCCACTTGGGAGCCTGGAAGTTAAAGGACTTAATTCAGCATGCCAAAATCAAGATCCACCAACAAGACTCCAAAATCAATCAAATTATAACCTCCTGTAAGACCTGCCAACTCACAAATGCAAGAGCTGGGTCAGGTGGACAAGGAACCAGGCTCAGAGGCATCAAACCAGGAGCAAACTGGGAGGTTGATTTCACTGAAGTCAAACCAGGGAAGTATAGTTATAAATATCTTTTAGTATTCATAGATACCTTTTCTGGCTGGGTAGAGGCATACCCAACTAAGCATGAGACGGCCCAGACGGTGGCCAAGAAGCTGCTGGAAGACATCTTACCCAGGTATGGTTTTCCTGCTATGATAGGCTCCGACAACGGGCCAGCCTTTATTTCGCAGGTAACACAGGCAGTAGCCAAAGTCATAGGGGCGGATTGGAAATTGCATTGTGCTTACAGGCCCCAGAGTTCAGGGCAGGTAGAAAGAATAAATAGAACTCTAAAAGAGACCCTTACCAAATTAACCATGGAGACTGGCGGGGATTGGGTGGCTCTCCTTCCATATGCCCTTTACCAGGTGAGGAACTCTCCTTACACCCTGGGACTCACCCCTTACGAGATCATGTTTGGTAGGCCCCCTCCTATCATCCCTAATCTAAAAGCTGAACTTCTTATTGAGTTTGAAAATCAGGAGATATCTTCTTTCCTAAGAGAATTGCAGAGGGTGCATGAGGACATTTGGCCGCGCCTCCACGCCATCTACGAGGCTGGCCCCACCCCGACACCTCATCAGTACAAGCCAGGTGACTGGGTGTTCATCAGAAGACACTGCCGGGAGATCCTCAAACCACGCTGGAAAGGCCCCTACATCGTTGTGCTGACTACACCCACCGCTCTCAAGGTAGACGGCATCGCGACTTGGGTCCATCACTCCCACGTTCGCCCAGCTGACCCCTCTGCAATCCAGGAAGACTTCATCACACAATGGAGCATCGACCAAGACCAGCGCAACCTGCTCAAGCTCAAGCTGCGGTGCACTCGACCTACCTGATGTTGGTAACTTTACTCGTGAACACTCCTGCCACCGGGAGCCTGCACACTCCTTATAATATCACCTGGCAGATCATAGACACTAACTCAGGGGTGATCCTTAATCAGACTTCTCAAATCCATCCCAAAGACACCTGGTTCCCTGAACTGCGAGTAGACCTCCTAACTCTCCTTCCCAACCCACTCGACACCAGCGATTACTGCCTGGGTGCGGCAATACGCCAGGCTTTTGAGGACTCAAAACCAAGGAGAACCCTCTATTTTTATGTCTTCCCCGGACACTCACAAGCTCAGTCCCGGGGAAATGACCCTTGTGGAAGTGCTGGAGACTACTTCTGTGCTTCCTGGTCATGTGTGTCAACCGGACACATCTGGTGGAAGGCCCCCAAGAAGGGTGACCTAATCACCGTTGGGTGACCGGCTGCTCCACCGTGTCCCCAGAGTGGCCGTGTCTACTGCAACCCCGTGAGCATTCCCTTCACAAAAGAGGGTAGAAAGGCTACAGGATGGGACACCGGAAAGACTTGGGGATTCCGAATCTATTCTTGCAGGGGGGCTTTGCGTAGGGCGGACCCTGGGATGTTGTTCACTCTCCGGGTTCAAAATACCCCCCTTCACTATCATTCCCCTGTGGGAATGGGGCCCAACAAAGTACTAGCTCCTCAACCTCAGCTGACCACTCCCCGGGTATCTACAACTGAAGGAGCATGGGCCCTGGCATCACTGCCTAACACCCTACTCGCACCTACCACGAAGAACCTGATTCTGAGTCATACCCCCCCGCCTGAAGTAGACCCACTTATAAGCATGGTTATAGGAGCTTATTATGTTTTAAACGCTTCCAGGCCTGACCTGACCAAATCTTGCTGGCTCTGTCTAGACGTTGAGCCACCGTATTATGAGGGTATCGCGGTTAAGGGTAATTATACAACCGCCACGATTGTCAGCTCCTGCAGGTGGCAGCAAACTGTTGCAAGGCTAACCCTCCAGGCAGTAATGGGACAGGGGGCCTGCGTAGGCAATGTACCCCCTGAGCAGTTGCATCTCTGCAACGAAACTCTGACTATCCCTGAAGAGGCAGTATACCCTTTGCCTCCCAAGAATGCATGGTGGGCCTGCTCCAGTGGCCTCGCTCCTTGTGTCCACTCCCTGGTCCTTAATTCCCAGAAGGAGGGCTTTTGCGTGCTCGTGCAGTTAATTCCCAAGTTAATATACCATTCAGAGAAAGAGGTCCTTAACAAATTCGGCGCTGCCAATCCCCGAAATAAAAGAGAGCCCATCACAGCCTTAACTATGGCCGCCCTCTTGGGATTGGGACTAGTGGGAGCAGGGACTGGAATATCCTCACTTGTCATACAAGACAAGAATTATGGAGCCCTAAGAGCAGCCATTGACCTAGACATAGAAAGAATGGAAAAATCTATTACCCATTTACAGGATTCTCTCACCTCCTTATCTGAGGTAGTGCTCCAAAACAGAAGAGGACTAGACTTGCTATTCCTGCATCAGGGGGGCTTATGTGCAGCTTTGGGAGAGGAATGTTGTTTTTATGTTGACCACTCAGGTGTTGTTAAAGAGTCTATGGCCCTCAAAAGGGAAGGATTGCAGAAGCGGAAGTTGGAAAAAGAGCGGTCTCAGTCTTGGTATGAATCCCTGTTTAATTGGTCCCCATGGTTAACCACTCTCATTTCTGCCCTCGTCGGGCCCCTTGTAATCCTCCTAATGTTGCTAACTTTTGGCCCCTGCATTATTAACATGCTAGTTCAATTTGTCAAGGAACGCATAGGGGTAGTTCAATGAATGGTCTTACAAGCTCAATACCGGCCTCTAGCGACAGAGGGAGAGGTAGAAATGCAGTCCGTCTCATGATTGAGCCGTGAGTTCCAAGACAAGGGGGGAATGAAGGGACAGAACGGAACTTGAAAGAACTAAGCAGCAATGCACCCTACTCCCTCTTCACGGACGAAGCAGGGACATACTCTTCTCCCTCTCCTCTATCTTGTCTTGCAAGGCTGGGCCTTCAGCCCAAGCCGCTCCCCCCCCCCCCCCGAGAGTGACCACAAGAATGCTGGTATTGTCCTAACTCTCCCAACCACCCACCTGAGTGGACCAATGAAGCTCCAGAAATGTAGCAACGGTCCTAATAAGCCTACAATGGAGGACGGCACCAACCTTCAGAATATGATGGTCACTTCCTGACCCTTATGCTGTAAAACCCTGACCAATCTCTGTAACTCACGCCACCCCTAAAGCCCACCCCAAATAGCTAGCCCTATATAACCTTTGTTCTCCTGGGACACTCTCTCTCGCCTCACCGCTGTGCCGGATAGAGGCTGGGAGCCAATTCTAGAATTGATCAATAAAGACTCGTTGCTTTTGCATCGGAGGAGGCTTCCTGGTGGTGGATTATTGGGGACCCCGAGCTCTGGGCATAACACTCTCATACCTGTGCAGACCACCTGGATTCAGTTCTCCACAAATGAAGTGGGAATGAGAATAAAGGAAAAAAAATTATTTCCTTCTCTTCCTTTCTCCCCTCCTTCCAATTTGATTTTCTGTCTTTTTATGCTCCCAATACTTCCCAGAACCTAGGAAGTTTTGAGGCTGGGTTTTGTATGAAAGGTTCTGTGTCCTCTCAGAATCACCTCTGCACTCAGTTATCTAAAGGATGCTTCTAAATGCAGACCATGGCTGCTTGGATCTTGCAGAATCTGTGGTAGGTGGCCCCATTCCTCAGGGGACCCCAAAGATTTCCGTGATGCTGCAACACATTTCCAGTGATAATCCCAGTTAAAGTGCATCAAACAGTACAAGTACACATAACTATCAGGCCAAGAAGTTCAGGACTGTTGAAGGAAGCTGGGCCAAGGTGCCACAAGCCCTGGTGTGTGACCTCATGATCCAAAGGCTGTAAGCCATCTCTGACTTCCAGCCCTGCAGATGTCAGCTCTTAGAAATGACATGGATGATCACCCTACCTGGAAGTTAAGTCTTTGCTATGATTTTCTCCATTTAAGTCACTTGGTGACATTTTCCCAAGTATTGCTTTGTTGACCATCATGCTTTAATCGTCCAAGCTGCAACAGTGACCCATGTAGACCCTCTCCAGTTGTGTCACAGCGCAGTGGGAAAGGGTCCCTGCTAATGAAGACACGGAGAAGATCCTGAGTCCCAGCCCCACATCTGTGTAAAGCTGGTCAGAGGGGTGAGCCTGCCTGTAGGGTGTGTGTGTTTTTTTTTTTTTTGTTTTTTTTTTTGTGTGTGTGTGTGTGTGTGTGTGTGTGTGTGTGTGTGAGGGGGCGGGGGGCGAGCAATGTAGCTATGCTGGACACCAGTACGAACCAGAGAGTAATGGCTCTGCTGACCCTCCACCGTGGCATCTGAGATTGGTTGTGGCTCCTGACTGTAACAGCAGGGCCCATAGGTTGCATGTTTTTTCGATGTTCATAGGTCTGTGGGAGCCCCCACTGGCCCTTCTAGTGTTTCTCCTCAAAGGTGGACAACCATTTCCTTTTAAGAAGGTAGTCACTATTTCATAAGAGGGACTATTACCAGGAGAACCAGGACAAGCTGTTGGGTGCTCAGGGTCTCTCTGATGAGACCTTGCTGGAATAAGAAGCACACTGTTCCCTGGGTATTTGGGGTCTCAGATGGGAGACATGGTCCCTGCATTTCTCAAGTAACACCATTGGACACCTGTTTAATTTTTATTGGATGTGGAAGAAGGGTCATTTTTGATGGAAGGGATTAGAAGTGCTTTAGGTGTCACTATGGCCAATGTACCCATCACTCTTCTCCCATAAGATTCAGTCAGAGACTCAGCACCACAGAGCATGACCTTTCATGTGTCACAGAACCTCCAGGTCAGGTGCTTCTCTCTTTATCATGTACTATTTCCGGATGTTTCATCTTTCTCCCTAGTTGGCATTCTGAAAGGAAATTATTATGTTTCTTTGACCTGAAAGTATGGGTTTGGGAATAAATATTAGTGTGTTTAAATGTATTTGTTTAGCTCTATTGGTTTTTAACTATTTTTGCAAGTGGTCCTTTTGCCTGCTCTGGCAGCCATCATGCTTAGCATGTCTACGTCACGTGTTACCATGTGGGCACACGGGTAGAGGATGGTGTTAAATGAGAGTGGTTACTCCTGAAGCACTGGCCCTGGGTCCCTCTGGTCCTGACAGTACAAGGCACAATGAACGAGGACAAGGTGCAACTCCATGAAGGTCAGAGGTCTGCTTCCTGCAGGAAGGATGAGGATAACTGGAATGTGCCTAGGGCTTCCCACACTTTTCCCAGGAGATGAGGATTCAGTCTACTTGGTCCACAGGTCCAGCTGATGGATTTAAGAACAGGTCAGGGATTAGTACCATTTCACTGTTATCTCACACCAAAGACATTACTGTGGAAACTGACTTAATGGAGCACATACAGGTTTAGGCACTGACACTGAAGCCATGGTATCACATAGAATATTGTCACTGCCTAACATATCCAATTTACACGGCTCTGCTCCATCACAGATGCCTGACCTCCCTTAGCCAAGTTGTCACCACCCTTTGCTCTTCAGAATGTCTGTGCTGTGCTATGAACAATAATACAAACTTTGTGCCCTAGCTTTGTGGGAGCATCTTGATCCATAGGACTTCCAGTCATTACCTGAGTACAGTGCCATGTCAATCTTGCAAGGACCACTCGGTTCTGACTTGTCTGTTCTCCAAATCCAACTCTTTCCAGAAGAATACACCCCGCCAACCATCTCTCTGTGCATGAGGCAGATTTTGCCACCAGAAGTCACATGGCTCAGAGGTGAGGATTCCCAGTGGATCATGTAGGGGGTACAGTGAAGAACATGGTGTGCCCCATTTGAGATCCTGCCACACTCTTGGGAGAAGACCTGGGGTTAGGTTTCTTGCCAAGTCACCTCCCTGAATCTCAAACTCAGGATCCCACTTCGTGTTTTCCTCTCAGTGCAATCAATCCTACTGAGCTCTCTCCATCATGGGTATTGTGACCTTCAACGTTGTGGGAAGTCATTCTGTCTTCCCTTGATCCCATTTTCTTTTCACCCACTTGCCCTCCTGCAATTGATTTTACTCAACGTCTAATGTCTACTCAGGCAAGGCAAAGAGCTACCTCAGGAGCACCAACCCTCTGCCAAAACTACCTAGAAACAAGCAAAATGGTCCTAAGGGGAGGGTCTGGTCCACCTCCTGTGGCCGGTGACATCCCATGCGAAAGAAGTGGGATACAAAGGTAACTGGGCTCAGATGCATGTAGGAGTTATCGAGGGGCCAGGTACTGAGCTTGATTGGACTTGAAAGAGTAAGAGAAGCAGACAGAGCAGAGTTTGCCACCTCCCTCTCAGCTGCCTTCTCTGACTCTCAGGTTGTATCATCTTAGGCCATCAGGGGGCACCGCTGTCCTCATATGGGGAGGAAGTTTGCTGTGGTTTACCCCTGACCTGTATGAAGTCCTCACTGGTGTTTAACAGGAGATTCTCTTGAGTCTGTGTCTGCCACAGAGGGGTATGCCCTGTGTCTGCTGTGTCCCAACATTTCAACTTCCCAATATTTCTACTTCTGGAAGTGGCAATAACGGGCCCCGAGCATCAGACACTATGCAGATTGGGGCAAGGGGAGCATGAGGACTCATTGCAACTGAGAGTGTCAAGGAAATGGCTGAGAAAGAATAAAAGAGTCCAGATTTGTCCATGGTTCTGGAGTAACCAAGCGATTGGATGTTTTCCGAGACCACCTCAGTCACTGTCCGCTCTTTCCTCCCAATGTCACATGAGGGAAGTCCTCAATTCCTCAGTCAAGTACCATGTTGATGCCCACAGGAGGAAAGACAAGGACATCCGAGGTTGGATCCAGTCACCAGGTCTCAGTGTGTCCTGAGTAAAAAGAAACACTCAAACTATTCCCATTCTCTCAGGTTGGCTCGCCAGATTGTGTTCGTGGTCTTTTCAGGGTCCTGTATCCTTGTCTGCCCTCAGGGTCCTGTGCCTTGTCCGGCACACCTGGAAAGTAGGTCACCATCTGCTTTCTGGAAGAAGTGATGGCACTGGGTTATGTGACCTGGTACCGTTTATGTCTCAGACATGGCCCCTACCCTCCTGATTTATGGGGTCACACTGGCCCTCAGGAATCCCTGAGCACTTCTCTGGCCACAAGTCTGGCAACACAGCCATGCTGACCATGCCTGGGCTGCAGTTGGAGGACAAGGCTGATCATTACTGTTGCTCACACACAAGGAGTGACACTCTTTACACAGTGGAGCCAGCTCATGGGACAGTGGGAACTCAACTGGCCCTGTGCTCACAGGCTCCCTTCGTGCCCTGAAGATGCTTCCACAGCCTTCATTCACAATGGGCTGCAGAAACATTGCAGGAGCCTCTCTCACCATGGCACGCAAACCGTCTCTCTAGCTTATTCTTTTGGGACAGTGACGGTTTCCTCTTTACCTGTGTGTCAGAGTCCCAGAACATGCAACTCTTTCCACCTCTTCAACTGCAGTCATGGGGAGAAGAGGGCGAGCATGCATGGGGCCATTTTACCGTTCTCAGGAGAATCTCCACTTTAAGTGCTTTCATCTCTACCGCAGAGCAGAGCGCCAGAGATGGATTTTCTTCTACTGTTGCCCACTTCAATTCTGAGTGCCCAGGCTCTCTTGGCAGGATGGCCCTCCTCAGTGGGTGGTCCCTCTCTGGGCCCGTTGCTGAAAGAAGAGCACCTGAGAAAAGGGGACTGTGTTGCTGAGGGACTGAGGAGAGTCAGGTGCTCTCAGTCTTTTGGGATATCTCATTGTGACACCATATCCAAGGAGGCTGAGCAGTAAAGGTCTGGAGATGCAACTCTGTTTTACGGAGAATGTCCTCTCCCTTAGAGCAATGGACTCCTAATCTGGAGGCGGTTCTCACAATGCCTGTCTCCCTATCACCTGGCCTCTTTCCAAAATGGCTCCTTTTTCCCCACAAGGGAAGAGATACCGGATGTGTGTGTGCCCTCTTTGCAAGGACCCTCAAGGGGTCTGCGATACGTCGATGAGTTTCTACCTGGCACATATGTATTTCTGCTGTGTATATACAATGCCAAGAACTGTTTGCATGTCTCAATCAGCCTGGCAGAAGCACTGGAAAAACTGCACTGTGACCGATTCTTGCCATTTTTCCAGGATTTCCCCGGTTTTAGCACTGAAAGCGTATATCTTAGCAAGGTCCTCATTCTCAGGGCAATTAGGATAGGTGTTCATGGTGAAGATTAATTTCATGGTGATCTCGAGTGGGCTACGGGTTTCTGGGATTACACATTATTTCTGGGTGTATCTGTGAGGGTGTTCCTGGCTGTGACCGACATGTCACTGGCTGACTCAGTTTAGCAGACACATTGCCCTCCCGTGAGATTGAGCTCAAACAACCCGCTGAGCATCTGAGAAGAACAAAAGGCCAGGTAAGAAGGATCTGGCCCCCCCTGTGTCTCATGGATTGAATGGGGACATCTCATCTCACCTTCTCCTGCCCTCAGACTGAAATTTACATAATCTTCTCCCCTGGTTCTCAGGCCTTTGTAGTGAAATTGAGTGGCAACACCAGCTTTCCTGTCTCTGTAGCTTAGTGGGCAGCTCCTGGGACTTTCCTGCCTCAGTAATCAATAACCATGTGAGAGCCTATTTTATATATCCAGGGTGGAGCAAAAGTATCTTAACAGTCGTTCATGTGGAAAAGAATACCATGATTAATAAATAATAATACAGGCATAAACTCTGTGTTTCCCATACTCACAGCTGTAAACCTGCCTGTGCCCCATCCGTGTGTTTCTGAGTCAGGACAGACGGAGCCCAATGACAGAGCCGAGGGAATCAAGCCCGCCTTAGGGTGTCCTTACTTTCCTACTGCAGGAGTTACAGTGCTGAAGGCAGAGGAATCCTAGGACATCCCCCATTGCTGTGTGGGACAAAGGTAACAAGAACATCACAGGATGGCTGGGGTTAGGGCGATCCAAATCCTGCCCTTCTCGGGGACCACGGGCAGAGCTGGAGATTGGAAATTCTCCCTCAACCCCTTCTTGATCCCGCTCTGTTGGGAGATGCTTACTGGCACTTCCAGAAAAGGAATTATCCTGACACAATCAACATTGATATAAACAGTAAACATTCTTTGTGTCCCACTTAGGAATGGCTCAGCATGCAGCTAATGAGACTCTGCACAGCAAAGGATAACAATGAAAGTACCTTTCCCAACTACAGGCCCTTGCTGACCCCTTGTGGCCTTAGATAGTGAATACCTAGCACCATGCTCTGCTCCTACTCCTGTCCTCCCTCCCCAGCTCATGACCAGGGCCCGGGCCCCTCTGATCCAATTCATGATCCTTTAAAGTCCGCCAGAAAGGCTTACGTTGGGCAAAGACGTGTCGCCCATGGTAAAGCCTTTCTTCTTTGAAAGCAAGGATATACCTTCGCACAGACCCCAGTCCATTTTGAGATGTGTCAACAGCACCCTCTCCTTAATGGTTTCCCCACCTTGGGAGGAACACCTTGGAACTTAGAGGGGATGGAAGCCACCTCTGATGCCCAGAGAAGACCTCTGACAGAGCATGGAACTATCGACTCCCCACAGGTCTCTGGGTAATGAGAATCCCATGGAGCTTGGCCTAGAGGTTAGCTCATGTCAGCTATCCACAAACCAGTGAACCATGACGATCAGGGTTGCTACCTTCTGGGTCTAGTTCCACGGCTTCTGGTTTAGCAGTGATGGCAACTAGAAAACGTCACCTGTCTTCTGTGCTGACAAGGGTAGGTGTCTGAGAAAATTGCAATGTCAGTGACTACCCAAGTCAAAGGTATTGAGAAGCTATGGACCGGGAGCTAACATCAGGCCCCTGTCCTCCTGAAGTGTACACAGCCCCTGTCCCCTGAAAACGTATAACATGTCCTTTTTCTTTCCATTATTTTTTTCATGGCAGTTATTTTTTAAAAATCTTTATTGTTGAAAGTATTACATATGTCTGTTTCCTTCCCCCCAGCGACCCTTCCAGGCCACTCCAGCTCCCTTCCCCAGGCCCTGACCACCCCCATTGTCTGCTTCTGTGGGTTGTGCATACATTCACACAAGGTCCTTGGTTTGTATGTCTCAGCCATCACCCACTCATCCTCCCCTGCCTTCCCTGTGAGTTTCCACAGCCTGTCCATGCTTCCATGTCTCCGCCTCCATGATTTTTAAATCAATGTATTTTGTTCATGAGATTCCAAATAAGAGTGAGATCACACGATACTTGTGTAGTTCTGGCTTGCTTATTCCCTGAGCATAATGCTCTATAGGTCCACCCATGCTTAGCAAATGAAAGTGTTCTTCCTTTTTTTCTGCTGAGTAGTATTCCATTGTGTCAATGTACAGCAGTTTGTTTGTCTTATCCACTCACCTGTTGATAGGCACTTAGGTGCTTTCCAAATCTTAGCAATTGTAAATTGTGCTCCTATGAATATAGGGGAACATATATCCTTTCTGATGTGTGTTTTGGGTTTCCTAAAATATATTCCTAGAAGTGAGATGGCAGGGTCATATGGGAGTTCCGTTTTCAATTTTTTTATGGACATGCCATTTTGTTTGTCATTATGGCTGCACCAGTCTGCTTTCCCATCATCAGTGTGCTAGGGTTCCCTTTCCTCCACAACCTTGCCAGCACTTGTCATTTGTCGATGGTACCCATTCTGACAGGAGTGAGGTGATTCCTCATTGTCCTTTTAATTTGCTCAATGTCCTTTTGGTTTCTGGTGTGTTGAAGGTGCTCTTTACATATTGACCTTTATACTCTACGTTCATATTTAGGGTTTTGTAGTAGCTAATAATTAGATTTGCCTCATAATTTTTGTTGAGTTCAAAGATCCATTTATTTGACTTATGAAGAATAATTGATGGTCATTCCCTTTTTGCTACTTTCTAAGCACAACAGAATGTAGTTTGTGTAGACGTTATTCCTCAACTTCTTCTTTCAACAGATATTTACACGTGTGCCTTCTGAGTGCTAAGTACGAGAAACGCCATATTTTATTCAGCAATGAGTTTTGTGGTAAAGACAACAGATATTCAAGGAAAAGAAAGTAAGTACTATTATGCACAAGAATGTTGAAAAGGAAAATAAGGGTGGTAATTTAGGCGGAATCAGTGGGGGCACTTGAAAACGCTTTTATTCATAAAAAATCAAGGGAACCAAGGGGTATTAGCTAAATCTTGAATGTTGGGGATGTGGCAGAGGTGCGTAGATCTCGAGGGAATATTTTAGACCCAGAATATGTGAATGGCTCTTATGGCTGTCACTTTGTATCAGGGCCCCTGTGTGGCAGAAATTTTATTGGGATTTGTTTACAAAAGTAATACCAAATTTTCCTTCTGAAGTTGTTTATGTGCATCAGTTACTATCCCATCAGTTATGTTTACACAGCCAATTTGACTTTGGGACATCAGCGAATTTAAGCATTTATGAAAATGAAAATGCTACATTTTAAAATGTTATATTCATAGACCCATTTAAGTAAAAATAGCTGAGTGTTCTAAACATACGATAGATTATGTAATGATTCTATTTCATAATAGAAGAGATGAAATCATTTTAAGCTGTAAGCAAAGAATGCAATTCAAATGGAGAATTTTTACTTCTGGCATTTTAACCGGAGAAGTAATAAAAATAATACAGACTATAAGTAAAATAACAAATCACTCTGAACGAATGATTCAATACTTTATTTCCAAGCTAGTACACACTTGTTGACCACCTGGGCACACTTTAAAATGAATAAAAGCTGACAATGCAAAAATGAAGAGAGGGCAATGCATGTAATCTCTCATCATATGGGAGACATGTAAAACTTTGCTTATTTCTAGGGGGCATTTGCATAACTTTTAATAATCAATATATATGGCCCACACTTTTTCCTCCACCTTAGTGGTTTCCTGAGTCCGCACCCCATCTAATTAGCAGCTCCAGCCAAGCTGTTTGTAGCAGCTTTTCCATATGCATGGCCTGGCCTGGCTCAGGCTTCAGACTCTCTAACCCCTCTCAAACAAGCAGCAGCTGGCATCAGAAAAAAATGTTAAAAACAACCCAAGATCCAGCACTAGCAGAAATCTGCATTGCTTCATGCTGGGTCTCTCCAGGGCATTTCCAAGCCCAATGAAAATAGCAGCTGGTGGTGGGCACGGTTGGAAGGTGCTGTGCCCAGCTTCACAGACCCCTCTCTTGCAGGATACAGGGTGTCCCGTGCCTCTCCCATTCAGTGGTACCAGCATTGTGAATGAGAAGCCTCCATGCACAGGCACCAGGACAGGAGCCCCAGCTTCTTCTACTGGTTCTCTGACCACAGTGTGGCAGCATCTGGCAGGATTGCTGAGGTAGGATGTCGCTGGCCATGCCAGCATGCAGCTTCCTGTGTCCGCCTGCTGCTGGGGATTCTATTCGGGTCCCTGTGCTCTCCTAACCCAGGTCTGTTTGCCCTACCAGATCATCAACAAGGACCTGTGGCTCAATGCCCTGAAGAACTATGAGTGGGCGATGGCCCCCAGTGAGCAGACAGGACGGGTGAGGAGGGGCCGCCTGGGTCTCCCCCGGTGTGCTGCCAGGTTCCTGGGCCATTGCTTTTCTCTCACAGGGACACCTGGATGCTGGGAGGGATACAGCCTGTGACACCAGGGCCTCAGGGTGTGTGCCTGAGACAGGAACTACCAGTACAACAAGGGCAGTGCAATTCCAGCTCAGCCAGGGGGCTTAGGCAGGAGGAGGGAGTGTGCATGTCCACTGTCACTCAGAGTCAAAGCAGATTCCTTGAGCCACTCCTCTGAGCTCTCCCTCTAGGCCGCCCACAGCACCTTCAGGCCTTGCCACCTGGCCCTCAACAGGGGCTGACATGACATGTTCTTCCTATACTCCTTTCCACAGGTGTCTGCAAATCCTCCTCATGCTGAGGCCTGGGCTGCTGCGCTGCCACGCCACATTGCCCTGTTGCTGCTCACCACCATCTCCTATTTCCTCAAGGTCTCCTCTTCCTCCTGTGGCCACTGGGATCGGCGTGCTCCTGATCAGTATCTTAGGGGGCAAAGTGTGGGCCACAGAGCTGGAGGAATCCTTGTTTTGCAGCCTTGTCAGAGGTTCTTCAATCCGTTTATCCATTTAGGTTTTCCAAGGAGAATACCTCATTTGTGTACCCTCCCTAACTGGAAAACAGGGCAGCATGCCCTGAAGCAGAAACACAGTGCTTCATTTTGTATGCAGTTCACTTCAAAGACTTTATGTACGTATGGTCATAGACACCCTGGGAAATCTGGGCCATGAATATAACTCACCATCCAAACACATTGCTTTGTATGTTTGTAGTAAAGTCAGACAAATTCAATTTTGTGGGAAACTTTATTCTGAAAATTTTAACACAACAAGTACTCAAATTAAACATTTAAGTATATTGTAATTAAATGAACACCTATGAAAAAACCTTGAATAATTCAAATTTTGCATTCTCTGCAGAAATTTCATAAAGGGTCGATAATTCTTGCTTCTTCCCCATCCCACCGTTTGCTTTTAGTCATTCTTAAATAAAAGAAGGCAATGTCTTTACAAATTAAATGTCAACCAAACCTTAGCATTATTTTTTATTTCAGTGTCTACTTCCTTTGTCACAGGGGCTTCCCCTATGACTCCTCCAGAGGAGCCCAATAGTTTAGCTACTGCACTGTATGATTCACTCTCTCCTGCGTAGATGGTGAATCCTATGATCCCCGCCAGCACCACGCTCAGGACCTCTTACAGGGGTGTCCCATCGGCTGTTGCAGTAATTGTTAATCCCCCTCCATCATATCCATCTCGTCTGCGGCTGTAATAATCATCCCAGCGACTCCTTCCACCATAAGTCAGAGGGGCCCTCATGTTGGTGGTGCTCCACCTGAGCTTCCTGGAAAGTCAATGACTAGATAACAATACTTTCACATCTTAACGAATAAGTTTAATTCAGTATGACATGACCCTAGTAAAGCCTTAAATAGTTGGAAAACCTATGCTTTTATACATACACCTGTGCTAAAAATATGTCAGTATTGCTGAGGCAAGCAAGGGAGCTTACATTTATCTAAAATACAGCTGAAGAATAATGTTTTACCTGAAATAATTGATTATGAATATATGTGAAGGCACATTTTCTGGAAACAGGCTGAAATCCTGACCTTCGTATTATTTCTATGCTTCACACTGTCTAATTCTCCTTCTGAAAAAGAAAAAAGTGAAAAGAACCCCCTGGATGTTGTGCCTAAGTGTGTCGAGCACCAGCCTTTGCACTGCAGGATACCGGGTTTGACTCCAGGTCAAGGGCATGACCCTGATTTTCAGGGTCCATTCCTGTCGCTGGATGGGAATTGTACATGAAGAAACGAAACAAAGTATCTCTCTCACATTGATGTAGAGTTCTCTTAGCCCCACTCCCTCCGTACCACTCTCCCGAGGTCAAAGATATATATCCTCAGGTGAGAAAAAAAAAGAAAAAGAAAATGTTGTACTTTGTTTCATTAATAAAGACAATAAATGAGTGTGATCCTTCACCCCTGAAAGAATTGCACTGTTCCAAATGAGCTGCTAACAAAAGAAAACAAGACCTCACAGATAATACAAAACCCATACTGCATATAGTCCTCCCTGTGGCAAATGGAAGTAAAATTAGAGTAAATCACAAGGCGGCCTGTTAAATCCAATCCTGTCACTTACATACAGTCTGTCTGGACACTTACCATAGCTCTCATAGGAACCTCTGTAAGAGCCTGCAGTTCGATATTCAGAATAATATCTACCAGGACTGCTGCCACAGCCATCACAATCACTACGTTAAAAAAACACGGTATTAATTTTGTCCAAGTTAACAACTGCAGTGTGCTACTAGATAAAAAGAGAGAAGGCTTTTAAACACCTGTGTCTCCTACAGGAGTGCTCATCTCCAGAACCTGAAAGGCCATGGTCACAGTGTGCACCCTCCCTAGATGGTGGGCCATAATGCTTCCTGACTCGGGAACCTGGATCACCTCTGCCAGAATAACTGAAGGAAATAAAGCAGAAGTATTTTGAAATCACCTTCTAAGATACAGAACAGGGACACACTCTGACTACACAGATAGGAAAATGCCAATGGGCAGAAGGCTTCAAGAGACATTTCTCCAAAGAAGATACACAAACAGCTAACAAGCTCATGAAAGGATGGGTCATTAGGGAAGTGCCAATCAACTAAAATGAGATACTTTATTCCTAAGTAGGTTCCAATGTTTTAAGAGGAAAACATCAGGAAATGTTGGGGATTTAGAACAACTGGAATCCTGTGCACAAGGAACAGAAAGGTGACAAGGTCTGGCTGCTGTTGGAAATAATGGAAATTAGGACTCTGAATATACTACATGCTACTTAGTCGGTCAATGGTAAATATTTAGTGTTATGATAGATGAATTTCACCTCACCAACAACAGTACCTAGCATGTATTAGGTGTCCTTATGTTTTGTTGCCGGTTACCTGTAACTAGTAGTGCCATCATCATTTCTTGGAGACAAATGGTAATTTCTCCTGGAAGGGGTTTTCTCTTTGCAAGGAACGCCTGCATAATTCTCTCTCACACATGACAGCGGTCCTGTAAATGACAAATACTTACGTGAGGGCATCACAATGGAGATCAATGTTTTAAGGAAAAAGCAACTATTCAAAGCACCACTTTATTTCCTCTTTCAATGAAAATGTTTACATTTCCTCTAAGACTCCAATAAGCTCATGGTTAAATGCACTGTAGAATGTTATTCTGGAATGTATTATCTTTTGACATCTTGTCCTCCCTCTATATCTTCCTTAATTTCTTAAATTACCATCGGTGGGAAAAACCTGTCCACTCCTGAACAAAGTGCAAGCAATTTCCATGATGTCCACATACATATTGATCAGTGCCTTCCTATATCTTGACACGCATTTGTCAATTTTTCTCCTTCTCTACTTTCCACTGTCTTTCTCACAATCTCTTGTCGACATTACTAAAAGATTCTTAATCGTCCTGCTACACTCACTCACCATGCACTTTCACTTATGAACTAATAATTCCTTCATTATGCAAGTATTGAATTATTAGCTTCTCGGTGAAAACACTTTCCATTGCTCCCGGAAGTCCATAATATGCCAAGTAATGCACATGCAATTTCAAAATCAACTTCCTCACTTATCTAAGAACATTTCATGGTGTACTTTCAAAAACATTTTGGACAGAGGACAAGCCTTGTGCTCTTGTTGTGCACTTGGGTATATCTATATATCCTATCTAATAAAAAAACAATATGCAAATTAACCATCACTCTGTCACAAAGATGACAGCAGCCACAGAGCTGGAGCAAGGAGGAGGCTTGGGTTTCCCCAGGTGATGGAGCAAGCCAAGCTTCCCATCTGCCCTTGCTGGCCATGGGCTCTGCTCAAGGCTACAAAGTTTCAATTATAAACTACCCCCCAAAAAACAATAAATCCCCCATAAACTAAAACAAGGAGAGTCTGGGAGCTTGGGTCACCAGCGGGTTAAAAACAGCCCTCAGCCCCTCTCCCCGGCTGGCCAGGAATACCAGCAGGATCCTCACCCTGATCCGGGACACCCTTCAGGGCAAACTAGCCAGCCCCTACTGGTGCACCAGGCCTCTGTCCTATATAACAAAAGGGTAATAGGCAAATTAACTCTATCAGCAGAACAACTGGAAATGACTGATCACTATTACACACGCTGACAACCAGGGAGAAGATGTTCAATGCAGGAGCTGCCCCCCTGGTTGTCAGTGCACTCCCACAGGGGGAGCTCTACTCAGTCACAAGCCAGGCTGATGGGGGCCAGCGCAGTGGTGGTGTTGGGAGCCTCTCCAGCCTTCTCAGCAGTGCTAAGGTCGTCCTACTGCAGCTTACGCCTTCTCCCTGCTGGCAAGTGGACATTCCTGAGGGCTCTCGGGTGGCCAGAAGGATGTCTGACTTCCAGCTGAGGTGGACATGCTAAGCCAGCAGGTGGACAACCCCCGAGGGAGTCCCAGACTGCAAGAGGGTACAAGCTGGGCTGACGGACCTCCCCGAGTGAACAAATTTTTGTGCACCAGGCCTCTAGTCTACACTAGTAAAGGACAAACTTGCAAATTGACCGTACCTTCACTACACCTAAGCCATGCCCACACGCCAATCAGAGTGACTATATGCAAATTAAACCAACCAATAAGGCAGCTGGCAGCCATGGAGCTGAAGCGAGCAGGAGGCTTGGTTGCCCCAGTGATGGAGGAAGCCAAGCTTCCTGCTTGCCATGACCGGATCTGAGCTCCACTCAAGGCAACAAATTTTCAATTATAGAAGATAAATAAATCCCAGATTTCTGCTTAAGCTGGCCGTGGCCTCGGACCTGGAGCGAGCAGGAGGCTTGGGCTGCCCCTGGTATGGAGGAAGCCAAGCCTCCCGCCCGCCCTGGCTGGCTCTGAGCTACACTCAAGGCTACAAATTTTCAATTATACTAGGTAAATAAATCCCAGAATGTAAAAAAAACAAAGACAAAAACAAAAAAGAGGAGAGGCTGGGAGCTTCCATCGCCAGGGTCTTGGCCAACCTAAAAGCAGCCCTCAGCCCCTCACCCAGGCTGGCCAAACCTTCATGGGGTTAGGGTATCCACTGGGGTGGGGCTTGACCAGCCTGAAAGAGCCATCAGCCCCTCATCCAGGCTGGCCAGGCACTCCAGTGGGCACCCCCACCCTGACGGGTGTGTGATCTGCTGCAAACAGCAATCATCCCCTCATCCAGGCTGGCCAGGCAGCCCAGTGGGGACCCCAACCCTGATCCAGGACACCCTTCAGGGCAAACCAGCCGGCCCCCACCCGTGCACCAGACTTCTATCCTATATAGTAAAAGGGTACTATGCCTCTCAGCACCGGGATCAGCTGAGCCTCGAGGCCTCCCGGCACGCACGGGGATCAGCGTGACAGGGGGCAGCGCCCAAACCCCCTGATCGCCCTGAGGCTCTGTGTGTGACAGGGGGCGGGGCCATAACCTCCCTATCCGCCCTCTCTGTTCGTGACAGGGGAAGGTGCCCCAACTCCCCAATCAGCCCTGCTCTGAGCCCGACCAGTGGCTGCACCTAGGGATTGGGCCTGCCCTCTGCCACCCGGGAGCAGGCCTAAGCCAGCATGTCGTTATCTCCCGAGGGGTCCCAGACTGCGAGAGGGCACAGGCCGGGCTGAGGGGACCCACCCTCCCCCTCGAGTGCACAAATTTTTCTACACCGGGCCTCTCTCTACATATAAAAGACTGAGTGACTGTATGTCTTTGTGACCATCAGACCCACAGCCAGTATACATGATGTGCACTGGCAATCTACATTTATAAAAGGCAAATATGCTAAGTGTCCATCTGGGTAATGACATCATGTAGCAATGCCCGGCTTCCTCTCCCCAGCAACTCACCTCCTTGCAGTTTCTTCAGTCCTAGAACATGACTTGGTTTAGAGCCAGGTGGGAATATTTTACACTAACCAAATGTCTGTGAAGCATTTTCCCGTGTGTCTTTTGATCCTCACAGAAGTCGTGGAATAGGTAGATGGTAGACTCGGTGGTATCCTATTTTCTCTTCATTAGCCAGAAAACAGAGATTTAGAAAGCTGAGAAACTTGACCTGACTGAAAATAAGGAAGAAATGATGGAACTTGTAAATGACTTCAGGTTTTCTCACTGTGAAGAATATAGTCAAACACTGCTGCAGTTAAATGGTTTACTCTTTGTTCTCCCTGGGTGAGCTACAATAATAACCTGCTTTGTGTTGAAATTTACTGCTGTGTTGCTCACAATTACCTGAAAGAGAAGTTGCGCTGCTTCACTGGGTTGGAAAAAATTTAGCTACCTTAGACAGCAGGTCTAATTAAGCAAGTTTACACCCTCTCGCTCTCTCTCTGTCACTCTAGGTTGACCTGCCCATGTGCGAAACATATGCAGCTCTTCCTGGCGCCAATGGTATGCATGTGTTTCAATTTGTCATGGTCAATCCTGAATTTGGTTGACACTTCTATTATAGAGAAAGGGCAAATAGCGGCATTACAATATTTCTTCTAATTAATTCCTTAGTATTAATTAGTATTTCCTTAGTATTAATTAATTAGGGCCACAAGTATTCTAATAGTGGCAAGATGTCATCTGTGAATAGTAAGGTTTTATTGGGCCAAAAGCCTAAGGGACCATTATGAGTCGTTGCTATGATGCACACTGACCAGCAGGTGGCAGATGCTCAACACAGGAGCTTCCCCCTGGTGGTCAGGGAGCTCCCAGAGTGGGACCCTTGCTCAGGCAGAAGCCAGGCTCATACCTGGAGAGTGCAGCTGTGGCAGCAGGAGCCTTCGCTGCCTATGCCACAGTGCTACCAATTGGTGGTGGCAGGTGGAGTGGGGCTTGGATGAGCGGGAACACAGCACCTGGCTCCAGCTTGGGCTCCTGCCCACCTGCCTGCCGTTTTGTGCACTGCTACATCCCTCAGAAGATTTCAGACCTAACCTGGCAGTCCCATATCTCCCAAGGGGTCCCAGATTGTGTGAGGCCGCAGGCCAAGCTGTGGGATGACACCGGTGCTTGAATTTCATTCACCGGGCCTCTAATCATTTCATAATTTATCACCCATTTAGCATGGTTCTCTTCTAATGCTGAATAATTTAAAGTAGAAACTGAATTTTGGTAATGATGGCCATTGAGATTTAACTGCTCTTTAGCGGTATTATTTAATGGCTTATATGAAGGGCACTAATCTCCTTCAAATATGAGAAATATTACATTCCCATAAATATTACTATGTTCCAGTGCTAATTCTTTCCACTAATGCCACTAAGTGAGCCTTTCACTAATTTTCTTTGCTCACTAGCTCATCCAAAATTGAAATGGGCAGGCTGCTTGTCTATATTCAAGTGCAGAGGCATATTCTTCTTAACTACACTGATGCTATCAATACTTTCAATTTTCCAACATAATTTATAGTGAGGGTCTCTATGTTAGATTTTAAAACATCTCTTTACTAATATGAATAAGTCACTTTTACCTGATTTCTTCACAACTATGTGCATGCAATGATTTGGAACTGGCAATGCCTGACTCTTTCAAGTGTGCCTTCCCACCCTTGTTTTCATTAAAACACCATCAGAACCCACATTAATCACTTTTCAGTCTGTTAAGAAAATGCAGACCGTCGGCGGATTACATTGGACTCGAAGTACATCATTTTGTGGTTACAGTGCCATCCTCTGAGTATTTATTTTAAAAAAACTTCCACCATTTATATGTATTTACATATGTGCTTTATGTTTTTTATTATTTACTAGAGGCAAGGTGCACAAAAATTTGTGCACTGGAGGGGGGCCCCTGAGCCCAGCTTGGCCCCTATCACATACTGGGAGCCCTCAGGGGATGTCCTACTCCCTGCTCCATGCTCCCTTTGGCCTAAGCCACAGCCTGGCCTCCCTTTGTGGGCGCCGACCGGGCTGATCAGGCAAAGACATCAGCTCAATCACCCCGCTGTTGCAGCCACTGCCAGTCAACCTCAGCCACCAAGGTGTTTTCATCAACACGGACTCCAGTCCCTTTACTATGAAAAAAATGACAACTTTTATTAGGCATTCTCAAGATGTGTCTTTCATAGGATATGACATTTCTTTCTTTCTTCCTTTTCTTTCTCCCTTCCTTCCTTCCTTCCTTCCTTCCTTCCTTCCTTCCTTTCTTCCTTCTCACCTGAGAATATGTTTCCATTGATTTTTCAAGAATGTGGAAGAGAAAGGGAAAGACAGAGAGAAACATCAAAGTGAGAGGAACACTTTGATTGGTTGCCACCTGCATGAGCCCTGACCTGGGCCCAGGCCAGGGAGGAGCCTGCAACCTATGTACATGCCCTTAGCCAGAATTGAACCAAGACTCAGCAGTGGGCAGGCCAAGGCATTATCCACTCCGCAAAACCAGCAAGGATAGGATATGACATTTCTTACCCCTCCAGCAGTGGACCTTCCTTTTTTCTCCAGGAGTGCGGTAAAAAACCCTACATCACCTATTTTGATTCTTATTACCCAATTTACTAAGAATATTACCAGTGGCATAGAGGGAGCTTAACCAATGAGCAGTCAGAAAAGGTGTTTCCTCTGGAGTTCACACCAATTGCCGGCTTGGTCCCTGCCCAGGCCTAATGTCTGTGGTCCAGTCATTAGCTCTGGGCAGGGAACCACCAACTCCCTAAATCGTCTGCTCAGACCCTGCTCCCCATGATCACTGGCTCTGCCCCTGCTTACGGCCATGGCCAGCTGCCTCTCTGCTCCCTGAAATTGATGGCTTTGCACCTGCACAGGGCTAATGCCTCTGGCCGGGGCATTAGGCCTGGGCAGGGGACCCCCAACTCCCCAGGATTGCCAGCTCCACCCCTACCAAGGCCTAATGCCATGGGCAGGAGACCCCATGCTCCCCTCAATCACAGGCTCCACCCCAGCTCAAAACTAACGCCTCTAGCAAAGGCATTAGACCTGGGAAGGGACCAATAGTACCCCTGCAATTACCGGCTCCAGCCCTGCCCAGGCCTAATGCCTCTGGCAAAGGCATTAGGCCTGGGCAGAGGACCCCCAGCTCCCACCAACGCCAACCCCTCTCCGGCTCCCCACCATCGCTGGCTTACCCCCTGCAACGCCCAAAATCCAAGCTCCGCCCTTGCCCAGGCCTAACGCTTCTGACCAAGGCATCAGGCCTTGGCAGGGGACCTCTCAGCTCTGATTGCAGGCTCCAATAGCCTATAGCCATTGGGCACCTCCTTATGCTAATTAACCGCCATCTTTGTTGGGGGTTAATTTGCATATCATGCTGATTAGCCAATGGGAGGTTAAGGGAAGATACTGTCAGTTACCCTGTTTGTCTATTATTAGATAGGATTTAGCACAAGTAAAGGTCAGGAATCGTTATTTCCCTTTTAATTTTTTACTTTTATATTTTATTTTTTTTTTATTGTTTCACCTCATTACTGCTGTGTATGTGTGCTCCATGTGAGTGATGTAGATGCTTATCTAGGTGGGTTCTGACTTACGGCAAAAATCATTATGACGTGCTGCAGGAATAGATCTTAAATGTAACATGAGGACCTATTGTACTTATATTCTCCTGATTAAGATGTCGTTATTTCGTCTTCATATTTCCTCATTAAGTACATGATTGTTGGAAGCACAAAGTATATCTTTATACATCTTTGTGATTCTTAGACTATTAATTCAATAAGAAATAAAAACTGGGTTGGGGGGGGAAGATGGGGAGGTCAAGGGGAGAAAACAAAAAAAAAAGGACACATCTCTAATATGCTTTGAAAAACTTTAGGGAATAAAAAAAAATTAAAAAATGAAAGCCTTATCCTTATAAAAAGATCTGGCCTTATAATTAAATGGCCTAATACATTTTAGAGTAGGGCACCTTTCCAAAGTATTCTCAGAAGAACATGGCTTGAAATGCAGGGTGTATCCTTTAACACCCTATTGGAAACAAGAGCCTTAGTTGGGCTCCATCATGATCCAAACAGAGACAGAAACAGCAAGAGACATGGCAGGTTTCTGTTACTATATTCCTACTGAGCATCCCTCAATGCACATTTCCTGATGGTGCTATTGATCAGAATGTGCACTCACAGGACATTAGGACCTTCATGCACAACTCCATCCTGAAACCACATGAAAGAGAAGCCTATTGGACAAGAATGTTAGCAGGGACTTTACAATGCAGAGGGATTCTGAAGAAGGTTGAAAAAGGTGGCAGAACCCTAGCTAGTTTGGAACAGTGGACAGATCACAGGCCTTAAGAATGAAGGGCCCAGATTTGATTCAGGTCAAGGGCACTTGCCTGGGTGTGGGCTCAATCTCCTGCCTGGGGCTTGCAGGAGGAACTGATCAAAGAATCGCTCTCATCACTGATGTTTCTAACTCTCACAAGCTCTCCTTTCCTCTCTGAGATAAGTACAAATATATTTAAAAGAATGGTGGCAGAATCATGGATGATGCAGGGACATGCTCCCAGGAACAAACTGATATTCCAACTAAAATACAGAACAACTTCCTGAATAATCAATGGAAAACTCACAGGAGAGAACCCTGACACCAGAGGACCAAAGGTGGGCGCCACTTAGACACTGGTAGGAGGAGAGGAGTCTTGAAGGGGCGGGCCTGACACCCACAGACAGCAACTGAAGTCTCGGAGAGATATCTCAGCTGTGGAGGACTGCCACTGAGAAATCTGGGTCTAATCCCCAAGCTGCGCCTCCTAGCAGAGAGCACCAGAACTGAGGAGGGTACCCATATAACCTGTGGATGTGAATAGCAGCAGGGCACTGTCTGCCAGGGAGAGACAGCTAGAAATTCAGGTATCCTCTTAAAGGGCCAGCGCACAAATTTCCCTGTGGAGCCACACAGCTTGTGCCCTGGCAAAGGGAGGGGGAAGTGGACTGGAGCTGTGAAGGAAAAAGCCAGAACTGGGGAGTCAAGGGTTCCAGCACAGAAGACAGACACTTCAAGTTTCCTGGGAGGAGTCATTTCCTCATGCAGCAGAGAAAATCTTTCCCATGCAGACATTTGCCTTTCCTGGAGGGGAGACAATTAACACACACTACTGGGAAACACCTTGCCCGGAGGACACTTAAGAGATTATAAATAACAATAAACCTCCACACAGAAGCAACTGCCCCACCCTGTTGAAACAAACTCTTGCTATAACCTGAGGACCATTGCCTTGGAAGCAAGTTAAGTTGGAATCCTATCAGTCTATAGACAGAGGAGGTCTCTGGAGGCTTTGAGTCTTTGCCTGACCTACTTAGTCAGAAACATCCTTTAATAATATTCTGCACTAGAGACTGAGAGGCACAGAGGATCTACCTAACTTGTCACCGCAAACCCACACAGAAAGCCAGAAAGAGGAAATAAATAAACAACCCCCAAATGAGAGAACTAGAGAATTCTCCAGATATAGAGGGAGATGAAGCACAGAGAAGACATTTATCTGAATCTGACTTCAGAGTTATGAAGGTAAAAGAGCTCAACAGCATGAAAAAAGATATAGTAACTATGAAAAGAAGAACAGTCCTAGATATAAAATGACATAATACAAACAGGAGGACCATTTACATAACAATATTAGAATAGCGAGTGTGCCAAAAGAGGCAGGAGGGGAGAAAAGCCTAGAGACGGTCTTTGAAGAAACAATGGCAGAAGACTTTCCTAACGTGGTAAAGAAAAATCCCACACAAGGTCAAGAGCCAAAGAGAACCCAAAAGAAGAAGTACCCAAACACGTGCCCAGACACATCATAATTAAAATGCCAAAAATTAAAGACAAGGAGAGAATCTTCAAGGCAGCAATTAAAAAGAAAACTGTTAGCTACAAAGTCGTCCCCATAAGGATGAGTCCTGATATCTCATCTGAAACTCTACAGGCCAGAGGGATTGGCATGAAGTACTCAAGTTAATGGAAAGAGAGGATCTGAGACCAAGATTACTATATACGGCAATTCTTTCCTTCAAAATAGACGGTCAAATACAGAGCTTCATAGACAGAAAGAGGCTAAAAGAATAAATTGTCACAAAGCCAGCATTACAAGAAATGCAAAGGGATTGCTGTAATGAGAATGAGAAACAGTGACAGAAACTTAGCCATACAGAAAGATAATGGAAAGAAATAAATACCTATCAATAATAACTCTAAATATAAATAGGTAAATGCTCCAATCAAAAGGCATAGGGTTTCAAAATGGATACAAAAATATGATGCAAGTATATGCTGTATACAGAGTGCCATCTGAAAACAAAAGACACACAAAGGATTGGAGTGAAGGAATGGGAAAATTTCCATGCAAATGGAAAGAAAAAAAGGCTGGAGTACCAATATTCATATCACAAAATAGACTTTTTAATAAAGGCCATTACAAGAGACAGAAAGGTCACTGCATGATACCAAAGGGATCAACCAGCAGAAAATATTACCCTAGGAAACAAATATTCATCCAACATAGGAATATATGTATATCTCCTATCTAATAAAAGATAAACATGGTAATTAGCATACGACCAGTACTCTTCCCTTTGGCTATCAGCGAGATATGCAAATTAGCTGCCTGCCAAGATGGCGGCCAGCAGCCAGGCAGCTTGAAACTAACATGAGGCTTGCTTGCTTCAGTGACAGAGGACACCAACGTTCCCAGCCTGCCTTGCCGGCCTCTGAGCTTGCAGTTTAAGAAACATTGTAACAAATATAGAAGCTAAACAAAGCCCCAGAAACATGCTTTCAGTGAGCCCGAGATCTCAGAGCTGGAGTTCTATATTGTTTCGATTATAGAACACAAACAAACCAGATACCGTCTATCAGCAGCAGAGGCCTCAGAGCTGGAGCCAGAGCTAAAGCTGGCCCAGAATAAAAAAAAAGAAACAAAAAAGCATTTGGGAGCTTCAGTCGGCCAGAAAACAGCCCTCAGCCCCTCACCCAGGCTGGCCAGGCCCCACAGTGGGGACCCCCACCCTGATCCAGGACACCCTTCAGGGCAAACCAGCCAGCCCCACCCATGCATCAGGCCTCTATCCTATACAGTAAAAGGGTAATATGCCTCGCAGCACCGGGATCAGCAGAGCTGAGAGGGCTCCCGGCACCCACGGGGATCAGCGTGACAGGGGGCAGCACCCAAAACCCCTGATCGCCCTGAGACTCCGTGTGTAACAGGGGATGGGACTTCAACCTCCCTATCCGCTGTGCTCTGTTCATGACAGAGGAAGGCGCCCCAACCCCCTGGTCAGCCCTGCTCCGTGCCTGATGGGGGGAGCTCCCCAACCCCCTGATCGCCCTGCGGCTCTGTGTGTGACACGGTGTGGCGCCTCAAACCCCTGATCAGCCCTGCTCTGTGTTTGACAGGGTGCTGGGCCCCAACCCTCTCCTACCCCTCGGGCCCTGCTCTGTGTGTGACGGGGTAGAGCCATAACCTCCCCATCAGCCCTGCCCTGAGTGTGACTGGGGGCGGTGTCCCAACCCCCCAATCGGCCCTACCCTGAGCATGAGTGAGGGTGGCATCGCAACCTCCCAATCTGCCCTGCTTTGTGCATGACAGGAGAAGGCGCCCCAACTCCCCAATCAGCCCTGCTCTGAGCCCGACAAGGGGCTGAACCTAGGGATTGGGCCTGCCCTCTGCCACCCAGGAGTAGGCCTAAGCCAGCAGGTCGTTTTCTCCTGAGGGGTCCCAGACTGCGAGGGGGCACAGACCCAGCTGATGTACCCTCCTTTCCCCACCAAGTGCACAAATTTTTGTGCACCGGTCCTCTAGTATATACATGCCAATTCAAAGCTATATGCCAAAATGCTGGACAATGTGGATGAAATAGATGAAGTCAGTAAAAAATGCGAACTACCAAAATTGATTCAGAAAGAATTACTTATACATCTGAAACAAACAAACAAAAATCAAACAAAGAGACTTCCAGGGGACTTTAATGGAGAGCCTGAAAACAGGACAGTCATAGTAGCAGACTTTTATTACTCCTATCACTTCACTGGATAGATCTTCCATGTGACAAGACAATGATTCAGAGACTCTAAAGGACACACTGCATCAGATGGATTTAATTGACATTTTAGAACGTTCACCCCAACAGAGCAGAATATACTTTCTTCTCAAGTGCACAGGGGTCATTCCCAAAGATAGACCACATGGTAGGACACATAACAAGTCCCTACAAGTTCAAGAAGATTTAAATCATATCAAGCATGTTCTTGGATCACAGTGGAATGAAATGAGAAATCAACTAGCGTAAAAACACCCAAAAACTTTTAAACACTTACAGGCTAAATAGCATGCTATTAAACAATGAATTTGTTACAATGAGATCAAGAAAATATCAAAGACTTTTTGGAAAAAAAGGAAAATGAACAAATAACAACACAATATCTCTGGGAAACAGCAAAAGCAGTCCTGAGAGGGAAGTTCATAGCACTATAGACCTATCTCAGAAAAGAACAAAAATCAGCAATAAACTATTTATCCCTACAACTGAAGAATTAGAAAGAAACCAACAAGAAGAGCCCAGAGTAAGTAGCGGAAGGAAAAATTAAAGATTACAGTAGAAAAAATAACAGAGAAAAAAAATTCAATGAAACCAAAAGCTGGTTCCATGAAAGGATAAACAAAATTGATAAACCATTAGCAAGACTCATGAAGAAACAAACACACATGATTCCAATAAGTAAAATCAGAAACAAGAGTGGAGGAGTAAGCACTGGCACCACAGAAATTCAAAGGATTGTAAGAAAATACTATGAACAACTATATGCCAAAATGCTGGACAATGTGGATGAAATAGATGAAGTCAGTAAAAAATGCAAACTACCAAAACTGATTCAGAAAGAATTAAGAAACATGAACAGGCTCATAACAACTGATGAAATAGAAGCAGTAATCAAAACACTTCCAACCAACAAAAGCTCAGGTCTGGACAGCTTCACAGGGGAGTTCTACCAAACAGTCAGAAAACTACAATCTATACTCCTCAAACTGTTTCAGAAAATCAAAGAGGAAAGAATACTTCCAAACTCTTTGTATGAGGTCAGCATTATTCTAATTCCAAAAGAAGGTAAAGACACTACAAAGAAAGAGAATTACAGGCCACTATAGCTGATGATGACAGATACTAAAATCCTCAACCAAGTATTAGCAAATCACATCCAGCATTATATTAAAGGACCAAATGACATGATCAAGTGGGATATATTCCAGGGATGCAAGGCTGGTATGATATTCACAAATCAATAAATGTGATACAACTCATAAACAAACTGAAGGTTAAAAATCACGTGATCATATTGATAGACACAGAAAAAGAATTGGAAAAAACCCAACCCCCAATTTTGATAAAAAGTCTCAGCAATGTGGTAATAGAGGGAGCATACTCAACATGATAAAGGCCATATATGAGAAACCCACAGCCAACATCATACTCAATAGGCAAAAACTAAAACCATTTCCCATGAAAGAACAGGAACATGACAGTGATGCCAATTTTCACAATTCCTGTTCAACATACTACAGGATGTGCTACCATAGTGCTCAGACATGAAGAAATAAAAGTCATCCCAACCGGAAAAGCACATAATAAATGAATTTGGTCATGAATAAGGATACAAAATTAACACCCATAAATATATGTATTTTTATTTACCAAGAATGAACTCCCAAAAAGATAAACTAAGAAAAGAATCCCACTTACCATTGCAATAAAGGAATTAAGGAAAAAACTCAATTAAGGAAGTAAAAGAACTGCACTTGGAAAATGACAGAATATTGAAAAGGAGATAAAGATATCAACCAGTGGACTAATATACTGTGTTGATGGGTTGGTAGAATTAACATTATTAAGATGTCCATACTACCCAAAGCAATTTATAGATCCAATGTAATCTCCATTAATATACCAACAGAATATTTCACAGACAAAGAACAAACTCTTCAAAAATTCATATGGAGTAAAAATAGCCTCAGCAATCCAGGGAACTACAAAAAAATATGGAAGGCTCACAATACCAGATATTAAGCTATATTATAAAGCCACCATTCTCAAAACTGCCTGCTACTGGCACTAGAAAAAACATATACACCACTGAAACAGAACAGAGAACCCAGAAGTGGACCCAAGTCATTACACTGTATTATTAATTTACAAAGGAGGCGAGAGCATTCAATGGAGTCAAGACAGTCTCTTTGATTTCTACAAGATGGCGGCGATATAGGCAGACGCGTCCCAGGTCTTGTGCCAGAGCAGATGGAGTAAGCAGCTGAAACTAATAACACCCACCGCGAATTGGCGAAATTACTCAGCTGGTGAGACGGTTTGCAGTAGGGAAGTGCAGAGCTACCCTGGAATGGTAAACGAACCAGGGATCTGGGCAGGAAAGTTTGCCAGACCTCTGAGCCCAGAGGCTCAGAGGGAGACCGCATGGCACTGGGACAGGCACAGCCCCTGACTGGGGAAAAGAGATCCGCGGGATTCCTGGCACAGGGGGATTTGAGATTTGGGTTCTGTGATTACGGAGGACTGAGCCTAGAGGGGGCTGCCTCAACAGCTGAACAGACCATGCAGTGCTGGTAAGAGAGGAGCTTACAGAAATTCAGACTTCCCCGTTTCTGTGGCCAGCATTTGTTTGTTTATATTCACTGAACCCTGTTCATAGGACATTTCAGATACAGACACTCACCTGTGCTGAAAGAGAGGGAGAAGATGCAGATGAGTGGAATCTGGGGAGAGGCTGGGGAGAAAGGGGGCGCCGGGAGAGGTGCCAGCAAATTTAGTGCTGAGACACCCCTGGACCAGGACTCGGGCAGCCATTCTTTCCGGAGTGTGGGACTCCTCCACCTAGCCCCCAGGCAAGGAGCACAGCCACACCCAGATTAGACCCTGAATGAGATGAAGGATTAAAATAATCTGACCAGTCCCTGGGCGTTAACAGGGTCTGGCCTATAGAGGGACTTTCAGTCCCAGCAATAACATAGACCAGGGCCACGATTAAAGAACCGGTTCTGGGGAGTTGACCACCCCAAACCAGTTTTAAGTGCAATAGAGAAAATAAAACGTTGGTACTGAATAGAGACGCTGTATAGCCTCAGAGGCCAACCCAAAAATATTGCCACCCAGAGGCTGAGCCACAACCTTAATCTCAGCTAAACACAAATTAAGGCAGTCTGGGACACAAATGCAGCCTGCTTTAAAATCAGGACTATGGTTTACAACACTGATGAACAGTGTATCGCAGGGACATTCAACACTTCCCTGAATAACTGGCAAGACCAAGGCGAACCAGACTGAAGAGTAGAAGAACCGAATTACCTTCACTACTGCAATATTTTTTTTCTTTTTTCACTTTTTAACTAAGAAAGCAAATTTTTCTTCTTTTTCCATCAGCTGATTTTATCCTTTTAATTACCACATTTTTATGTTTAACCAGTTTTATTGCTGCTACCACTTTACCATTTTTTTAAAGTGACATTTTATTGTCTCTCTATTTTATTTTGGGATTAGTGTTCTCCATTCTATTTTCATCGTTCCTATAGCATCAATTTTCCCTACCTCAATTTTACCTCTATGCTAAAACCCTCTTCCCCACTTTTCCCTTTTTGTTGTCCTGTTTCTCTTACCCTATTCCTGCTTTAGATTTTCCTGATTCCTTCTTGTTCCCCCTGTCAAAATTTCACCCTAATTATCTATCCTATTTTGACTCCACTGCTCTAAATCCTTATACACCTATCCCTTATCTTTCTTCACTATCCAAAATTTTTTCCCTTCTTTTATCTTTCCATGTTTTGTTGCTGTTTGCTTGATTGTTGAGTATTTTGGGTGTTTTTTTTGTTTGTTTGTTTGTTTGTTTTGTGTGTGTGTGTGTGTGTGTGTGGTTTAGGACTGGTTGTGAGGTTGTTTTGCTTTTTCCTTTTATTTTTCTTTTGCTGGCTTTTCCCCTCTCTCCCCCCACCCCCCCGCTCCCCGCCAGTTATTTTTGTGCTTCTGTTTTCCCTTGCCTCTCTTGATATTATTGATTATTTGTAGTTTGCATTCATCTCCAGTGATCTGTTGCTGGAATCTGTTGGGATTAGTGGCGCTTCTATCAGAGTTTTCTCCTCATATAAATAGTCTCTTCCCCTCTTCTACTTCGTTCTCTCTTTTCACTCTTTTTTTTTTCTTTTTTTCTGCGTCATTTTTCCCAATTTCATTTTTGAACTCCTTTTTTTTCTTACTTTTCTTTTCTTTTCTCTCTGTTATATTTTTCTCTTCTTTCTTCCTTATCCCCTAATCCTCTTAATTTGGGCAGTCTCCTTTATTTGGGGTTATTAATATTGTGAATATATTTGTCTTCAGTGCCTGGTACGTTGTGGCTTGATTTGTTGCATTATGTGACCTTAAATCAACGCAGCAGATCCAAGCCGCAGCAGCCTCCTGATCACCATACCGTCTGAGGATCAGCAGCTGTATGTGAAGCCTCCCCCCACCAGCAAGAAGAGCCACCAAAGCTGTGAACAGCACACATAAGAGGAGCTGCCAACTGAGGAAAATCTGCTATCGCAACCGCCCGAGGAGCAACCACAGCCCAAGGAGCCACTGCCACCCAGGGAGCAGCTCATGAATGACTCAACGTCTAGATATGTCAGTCAGATCAAACATGGGTAGACAAAGAAATCCCGAAAGGAAAGAGAAGGAGGATTCGCCAGAAAACCAGCTAAGTGATACAGAGGCATGCAACATGAGAGGAAAAGAATTCAGAATATGGGTCCTAGAGTCCATAAACCGGATGGAGGAAAAAATCAAAAACATATAGAAGAACCAAGAAAAAAACAGATGAAAAAATCAACTACTTAAGCAAGAATCAAGAATTAAGAGATGAAAAAATCAACAACTTAAGTAAGACCCAAGAAGAAATGAAGAGTGATATAGCTGCAATAAAAAACACCATTGAAAGTATCAACAGTAGACTAGGAGAAGCGGAGGACCAAATTAGTGAATTAGAAGACAAGGAAGCAAACACACCCAAACTGTACTGCAATTGGAGAAAAAAATTAAAAGACAGGAGGAGAGCGTAAGTGAGATTTGGGACAACATGAAACGAAACAACATATGGATAATAGGGGTGCCAAAACAACAGAAAGAGGAACAAGGATTAGAAAACCTATTGGAAGAAATAATATCAGAAAACTGCCCTGTGTTGGGGAAGAAAAAAGTCACACAAGCCCAGAGAGTACGAAACAAGGTGAACCCGAAAAGACCGACACAAGACACATCATAATTATCATGGCAACTGTTCAGGGCAAAGAGAGAATCTTACAGGCTGCAAGAGAGAGACGGAAAGTTACATACAAGGGATCTCCCATTAGATTATCCAATGATTTCTCAACAGAAACACATCAGGCCAGAAAAGAATGGACAGAAATTTACAAAGTGATGCAAATCAAAGGACTGAATCCAAAAATACTCTATCAAAGGCTATCATGCAAAATTGAAGGGGAAATAGGAAGCTTCACAGACAAAAAAAGGCTGCGAGAGTTTATCACCACCAAGCCGGCAATGCAAGAAATTCTAAAGGGACTGGTGTAAAAAAAGGAACAAAAAGCTCAGAAAGAAAACAGCCACACACACAAAAAAGAAATGGCTACAAACATGTACCTTTCAATAATAACTTTAAACTTAAACGGACTAAATGCTCCAACCAAAAGACATCGAGTGGCTGAATGGATAAAAAAAACATGACCCATACATTTGTTGTCTACAAGAGACGCTCCTCAGAAGAAGGGACTCTCACAGACTGAAAGTGAAGGGATGGAAAAATATCTTTCAGGCAAATTGAAAGGAAAAGAAAGCTGGGGTAGCAATACTTATATCGGACAAAATAGACCTCAAAGTGAAGGCCATAACAAGAGATAAGGAAAGCCACTTCATAATACTAAACGGATCAATACATCAAGAAGATATAACCCTGGTAAACATATATGCACCCAATGCAGGAGCACCCAAATACATAAAAAAAAAAACTCCTGGAAGATATCAAAGGAGAGATCGACAACAATGCAATCATAGAGGGGGACTTTAATACACCACTGACATCACTGGATAAATCCTCTAGGCAAAAAATCAGCAAAGAAACAGCCATCCTAAATGACTCACTAAATCAGATGGACTTAATTGACATCTTCAGAACGCTTCACCCCACAGCCAAGGAATATACATTCTACTCAAGTGCTCTTAAGACACATTCAAAAATAGACCACATATTGGGTCACAAACAAAGTCTCCCCAAATTCAAGAAGATTGAAATCATAACAAGCATCTTCTCAGACCACGATGGCATAATATTAGAAATAAACTACAATAAAAACAACCCAAAATACTCAAACACTTGGAAGCTGAAGAGCATGTTATTAAATATTGATTGGGTTACCAATGAGATCAAAGAAGAAATTAAAAACATCCTGGAAACTAATGACAATGAAAACACAACAATCCAAAACCTATGGGACACATAGAAAGCAATCCTGAGAGGGAAGTTTATAGCTCTACAGGCCTATCTCAAAAAACAAGAAAAAATGGTAGTAAATCATCTAACTCTACATCTCAAAGAATTAGAAAGAGAGCAACAACAACAAAAAAAACCCAGAGTGAGCAGAAGGAAGGAGATAATAAAGATTAGAACAGAAATAAATGACATAGAGACCAAAAAAATAATACAGAAAATCAATGAAACCAAGAGCTGGTTCTTCGAAAGGATAAACAAGATTGACAATCCTCTAGCCAGACTCACCAAGAAGCAGAGAGAGAGGACCCAAATAAACAAAATCAGAAACGATGGGGGTAAAATAACCACAGACCCCACAGAAATACAAATGATTGTTAAAAAATACTGTGGGCAGCTCTACTCCAAAAAACTAGACAACCTGGAGGAAATGGATAAATTCCTAGAAAAATACAACATTCCAAAACTCAATCAGGAAGAATCTAAAAATCTCAACAGGCCAATAACTATGGAAGAAATTGAAGCAGTCACCAAAAAGCTTCCAGCAAACAAAAGCCCAGGACCAGATGGCCTCACAGGGGAATTTTACCAAACATTCAAGGAAGAACTAAAAGCTATCCTTCTCAGACTACTACAAAAAATTCAGGAGGAAGGAACACTTCCAAGCTCATTCTATGAAGCCAGCATCACACTAATACCAAAACGAGGTAAAGACAACACAATGAAAGAGAATTAAAGGCCAATACCCTCATGAACATAGACGTGAAAATCCTCAACACAATCTTAGCAATTGGATCCAGCAGTACATCAGAAAGATCATACACCATGACCAAGTAGGATTTATCCCAGGGATGCAAGGATGGTACAATATCCGCAAGTCAATAAACGTGATACATCACATAAACAAATTGAAAGAAGAAAAACACATGGTCCAATCAATTGATGCAGAAAAAGCGTTTGACAAAACCCAACACCCATTTTTGATAAAAACTCTCAGCAAGGTGGGAGTAGAAGGATCATACCTCAACATAATAAAAGCCATATATGACAGACTCACAGCCAACATCATACTCAATGGACAAAAACTAACAACATTTCCCCTAAGAACAGGAACAAGACAGGGATGCCCGCTCTCACCACTCCTGTTCAACAAAGTACTGGAAGTATTAGCCATTGCAATTAGACAAGAAGAAGAAATAAAAGGCAACCAAATTGGAAAAGAGGAAGTAAAACTGTCCTTATTTGCAGGCGACATGATATTATACATACAAAACCCTAGAGATTCCATCAAAAAACTAATAGACTTAATACATGAATTTGGCAATGTACCAGGATACAAAATTAACCCCAAGAGATCTGACGCATTTCTATACATCAATAGTCAACTTTCAGAAAGAGAGATTACAAAAACAATCCCATTTACCATCGCACCAAAAAAATTAAGCTACCTAGGAATAAACTTAAGTAAAGAGGTAAAAGGCCTCTACTCACAAAACTACAGGACATTGAAAAAAGAGATAGAGGAAGACATAAACTGATGGAAGAACATACCTTGTTCATGGACTGGTAGAATCAACATCATTAAAATGTCCACACATCCCAAAGCAATCTATAAAATTCAATGCACTTCCCATTAAAATACCAACGGCATACTTTACAGATCTAGAACGAACTCTCCAAAAATTCTTCCATAATAAAAAAAGGACCCCGAATAACTGCAGCAATCCTGAGAAAGAACAAAGTAGTTGGGATCTCAATACCAGATATTATGCTGTATTACAAAGCCGCTGTTCTCAAAACTGCCTGGTATGGGCACAAGAACAGACATATAGATCAATGGAATAGAATAGAGAGCCCAGAATTCGACCCGAACAAATATGCTCAATTAATATTTGACAAAGGAGGCAAGAACATACAATGGAGTCAAGATAGTCTCTTCAATAAGTTGTGCTGGGAAAATTGGACTGACATATGCAGGAAAATGAAACTAGACCACCAACTTACACCATACACAAAAATAAACTCAAAATGGATAAAGGACTTAAATGTACGACGAGAAACCATAAAAATTCCAGAAGAATCCAAAGGCAACAAAATCTCAGACATATGCCGAAGCAATTTCTTCACTCATACAGCACCTAGGGCACTTGAAACTAAAGAGAAAATGAACAAATGGGACTCCATCAAAATAAAAAGCTTCTGCACAGCAAAAGAAACCATCAATGAAACAACAAGAAAACCCACTGCGTGGGAAAACATATTTGCCAATGTCATATCAGATAAGGGCCTAATCTCCAAACTTTATAGGGAACTCATACAACTTAACAAAAGGAAGATAAACAATCCAATCAAAAAATGCACAAAGGTTCTAAATAGACACCTTTCAAAAGAGGACATTCAGAAAGCCAAGAGACATATGAAAACATGCTCAAAGTCACTAATCATCTGATAAATGCAAATCAAAACAACAATGAGGTACCATCTCACACCTGTCAGATTGGCTATCACCAACAAATCAACAAATGACAAGTGCTGGAGAGGAGGTGGAGAAAAATGAACAGTCGTGCACTGCTGGTGGGTTGCAGACTGGTGCAACCACTACGGAAGGCAGTATGGAGCTTCCTCAGAAAACTACAAATGGAACTGCCATTTGACCCTGTGATCCCACTTCTAGGAATATATCCCAAGAAACCAGAAACACCAATCAGAAAGGATATATGCACCCATATGTTCATAGAAGCACAATTCACCATAGCTAAGATCTGGATACAGCCTAGGTGCCCATCAGTAGATGAATAGATTAGAAAACTGTGATACATCTACACGATGGAATACTATGCTGCTGTAGAAAAGAAGGAACTCACCATTTGCAACAGAATGGATGGAAGTGGAAAGCATTATGATAAGTGAAATAAGCCAGTCAGTGAAAGAAAAATACCACATGATCTCACTGATTCATGGAAAATAAAGACCATTATAAACTTATGAACAATAATAGATACGAGGCAGAGCTGCCTCAAACGGATTGTCAAACTGCAGCGGGAAGGCCGGGAAGGGTTGGGGGGCAGAAGGGAAAGGGGTAAGAGATCAACCAAAGGACTGGTATGCATGCATACAAACATAACCAACAGACATAAGACACAGGGGGGGAAGTGGAGGCCAGGGGATTGTCAAGGACGGAGAAACAAAAAGGACACATATGTAATACTCTTTGTAATACTTTACGCAATAAAATTTAAAAAAAGACAGTCTCTTCAATAAATGATGAAAATCACACAGACACATGCAAGAAAATGAAACTAGACCACCACCTTACACCATACACAAAAATAAACTCAAAGCGGATAAAGGACTTGAACGTTAGTTGGGAATCTATATGAAGAAATCTCAGAAGACTGCACAGGCAGCAAATTATCAGACATATGTCTTGGCATCTCTTTACTGACACAGCTCTGAGGGCAATGAACACAAAGGAGAAATTAAACAAATGGTCCACATCAAAATAAAAATCTTCTGCACGGCAAACTAAATCCTGAACAAAACAACAAGAAACCCCACTGCCTAGGAGAACATACTTGCCAATTGTATCTCTGATAAGTGTTGAATTCCAAAGTTGACAGGGAACTCACACAAATTAACAATAGGAAGATAAACAATCCAAACAAAACATGGGCAAAGGACTTAAATGGACATTTTTTGAAAGGGGGCCTACACCAGGCCAAGAGACATAGGGAAAAATGCTCAAAGGCAATAACAGTCCAAGAGATGTGAATCAAAATGAGAGAAGTACCAATCCACCACTGTCAGAATAGCTGTCAGAAAAAAATAAAAAATAAAAAACCACAAGTGCTGGAGAGGATGCAGAGAAAAAGCAGCCAGTCAGCTGCAGAGAACAGGAGGCTATCTTGCTCCAGTGAAGGAGGAAGCCATGGTTCCCTGCCTGCCACTGCTGGAAAGTGAGCTTGCACTCTAAGCAACTATGTTGCAATTATAGACACTAAACAAACCCCATGCTTTCAGCCAGCCAGCAGATCTGGAGTTGCAACAGAGTTTCGATAACAGAACCCAAACAAACACAGATACCTGCTTTCAGCAGCCGAGGCCTCAGAACTGGGGCTGACCCTCAGAGCTAAAGCCAGCCCTCAGTTCCAGTGACAGCCATAGAAGATAAATAAATCCCAGAATAAAAAAAATTAAAAAAAGGAGAGGTTGGGAGCTTCAGTCACCCACCTGCCTGAAAAGAGCCCTCAGCCCCTCACCCAGACTGGCCAGGAACCCGAGTGAGGACCCTGACCATAAAGGCGGTGTTACCAGCTGCAAACAGCTATCATCCCCTCATCCAGGCTGGCCAGGCACCCAAGCGGACCCCCACCCTGATCCAGGACACCCTTCAGGGCAATCCAGCCGGCCCCACCTGTACACCAGGCCTATATCCTATATAGTAAGAGGGTAATATGCCTCCCAGCACCAGGATCAGCAGAGCCACGAGGCCTCCGGAACCCGGGATCAGCGGAGCCTGCCAGCACCAGGATCAGCAGAGCAGCAAATGCTCACTGCCCCTGTGTCAAGCACAGCTGAAAGGCCTCCCAGCACCTGGATCAGTGGAGCAGCAAGACCTCACTACCCCTGTGTCAAGCAGAGCTTCAAGGCCTCCCAGCACTAGGATCAGTGGAACCTCCAGGCCTCCTGGCCCCTGGAGCAGCATGACAGGGGGCAGCGCCCATCCCCACTGATCACCCTGCGGCTCTGTGTAGGACAGGGTGCTGTGCCCCAACCACCCTATGGGCCCTGCTCTGTTTGTGACGGGGTGGAGCCACAACCTCCTCCTTGGCCCTGCCCTGAGTGTGACAGGGACAGTGCCCCAAATCCCCTATCTGCCCTACTCTATGCATGACAGCAGGGAGCACCCCAACACCCTGATCGGCCGTGCTCTGTGTGTGACAGGGTACGGAGCCCCAACCCCCCTGATGGGCCCTGCTCTGTGCGTGACAGCAGGTGTTGCTGCAACCTCCCCATCAACCCTGCCTTGAGTGTGACAGGGGGTGGTGCCCCAACCTTCCAATCAGCCCTACACTGAGCCTGACTGGGGATGGCATCCCAACCTCCCAATCCGCCCTGCTCTGTGCATGACAGGGGCAGCACCCAACACCCAATCAGCCCTGCTCTAATCACAACCAGGGGCTGCACATAGGAATTGGGCCTGCCCTCTGCCAGGCAGGAGCAAGCCAAAGCGAGCATGTCATTATCTCCTGAGGGATCCCAGACTGTGAGAGGGGACAAGTGGGGCTGAGGGACACACACACACACACACACACACACACACACACACACACACATATATACTAGAGGCCGGGTGCACAAAAATTTGTGCACTCAGTGGGGAGAGGGGTTCTGTCATGCCAGCCTGTGCCCTCTCGCAGTCTGGGACCTCTCAGGACATAATGACCTGCTGGCTTAGGCCTGCTCCTGGGTGGCAGAGGGCAGGCCTAATCCCTAGGTGCAGCCCTTGGTCGGGTTCAGAGCAGGGCCGATTAGGGAGTTGGGGCGCCGCCCCCTGTCATGCACAGAGCAGGGTGGATCAGAAAGTTGCAATGCCACCCTCAGGAACACTCAAGGCATGGTCGATGGGGAGGTTGCGGCGCCACCCCCTGTCATGCACAGAGCAGGGCCAATCAGGTGATTGGGGTGCTGCCCCTTGTCAAGCACAGAGAAGAGTCCATCAGGTGGGTTGGGGCTCCCCCCTGTCACTCATAGAGTAGGGCCGATAGGGAGGTTGAGGCCCCGCCCCCTGTCCACACAGAGCCTCAGGGCGATCAGGGGGTTTGGGCGCTGCCCCCTGTCACACTGATCCCGGTGCCCGGAGGCCTCGAGGTTCTGCTGATCCCAGTGCTGGGATGCATATTACCCTTTTACTATATAGAATAGAGGCCTGGTGCATTGGTGGGGGCTGGCTGGTTTGCCCTGAAGGGTGTCCTGGATCAGGGTGGCGGTCCCCACTGGGGTGCCAGGACAGTCTCGATGAGGGGATGATGGCTGTTTGCAGCTGGTTACACACCCTTCAGGGTCGGGTTCCCCACTGGGGTGCCTGGCCAGTCTGGGTGAGGGGCTGAGGGCTGTTTTCAGGCTGGGACTGAAGCTCCCAACTGGTCCTTCTTTTTTTTTTTTTTTCTTTTTTTTTTTATTCTGAGCCACTTTTAGCTCTGAGGCTCCAGCTCTTAGGACTCCGTTCTTGAAAGCAGGTGTCTGGTTTGTTTGGGTTCTATAATCGAAACTCTGCATCAACTCCAGCTCTGAGATCCCAGCCGGCTGAAAGCTTGTTTCTGGGGTTTTGTTTAGCTTCTATACGTTACAATGTTTCTTAAACTGCAAGCTCAGAGGGCACAAGGCAGGCGGGGAATGTTGCAGTCCTCTGGCATGGAAGCAAGCAAGACTCATGTTCAGTTTAAGCTGCCTGGATGCCGGCAGCCATCTTGGCTGGAAGTTAATTTGCATATCACCCTGATAAGCTAATGGGAAGGGTAGCAGTCGTACGCCAATTACCATGTTTCTCTTTTATTAGATAGGATATGCACACACACACATATATATATATATATATATATATATATATATATATATATATGTATACGTACATGTGTGTGTATATATAGATATAGATATAAATATATATATATATATATATATATATATATATATATATATATATGTATCTCTCAGAGAGGGCTAATGAACTTTGATATTCAGCAAGGCTGAAAATCAGCATTATATTACCCTGCAGTTGGCAAAATGGCTGAAGGAAATCTCCTAACCTGATAACCCTTTTAATATTTAACATACTTGACTGCTGACATGCCTGTTTGCTTTGCTAAAGGGCATATATGAGAAACCTAAAGCCAAGTCAATAAAAGCTGATGGTTGCAGGGTTTGAGAGAGCTTCTCCGCTAGAAAGAAAGGTCTCTGCCTGGCTCCCCCATGTCTTCTAAATTTCTATTTGTTGTCTAGTGTATTCATTTGTGTTCAGCTCCTTTTCCAGATCCTGAATCCTTGCAGCATTCTGGCGCCCAATGTGGGGCATCTGGAGAAGAAATTTCACCAGAGTGAAAAATGAAGACATTTCACCAGAAAGCTGAGAAGTGCACTGAAAAGGTGGGGAAAATTCTCTGTGCACAAAGCCCATGCCAGCTTTGGAAATTGTGAAACATAAAGTGTGCGGAAAATCGTTCATTACTGCCAGGCTATAATGAGGGAAAGTTTGATTATAAAGCAAAATAAATAAATAAATAAATAAATAAATAAATAAATAAATAATTGTAAACGTTTACTTGTATGCTCAAGGATAAAGAAATTAAAATATCAAAAGCTACTCTCTGAAATCAGGCTCAAGGAAAAATGTAACATTGCCATCTTGAACTATGTGGGCTCTTGTTCGCACTGCATTATGCCTAATTCGTATTGGGGATCAAAAGTCTGTAATACCTAAGCCCTGGGTCCTCCACCTCTAGTGTGGAAAGGCACAGCAGCTAAAGAAAATGGGGTTAACAGTCATTTTACAAAAGGACTCTTTAATGCTTTGTCTGAAAATTACCATATGACACCTTGGGACAGGCAGATTTTAGCTAAAATAACTTTAGAGGACAGCCAATGCCATGAAGAGCAGAATAAGATCCATGAAAACTACTCTGATTCATTAAGCCTTGTCTCTATGTTACGGGCGCATGTCAGTTGATTATTATTAATCTGTTTTGGTTGTTTATTGTTAGTCTATTAAGCATGCCTTCAATTTAATTTAATAAGAAAAGAAACAGTAGATGGACAGGCCATTACTAAATATCTAAAACACCTCCCAACCCATTAATTACTAGTCTTTTGGTGATCCTGTAAAATGTATGCCCACTCTCGGGAGTGTTATTAAAAGTCTCATTTTATTTCCCAGATCGTTATTTGAAATTTGGATAGATGAGACATTCATCACAATTTAAGGGATATCTCTGGGATTTCTGTACCCATGAAGAGAAAAACACTAGCTTAAGAGAAGTCGCACCCCACCCGATTTTGGGTGCCTCTTGGACTGACCCCCATCTCTTCACAGATGCTATAGTACAAACCCAAGACTGTTTTTCTTTATAAGATGGTGAAAATGACATAAGGAAAATATACAGGCTGTGTTTAAGCAATAAGATTAGTGTTTCCATATGAAGGGACAGTTCTTAAATAATAATGGACCATATTCCAAGGTTAACATTAAAGCCAATGAAAGCCAGTAAGTTTTCTCTGCTGCAAAATTTGTCAAAGTGAAACGCCCTTAGATGGTGATAACTGGCTTTTGAAATCTCAAAATTGTTAAAAGTTAAATAGATAGATATAACTAAAATGAAGGCTTTGTGACAAAGCTTTTCAGTAATAATCTAATCTAATAAAAGAGAAACATGGTAATTGGTGTCCGACCGCTACCGTTTTCATTGTCTAATCAGGGAGATATGCAAACTAACTGCCAACTAAGATGGCAGTGAACCGCCATCAAAGATGGCAGTTAATTTGCATATGTAGGCACAATTCAGGGAGGCGAAAGGGAAAGCAGGAAGAAGCCCCCTGTCACTGTCAGTGATCGGAAACCCAGGGGGGTTCTAAGAGCCCTGCCCCCCAACCATGGTCGGAGAATTGGGCACCTTTGCCAACCTGGCCAGTGATTGTGGGAAGTAGGATTGGAGCTAGCGATGGGTGCTGGGCACGGGCAAATTTGGCAGTCCCAGCAGCTAGGGGTCCCTTGCCTGGGCCTAAAGCAGAGCCTACAATCACGGGGCCGCTGCCGCTGCGGGTCCCCGCTGCCCAAGCCGGACGCCTCGGCCAGAGGCGTTAGGCCTGGGCAGGGGCAGAGCCTGCAATCGTGTGGAGCTGGGGATCCCCTGCCCAGATCTAATGCCTCAGTCAGAGGCATTAGGCCTGGGCAGGGGCAGAGCAGGAGATCGTGGGGAGCTCAGGGTCCCCTGCCCAGGCCTACTGCCTTGGCCAGAGGCGTTAGGCCTGGGCAGAAATGGAGCCTGCAAACCTGGGGAGCTGGGGGTGCCCTCCCCAGGCCTAACACCTTGGTCAGAGGGGTTAGGCCTGGGCAGGGGCAAAGCGGGAGACTGTGGGGAGCTCGGGGTCCCATGAGGCATTAGGCATGGGCAGGGGCAGAGCAGGAGATCGTGGGGAGCTGTGGGTCCCCTGCCCAGGCCTACCGCCTTGGGCCAGAGGCCTCAGGCCTGGGCAAGGGGCCGATCTGGTGATTGGTGATCAGAGGTTGATGAGGGTCAACTCCACTGGCCGAGGCTTCAGGCCTGGGCGGGGAGTTGAGCCAGCAATTGAAGGGGGCTGGAGGTCCTCTACCCAGGCCTGATCCCTGGGCCAGAGGCATCAGGCCTGGGTGGGGGGTGGAGCCGGTGATTGGGGGGATATGAGGGTCCCCTGGCCTAGGCCTGAAGCCTGGGTCAGAGGCGTCAGGCTTGGGCGGGGGGTGGAGCAAGCGATCAGAGGGAGATTGGGGTCCCCTGCCCAGGCATGATTCCTGGCCAGAGGCCTCAGGCCTGTGCGGAGGCTAGAGCCAGTGATCGGGGGAGATGTGGGTCCCCTGTCGAAGCCTGACACCTCTGGCGGAGGTGTCAGGCCTGGGCATGGGGCCGATCCTGCGATTGGAGGGTGATGGGGTTCAACGCCTGAGGGCTCCCAGTATGTGAGAGGGGGCAGGCTGGGCCGTGAGACAGTATCCCCCCTCGCCCCAGTGCATGAATTTTGTGCACTGGGCCCATAGTTATAAATAAATATATTGATGGTGAGGGTGCAGTCCCTGAGGAGAGGGCGGACTGCACTCTCTGTTGGAGGAAAGGGCCAGTGGATCTTCTCCCTGTAAAAGCAGAGAACCTGGAAAAGCACTCTTAGATGTTATCTCTGAAGGAAAAATGTGGTGGTTTTAAAATTCCAATGGCTACAGGCCTTCTTCCTTTCTCCCCCTACTTCTTTGGCAACCTCATATGTCTAAACATACTTTTCCAAAGTCTTTGTTAACTTAAAAAATTGGAGTTGCTTACATTAAGTAAAAAAACTTATTAAAACTCTAAAGGTTTTGAAATAACAAAATTTTGCAATATTTATTTGAGTTTGACTCGAATGAAAAAACAAAGGACAGATTTGAATCTATTAATTAAATAAGTCTTTGTTAATTTTATTGGAAATATATCCCTAAAAATGTGAAGGTATTACTAAACTCAGAAATGCTAATTATTTAACTTACCACCTAAAATTTAAGACTTCCAAGAGTTAAAGGTTCAAATTAAATTGGGAGAAATTATGTGCTCGTAATGATAAAATGCATAAAGTTTAGAAATTCATTATCAAGAAAAATAATTCGCCGAAACCGGTTTGGCTCAGTAGATAGAGCGTCGGCCTGCGGATTGAAAGGTCCCAGGTTCGATTCCAGTCAAGGGCATGTACCTGGGTTGCAGGCATAGCCCCAGTAGGAGATGTGCAGGAGGCAGCTGATCGATGTTTCTCTCTCATCGATGTTTCTAACTCTCTATCTCTCTCCCTTCCTCTCTGTAAAAAATCAATAAAATATATTTAAAAAAAAAAGAAAAAAAAGAAAAATAATTCATGTGATTTCTCTGGAAAAACTTAGTAGTACAAAATATATTGTAGTCCTTATGTGTACTATGTGTGGTAAAATGTCAACCTAGGATATAATATTTTATTGGACTGATTAAAAAAGAGGATTAATTAAAAGGTCAGAACCAAATTTTTAATATAAAAACCAGTTTAAATTTTATTGATCTATTTTAGAATAATTACAACAAATGTATAATGTAATGTTTGGGTTACACATATTTGTGATAGTCTTTCCATGTTAAATTTCAAGACTTTAACCGAGAGATAGCTTTGAAACTTTTCAAGTGCCCTGGAATAATTCAAGGGTTTACTCTCTTCTTAAAAGAAATATTTTAGGAAAAGAAATATTTTCAAACCAAATTACCCCGATCTAATATACTTGAAATCACTTGAAGCTTCATCAAATAAAAATTAATAACTGTGTTCTCTTTACATGCACGTATTTTAAATGTTATAAAAGTTTCACCCTCTAAGGGAGGGCAGGACAAAGTTGCTGAATACTTCTTAAGCAACATCAGATTATTCAGCGGCAGAATTTTAAGATGGGAGCCCTGACAGCCTGACCTTTAGATAGGCCCGGGGGTAGTGCAACATCTGGACTTCATAGGTCAAATGTATAAGTTTACTTACTTTGCTTTCTCAATAAAGATGCATACTTTAGTCACTAAATAAATTAGCTTTTTACAATATAATCATGGTCTCATATAAACTCAGTTATACGAGAAGCAGATATTTTATTAGCAATTGGTTCTAACACAGTCCAGAGTAAAATTTCTGTACCTATGCAAATGAGCACTAGCCAAAAGAATGCTGTTTAAAAGTAAATTTTAAGCTCAATAAAAAGGAGAAATTTTTAAATCTCTTCTGCTACTATTTACAAGGAAAAAAAAAAGTTATTATTGGAGCATTAAATCTCACCATTAATAAGACACCATAGAAAAAAGGGAGTGACTTTTACTTAATCTGTATGCATTGCACAATTGGCCAGCATACTTCTTATTGGTATTTCTTAAAAGGAACCAAGTTTGTAGCTCTATTTAAAAGAAAAAAAAATGTTTTTAAAAGAAACTCCCTAAATGTGGCCTAGAAATTACTCTGGGAGAAAAAACAGGAGCAGATTCCCTTCAAAGATCTAGAAAACTGTAATTAAAAATGAATGTATGAGACCTCATAAAGAAAAGTAAACCATTTGCATTTTGCCTCCATAAACAACGCTTATGTCAATATACTCAAAGACTGATAGCAAAAACCCTATTAGTGTCATTTACTGTCCCCACCCAATGACAAAGTTAGGAAATAAGCCTTATTTTTGACTGATTTAAATTAGCAAATGAAAATAAAAGAATATTCAGGGGAACTTAGTTGGAATAGGTAGAAACCTATTCCTGGAGCAGTCACTGTTTTTACTGATAGTTCATCTCATGGTAAAGCTGCTTATAATGCAAAGAATTCAGACCAAGTCATTCAGACCAGTCATACTTCTGTGCAAAGAATCGAATTAGAAACGATCAAGGCTGACTTGCAGGATTTCCAAAAGCCTCTTCATATTATCTCTGATCTGCCTATGCTGCTGGCTTGGTAAACAGAACTGCAACTACTCAATTTAAATGGCTGTGACCGATGCCTATCTATACTATTTGAACAAGTCCTGGTCCTTTAACAAAAGGAAATGCATAGGCCTATCAATTAGTTATTTCATTAAACAGGCCACAGAATCTCATCAACTTTTACATCAGCCTGCCAAAATATTGTACAGCAGACAAAACAGATTATCAAGAAATGTCCCCCTTGCATGTTATATCTGCTACAAGGGCCTCTAAATCCCAACTTGAAAAACAAAAGTGGGGGAATAGTGAAGAAATCTCCTGTAAGTAGACTACACCAAGCCTTAATTACTTTAAAATTTTTCCTTGTAATGCTGATGGCAAGTCACCCATAGAATTACACTGGTGTCAGAATAAGCCAAACCAAAATGGTCTGGTTAAATGGAAAGATACGGAGTCTGGTTTATAGAAGGGCCCCTTTATTAACCTTTGGTCGAGGATAAACTTGTGTGTTTCCATAAAACTCCTCCAAGCCTGGATGGTTCCTGCAACATGAATCTGAGGGAGGAACTGACCAGACTACTGCAACCACAGATAGCAGAGGCCCCAAGCAAAACGCTGAGGAGTCAGAGGAGAAACATCCAGAGATAGGGGATGGTGAAGATGCCTTGCCATGCTAGCACTCATCAGCTGTGCATTGGTGCAGGTTGCCCATGACAAAGCCAAAGAAATTCAGACCTACATTGTCATTTCTCACCATGTGTCCACCATCCAGAACTCGAACATCATTGCTGTCATGTCAGAAGCTAACAGTGACTGGGAAAGGGATCCATAAAAAACAAATGGCCCCACAAGAAGCCTGCTATGAATGAATTCCTTAAATACCTGACAATAATATTTAGAAGGACATGAAAGAACTCAATCCTTGTCGTCGAATCTCCCTACGTTTCCTTTTTAGAGTAACCGCTATTGTCTTTCTTTCTTGTTCTTCTATGTTTGCTTCCAGTCTGAAGATGCAGAATGAAAAGTCTTAAAAGGATCTGAGCCCAGGTAATGGCAGACACCTTTCTAAACTAATTAAGAAAGCAAAAAGGGGGAAATGTCGGCCCAGCAAAGACCAACAGTAGTGAACATATCAAAGCGAGAATCCTACAGCAGGCGAATGGACTTTGATATTCAGCATGGCGGAAAATGAGCATTTTGCTACCCTGCTGTTGGCAAAATGGCTGTAAGCAACCTCCTACCATGATAATACTTTTATTGTTTACCAAACTTTACCATCGATATGCCTGTATGCTTTGCTAAAGGGCAAATGTGTATTAAAGTAAATAAAAACTGATGGGTCCTGGGTTTCAGAGTGCCTCTTTACTAGAGAAATGTCTTCACCTGGCTCCCCATGCCTTCTAAATATGTAATTGTTGTCTAGTGTATTCATTTCAGTACATACACTTTTGCAGTTCCTGAATCTTTGCTGCAAAAGGTTGCTGCAGGGAAGGTAGTGGAAGGTGGGGTTAGAGAGATCAACTAAAGGACTTGAGGCATGCATATGAGCCTGACTAATGGACACTGACACCAGTGGGGGTGATGAGATGAGGAGGAGGTAGGAGGGACAAATGGGGGATAAGGACACATATATAATACCTTAACCAATACAGAAAAAATAGCCCTAGCTGGTTAGGCACTGTGGATAGATTATTGGCCTCCAGACTGAAGGGTCCCAGGTTCGATTCCAGCCAAAGACACATGCCTGGCTTGTGGGCTTTGTCCCCAGTGTGAGGCATGCAGGTGGCAGAGAATCAATGATTCTCATGCATAATTGATGTTGCTATCTCTCTCCCTCTCCCTTTCTCACTGAAATCAATAAAAAAATATTTCAAACAATAAAAGAATAAACAGATGAATAAAATAGAGCCAGAGTAAAAAATGTATGTTTTAGAATATAATAAAAGGAATCCTATTATTTTCATATATTTAATAATTCCTACAACTTTTGTGATAAAATAGGTTTGCACTGTTTTGGTAATATTATATTTAATATTTTTTCCTTAACATATTAATGTTTATTGCATGTAACACTATATTATAACAGACTAATATGCAAATTGTCCCTTCAAACAGGAGTTTGACCGGGAGATCCACCATGGGGTGGGACAGTCTGGCTAGCATCCCGGGCTGCACCCTGCAGGCAGCCCCACACTGTTCTGTCCACGGCCCCCCTCCACCCCCGCAATGATTGAGGACTCGCCAGCCAGTAATATGCCCACAGCCCCTTCCCCTGCCCTTCATCTTCCCCCATCTGATCCCCCACTCGATCTGGGTGGAGCCAGCCGGCCAAACACCTGTATCCCCTCCCCTTGGCCAACCCGGCGATTGGGGTGTGCAGGCCGGACACCACCCATGCATGAATTGTACACTGGGTCTCCAGTATTATTATATTTAAAATTGTTTTTCTTGGAATATTAATGCTTATTGCATGTAAAATTATTACATTTAAAATAGTTTTTCTGGAAATATTAACATTTATTGAATGTAACATTATGACACTAAAACCATTTTTCTTAAAATATTAAAAAAGTAAATGTAAAAAAGAGGGACACTGTATCAACATGGATTAAAAGGAATGCATTCTTCACTCTGGTGTTATCTACTTATTACCTCACTAATCAGAAGATGAAGAATTATTTCCTAACAATGAAACAATAAGATAGTGTTGAGTACAGATGCCCATCCACTACTCACTTTCCACATGGCTTCCAGAAATTAAAGTGCAGCATTCCTTTTAAAACAGCTCATTACTCTAATCCATGAGAGACTGTACCATTTACCTTGACTTCCCATCCCAGTAATGCTTTGCCTTGGATCAGAATGGGCAGGTCTTGTAGGTGGAGGATCCCAACTTCTTGAAGATGGAGTTCTTTTCAGTGGAAGGGAATCCACCCTGCAGCCACTTCTGTGAAGATTAATTGTATGTCCGCCATCCTCTGTGTCATAAATAACATCATTCTATTTGAGTACGGTCAACATTTGTTAAATGGTCAAGTCTGGTTATTGTGTATAAATATTTACTAGACAGGATCATGGTCATAAGCATGCTGGTTAGCACAAAATGATAAAATTCTATCTTCACATGTCTTCAGTACAGTGCTCAGAGTTATTGAAAATCAGTTTGGATAACTGAGAAAGAACTGAAGCAGAATTATATATATACGTGCCAATAAAACAAAACAAAACACACACACACACACACACACACACACACACACACACACCGGAATTTGAATGCAGAGAATCCAGATATACTAAGTGAAAGAAGTTATTTAAAAGATACAAGAAAACAGTCTCAACTAGTCTTCAAACTAATTTCATCTCAATAAAAGCTTTTAAAACATGTAATGTCATAATTAAAAATTAAAATATAAAAAGTCAAAACATGATGCATTACAAAAAAGTGTTATTTCACGAATGTTATCATATAATTCCTACAGTTCATTTATAAAATAACTCTTTGATCAGAATACTACACTCTATTTTAATAGTATTTAAAGAAAACATGTTGAATAATACATAATTAACAATCACTGTTTTCATTTTCAAATAGGAAAGAGGCTTATCTTCCAATTCTGTAATTCGTCATGGGAAAGAAGAACTATGAGCATCCTCATATGTGGCCAAATATGAACTGGCAAACTCTTCTCAGTATCACCCAGATGGTAAAAACAGGAACATTCACCTTCATCTTGCACAAACCCTGCAATAACGCTTTAGGAAATTTCCCGTGAAATGTCACACACCTAATTATCACAAATGGACACTAAATCTTTGAAATTAGGAAAACTGGTTAATATGAAACCAACTTTTCCTGCTACAGATATATTGAAATGAATATACTTTCCTTTCATAGTCAGCCAAATAAGTAAATAGATAAATTAATTAAAAGACAACTCCCTGAAAATAGCTCGTCAACATGTTTATTCATGTTTCATATTCCTCATATACAAGAAAGAAAGAAGGAAAGAAAGACCAATAAACTTGGTGAATCATTGGTTTTTAGCCTTTTCCTGAGTCAGACACCCCTTTGTGAATCTATTTAATACCATAGACATTTCTCTTATGTAGTTTCCAAATGGAAAGTTTTCTACATCAAACGTAAGTACAAGATCATCTTATCAAATTAATAATAGAGATTATTATTTTACACAGTACAGGGTTGCACATTCCTATACTCAAAACTAGTTACTGACAGTAACTTTATGAATTTAAAGTTATTGAATTTATGGAAGTTAATATGATCTCATAGGCTTCAGGTACACAAGCCTATTACACCTCATTTGCATATTGTATTATGTGTTTACCTAAGTCAGATCTCCTACCATCCCTAGATTTTGAAACATTACCTAAGTGTTTTACACCTGAGGGTCCTTTTGCTTCTCTTACTTCCTCCTCTTCCACTTCTCAGACTTCTCACATCACCTCTATTTCTTGATGGAACTGGTGCCCTCTGCCCACCCCCACTTTGAAAAGATGGTTTCTTGGTGTAGTCTACTTTAGTTGTTTTTCCAACCACAGACTAAAATGAGTACACATAATATCAACACTACGTAACATTTAACCTGAACAAATGAGCAACTGTTTGAAACCTACTTATTATTGCAACTAAAATCAAGATCTACCTAAAATTCTTCTCCCAAACCAAGTGTTTCCTTCAAAAATGACAGAGTCCTTTTTCATGGTAAGTTTATGAAACACTTCATTATTAACAATATTCCATTGAAGTATTCAACACAGAACCATATATGTTGGTTAATAAAATTCCTCCAAAGACCCCTAGTAATAAGGACTAAAATGTATGTCGGTTAATAAAAGTCCTCCAAAGACCCCTAGTAATAAGGACGAAAATGTCTCACATTCCAGGGGAAAGCACATAAATTCATTCTTGTTTTTTAGTAGGCTTATTCTTGGTTATCTGGAGAGAGGGATATAGAGATGGAAACATAGATGAAAGAGAAATATTTTGATCAGCGGCTTCCTTAAATGGCTCCTACTGGCAAACCAGCCAGCACCTTGGGCATGTGTCCTGACCCGGTATAGATGATAGGCCATCTTGGTTCACAATTCTATCCTCAACCATTGAGCAATACTGACTGGGCAATGTGGATTACTTTTTAGAATGTGTCTGTTACTTCTTTATGTTTTGACACATCTATTTTATGTTTTCCAGTGCACTTGGCTTACATAAACTATTTATTTTTTAAAACAAACAATCATTCATTCAAAATGATTAGGTACTTTATTCCTCCTCTACTGCTTCTCAGGTTTCTTACTTTTACTATTTCTTCAGTAAAAATGACAGAAAACAATGTCCAGTATGAATGCAACTCTGTATACATAGTTCTGATTTGTTTCTCCATTCTATTTTTAATCGGCTCTTTGCAAAATCTTTATTATTTTTATGTTACTGCACTGTTTGATGTTAAATATGGTTCTAAGAAAACAAACCATCTTGAAGGGGAGAGCTGCTATGACTAGGAACCCAGCCTCACCTCTACCCAGATGGGCCTCACACATCACCTGAGAGCCACTCTGGCCAAAGACCTTTTTACGGCAGCAGCAGACCCACGGACACCGGGACTCCAGCCCCCCACCACTGCCATTGCCTCCTGTGAGTCTTGGAGTGTACAATTGAATTGCGGATCCACTCTGTGGCCATTGGCCCATCACACCCTGGCACCTGGGTTCTGACATGATAGCTAAAATGGGGAGACAAACAAACAACACCCAAAGGACAGAAAAGGAGGAATTGCCAGAAGAGGAACTCAATTAAATGGAGACATACAATATGTTCGAAAAGGAATTCAGAATAAGGGTCATAAAGTTCATACACCAGATGCATGGGAAATCCACAACTTACATAAGAATCAAGGACAAATGAAAAACATTGATAATAGCTACAATAAAAAATACGATGGAAGGTTTCAATAGTAGACTAGAAGTAGCAAAGAATTGAATCAGCGATTTAGGAGACAGGGCAGAGTAACACAGCCTGAACAACACAATCTGAACAGCAACTTGAGAGAAAAAATGGAAAGCAGGTGGATATCCTAAGGGAGATTGGGGATAACATGAAACAAATAACATGTGTATAATAAGGGTGTCAGAAGGACAAGATGAGGAACAAGGATTAGGAAACCTATTAGAAGAAATAATCACAAAACCTTCCTGATCTTGGGAAGAAAAAGTCACACAAGCACAGACAGTCCCAAAAAAGATGAAACCAATAAGACCTATACCAAGACACATTGTAATTATAATGGCAAACAATAATGACACAAACAGAACCTTAAAGGATGCAAGAGAGAGACAGAGTGTCACCTACAAAGGCTCTCCTGTTAGATTATCAAATGATTTTTAACAGAAACACATCAGGCCAGAAGGGAATGAAAGGAAATATACAAAGTGATGCAAAATAAGGGACCAAATCCAGGAATACTTATCCAGCAAGGCAATCATTCAAGACTATAGGGGAATTCAGTGTCTTTACAGAAAAAAAAAAATCTAAGGGAGTGTTTCACTACTAAACCATCAATGCAAGAAATGCTGAAGGGACTGTTGTAAAAAGAAGGAATAGAAGAGACAGAAGAAACACAGGCATAAAGAAAAAAGTGGCAACATATCAGTACCTATCAAAATAACCTTAAACCTAAATGGACTAAACACTCCATTCAAAAGATATATAATGGCCAAAATTATAATAAAACAAGACCCATATATATGCTGTCTATGAGAGACCCACCTCAGAATAAGGACTCACATGGACTGAAAGTGGAAGGAGAGAAATACTTTTCAGGCAAAGAAGGGGAAAAAACTAGGGGATCAATAATTATATTTGAAGAAATAAATCTCAAGAAGCCAAGATGGTGATGGAATAGGCATACACGTCCCAGGGCACATCCTGGAGCAAATGGAGTGAGCAGCTGAAACTAATAACATCCACTCGGAATTGGCAAAGTACACTCAGGTGGTCAGACAGTTTACAGCCAGGAAGGTCAGAGTTCCTCTGGTAAGGTAAAAACCAGGGATCTGGGCAGGAAAGTTTGCCACACCTCTGAGCCCAGAAATGGTATAAGCACCCCTATGTTCATAGCAGCACAATTCACCATAGCTAAGACCTGGAAACAGTCTAAGTGCCCATCAGTAGATGAATGGATTAGAAAATGGTGGTATATCTACATGATGGAATACTATGCTGTTGTAAAAAAGAAGGAATTCTTGCCATTTGCAGCAGCATGGATGGAACTGGAGAGCATTACGCTAAGTGAAATAAGCCAGTCAATGAAGGAAAAATACCACATGATCTCACTCATTTATGGATAATAAAGACCATTATAAACTTATGAACAAAAATAGATACAGAGGCAGAGCAGCTTCGAACAGACTGTCAAACTACAGCGGGAAGGCCGGGGAAGTTTGGGGGGCCGGCGGGTAGAGTAAGAGATCACCCGAAAGACTTGTATGCATGCATATAAGCATAACCAATGGACATAAGACACTGGGAGTTAGGGGAGGCCAGGGGATAGTCAGGGCGGGGAAGAAAGAGGAGACATATGTAATACCCTTTGTAATACTTTAAGCAATAAAACAATTTAGAAAAGAGAGAAAAAAGAAATCTCAAAGTAAAGGTCATAAAAAAGAGATAAGACCGATTGGTATGATGTGCTCTGACACCCAGGGAGTAGACTCTCAATGCAAGAGCTGCCCTTGGGGATCAGTGAGCTCCCTCAGGGCAGCGCCATTCAGCTGGATCCTGTGCTGATGACTGACAAGTGGAGCAGCAGTGGCAGGAATTTCTCCCACCTCCACAGAGGCGCTAAGCATGTTTGGCAACTGGGATTAAGCCTAAGCCATCATTCGGACATCCCCTGAGGTCTCCCAGGCTGCCAAAGGGTGAGGGACTCCGCCAAGTGTACAAAGTTCGTTCACTGGGCCTCTTATATTGCTAATAAAATACAATAAGATATAACAAAATTCAAATACTTGGAGGCTAAATAGTCTTTTATTAAATAAATGGAGGCCCAGGGTATGAATTCCTGTATGGAAGCAGTCTGGTTGGCCTCCCCAGATGGGGGCACATGGGGCCAGGCCTGCAGCGGTTAGTGGCCATTGGCAGTTAACCAGAAGGCCATGCCTCCAATCTGGGCATTAGGGCATATAGGGGGTGTGGCTGACCAGGGGAAAGGCTGTGAGTGGTTTGCTTATCAGTCCTGCCCCGAATGGGGGATTGGGGGCCGATGGGAAGCAAGGTTGGTCAGGGATATGGCCGATTGGGGCCCAGATAAGACTGCTTGGCTGCCACAATGCAAGTCATAGACACCAGCTATTCTGGTCATTCTGCCATTCAGGTCACAGGGCTTTTATGTACAAAGATAGATAACTGGGTTACCGAAGAGATTAAAGAAGAAATTAAAATCATCCTGGAAGTAAATGAAAATTAAAAATAAAAGTCCAAAATCTATGGGACACACTGAAAGTAGTCCTTAGAGGGAACTTCATAGCATTACAGGCCTAACTCAAAGAACAAGAAAAACAGTTAACAAATTATCTAACCCGCACAACTTAAAAAGTTAGACAGAGCAACAAGCAAAGCCCAAACTGAGCAGCAGGAAGGAAATAATGAAGATCACAGCAGAAATAAATGACATAGAGACCAAAAACCGCACAAAAGATTAATAAAGACATGAGCTATTTCTTTGAAAGGATAAACCAGATTGACTAAGCTCTAGCTAGGCTCACCAACAGGACCCCAGTAAACAAAATCAGAAATGAAAGAGGCAAAATAGCAAAAGACCCCACAGATATAAAAAGGATTGTAAATAAATACTATGGACAACTCTACTCCAACAAACTGATCAACCCTGAAGAAATGGACATATTCCTAGAAAAATACAATCTTCCTAAACTCAGTTAGGAAGAATAAAACATAGGACCACGCCAATAACTACTCAGGAAATTCAAGCAGTCACAAAAATAACTTGCAGCAAACAAAAGCCTGGGCGAGACGGCTTCACAGGGACTTTTACCAAGTGTTCAAAGAAAAACTAAAACCTTCTTCCTCAGACTATTCCATAAAATTCAAAGGAAGTACCATTTCCCAACACTTCCTATGAAGCCAGCATTACTCTAATCCCAAAGCCAGATAGAGAAAACACAAAGAAAGAAAAATGCAGGCCAATATATCTCTGATGACCATAGATGTTACAATCCTCAACAGAACTCTAACAAATGCGATGCAACATTACATTGAAATGAGCATACACCATGCCAAAGCGGATATATTCTGGGGAAGTAGGATGAGTCAACATCCAGAAATCAATAAGTGTGATGCATCACATAAACAAATTGAGAGAGATTCATATCCATTGGTGCAGGAAAAGCATTTGACAAAATCCAACACCCAATTTTGATAAAAACTCTAAGCAAACTGGGCATAGAGGGATCATACCTCAACATTAAAAAAAGCCTTATGTGACAAAACTACAGACAACATCATACTCAATGGGCAAAAACAATTACTCTAAGAAGAGGAACAAGACAGGGATGCCCACTCTCACCACTTCTGTTCGACAGAGTACTGGTAGTGCTAGGCAATGCAGTCAGACAAGAAGAAGTCAAACAAGGCATGCAAAGTGGAAAAGAGGAAGTAAAACTGTCATAATTCGCAGATGGCATGGTATTGTCCATAGAAATACCTAAAGACTCCACCAAACAAAACTAGGAGATTTAATAAATGAATTTGGCAATGTAGCAGGGTACAAAATTAACACCCAGAATTCTATGGCTTTTTGATACACGGATAATGAACTCAGAAATAGAAACAAACAAACAAAAATGCCATTTAGCAGTGCAACAAAAATTTAAGACACCTAGGAATAAACTTAACTGAGGAGGTAAAAACCTGTTCTTGGAAAACTACAGGAAATTGAAAAAAAGTGATAGAGGAAGACTAAATCAAATAGAAGAACATACCATATTCATGGTTTGGTACAATCAACATCATTAAAATGTTCATAGTACCCAAAGCAATGTACAGTTTTAATGTATTAACCATTAAAATGTCAATGGCGTATCTCACAGACCTAGAAGAAAGTTTCCAAAAATTCCTATGAATTTAAGAAAAGACCCCAAATAGTTACAGCAATCTGGACAAAGAAGAACAAATTTGGAGGGATCACAATACCAGATATCAAGCTATACTACAAGCCACCATTCTCAGAACTGCCTCTGACTGGAACTAAAACAGACATAAAGACCAATGGGACAGAACAGAGAGCATAGAAGTCGACCCTAACCATTATGCTCAATTAATGTTTGACAAAGGGAGGCAAAAGCATAGAATGGAGTCATACAGTCTCTTTAATAATTGGTGGTGGAACCTGGATGGCAGTGAGGCCTAGGCAGGGCTGGGTAGGTGGGGCAGCGCGGGGCGTGGCGGGGCGCGGAGGGGTGGGGCGCGGTGGGGCGGCTGCGCACTGGGCTAGGACTCTGCTGGCACAGGCACTGCACTGGAGACTCTTGCCCTTCCCGCGGGGTCTGGGGCGTCCCAGCAGGGCCCCATGGAGGACCTTAGCCTGGACAGCTGCAGAGAGGAGGACGCGGCGCCAGGCGCCGAGGGGTGGCCCGAACCCCAGGCGAGGGTGCACTTCCGCGTGACAAGGTTCCTCATGGAGGCAGGTGTCAAGCTAGGGATGCAGTCCATTCCCCTCGCCACCGCCTGTGCCATTTACCATAAGTTCTTCTGCGAGATCAACCTGGACGCCTATGACCCCTACTTGGTCGCCATGTCTGCCCTTTACTTGGCTGGCAAAGTGGAAGAACAGCCCCTGCGAACCCGTGACATCATCAACGTGTCCAACAGGTACTTCCACCCAGGCAGCGAGCCCTTGGAGATGGACTCCCTAGTCTGGGTGATCCGGGACAGCATTGTGCAGTGCGAGCTCCTTGTGCTGCGGGTACTGCGCTTCCAAGTCTCCTTTCAGCACCCACACAGGTACCTGCTCCACTACCTGATTTCTCTCAAGAACTGGCTGAATCCTTACAGCTGGCAACGGACCCCCATCTCCGTCACTGCCTGGGCCCTGCTGCGGGACAGCTACCGCGGGGGGCTGTGCTTCCGGTTCCAGGCTCAGCACATAGCGGTGCCGGTGCTCCACCTGGCCCTGCAGGTCTGTGGGGTCCAGGTGCCCGCCGAGGCCATGGCCGAGAAGCCATGGTGGCAAGTGTTTAGTGGCGACCTTACCAAGCCAATCATTGATAACATTGTGTTTGATCTCACTTGCATTTACACCATGGACACAGAGATCCCCAAAGACAAGCCTGGGACACTCGGCTGCCAGGGGACAGCGCCACCACATCGCCCTGAGGGCCGGTCCCCAGAGCACTGGCAGGGAGGACTGGTTTTGTGCTGCTGGAGACAGGCCAGTGAATGCCGGGGTCCAACCCAGCAGGTCCAGGGGTTCCCAAAGGCGTTAGACGGAGTCGGCGAAGAAGGAATGACACGGAGACAGTGTTCAGTTGATCAGCAGCTTAGCCAGGATCTTCAGGCAAGTTCTGGCTTCGATCTCCAGAGAGGTTCTGCTGTTTATTGTCTTGTTACATCAGTATTTATCCCAGTTGATTTTAATCCTATCAATTTCTATTACAAAGGTTAGGGTGTTTCTTATCTCCATTCCAGGGAGTAAAGATTATGTAGCTTAAGCATGATTGTTTGTAGTTATTAACTACCCGCCTGGCACTTAGTTAAGGAGTTTCATCCCCTCCCTAACTTCAGGGAAAAATTCCTACCTGGGGAAGCAACCTTTCTAGGAGAGGCATCCCCTCCCTGACTTCAGGGACAAGTTCCTACCTGGGGAAACAACCTTTCTAGGAGAGGTGACCTTGGTTAAAACACACAGCGCTAAGGGGAGCAAACATATTAATAACAGTATGCTATATACGCCAGGTCCCTTGAAACATATGCTGTGCAGATGTTTCTTTCCTGCAGCGACTGTGTCAAGCAGCAAGGATGGACCGCCTTCCGGCAGGTGAAGGCGATGACATGCTGCCACTTTGATTCTCAGGCTTTGACTCTCCCTGGCAGCCAAGGTCCAGATGGGGATGGGCGCTGCACCTCCCGCGGGCAGGAGGGTGCCGCGGGCAGGAGGGTGCTGCGGGCAGCTCTGAGGCCTCCGGGTCTGCTTTTGTCCTTTGAAAGGACGCAGACTACAGCCGAGGTTTGGGATCAGTGGAAGGAAAATCAAAGAACGGATGGGACTGTGCCCCAGGGGATTTTTTTAAAGGCCAGATTTAGAGAAACTATGACTCAATTAACATAGAGGAAATTTTATTTTGTTTCATTGAAGATATTACAAAGCCAAAATAAAAACATAATAATAATTGGTGTTGGACTTATAGCACAGATACATGCAAAAAAATTAGTCTAGACCACCAACTTACACCATACACAAGTATAAATTGGGAATGAATAAAGGACTTAAACGTAAGTGGGTAACCATGAAAATCTTAGAAGAAGCAAAATATCAGGCATCTGTCTCAGCAATACCTTTACTGATACAGCTCCTAGGGCAATGGAAACTGAAGAGAAAAGAAACAAATGGGACGACGTCAAATTAAAACACTTCTGCAGAGAAGAAGCGGCCAACAAATACAACAACCACAACAAAACAACAACAACAACAAAACAAGGAAGTCCACTGCCTGGGAGAAGATATTTGCCAATGTTATATCAGATAAGGACCTATTCTCCAAAATTCATACTGAACTCATCCACTAAACAAAAGGAAGATCAACATTCCAATAAAAAACTGGGCACCACCACCACAAAGGCCCCTTCTGACTTATGGTGGCCCAGTTCCTGTGATGATTATTACAGCCACACAGGAGATGGGTATGATGGGGGCATGGCAATTACTGCAACAGCCGATGGGACACCCCTGTAAGAGGTCCTGAGTGTGGTGCTGGCGGCGATCACAGGATACACCATGTACGCAAGAGAGAGTGAATCATGCAGTACAGTAGCTCACCTGATTGGGCACTCGGGGAGTCAGAGGGGAAGCCCCTGTGACAGAAGAATTAGACACTGAAAATAAAAATGATAAGGTACAGACAATATTTTATTGTAAGGAATTTGGCTTCTGTTATTTAAGAATGACAAAAAGCAAATGGTAGGTTTGGGGGAAGCATCAAGAATTGTAGGTACCATTATGAAGTTTCAGGATTGGAGGCAAGGTTTGAATTGTACAAGGTTGCTTCCTAAGTGCTGATTTAAATTACAATATACTTAAATGTTTAAATTTTACATATTGTATTGTTAACATATTCAGAATATAAGCACAACCAACAGACCAACAGAGGCAAGACACTGGGAGTGGGTGACAAGAACAAGAGACTAGAGATAGAGGAAGCCGGAGGGAAGGTCAGTAGAAAAAAAGAAAGAGACATATATATTACTTTTGGTAAAACCTTAAACACTAACATTACAAAAAATTTTCAGAAGAAAGTGTTCTGCAACATGGGATTTCTTGTCTGATTTTACTACAAACACAGAAAAGCAGTCTGTTTGGATGGTGAGTTATATTTATGGCCCTAAATTTCCCAGGGTGTTTATGACCATATGTGCATAAAGTCTTTGAAGTGAACTGCATACAAAATGAAGCAGTGTGTTATTTCGTCATGGCATGCTGCCCTGTTTTCCAGTTAGGGAGGGTAAACAAATGAGGTATTCTCCTTGGAAAACCTAAATGGATAAAAGGATTGAAGAACCTCTGACAAGGCTGCAAAACAAGGATTCCTCCAGCTCTGTGGCCCACACTTTGCACCCTAAGATACTGATAAGGAGCAGGCCGATCCCAGTGGCCCCAGGAGGAAGAGGAGACCTTTGGGAAATGGGAGATGGTGGTGAGCAGCAACAGGGCAATGTGGCGTGGCAGCACAGCAGCCTAGACCTCAGCATGAGGAAGATTCACAGACACCTGTGGAAAGGAGTATAGGAAGAATATGTCATGCCAGCCCCTGTTGAGGGGCAGGTGGAAAGGCCTGAAGGTGCTGTGGGTGGCCTAGAGGGAGAGTTCAGAGGAGGGGCTGAGGTAATCTGCTTTGACTCTGAGTGACAGTGGACATGTACACTCCCTCCTCCTGCCTAAGCCCCCCTGCCTGAGCTGGAATTGCACTGGCCTTGTTGTACTGGTAGTTCCTGTCTCAGCCACACACCCTGCGGCCCTGGTGTCACAGGCTGTTTCCCTCCCAGCATCCAGGTGTCCCTGTGAGAGAAAAATAATGGCCCAGGAACCTGGCAGCACACCAGGGGAGAGCCCAGGCAGCCCCTCCTCACCCGCCCTGTCAGCTCACTAGGGGCCATCGTCCTCTCATAGTACTTCAGGGGATTGAGCCACAGGTCCTTGCTGATGATCTGGTAGGGCAAACAGACCTGGGTTAGGAGAGCACAGGGACCCGAATAGAATCCCAAGCAGCAGGCGGACACAGGAAGCTGTATGCTGGCATGGCCAGTGACATCCCACCTCAGCAATCCTGCCAGATGCCGCCACACTATGGTCAGAGAACCAGTAGAAGTAGCTGGCGCTGCTGTCCTGGAGCCTGTGGCTGTAGACTTCTCTTTCACAATGCTGGTACCACTGAATGGGAGTGGCACGGGACAACCTGTATCCTGCAGGAGAGAAGTATGTGAAGCTGGGTACATCGCCTTCCATCCCTACCCACCACCAGCTGCAGCCCATGCAGGGAGCCTCCTCTTACCTGTGAGGGTGATGAGATACTCCTTCACAATCACATGGTTGTGGAAGTAGGGGTTGCTGCGGAAGTACAGGCTAATGGTGCAGCAACCCCAGGGATGCCTGACTTCCCTCACCTTCAGAAGGAAAGTGGATCCAGGGAGTGAAATCGTAGCCCAGTGCTGCCGCCTGTAGCTGTTTTCAGGGACAGGCCATATCCCCACCTGCCCTCCACTACTCCTTGGAGCAGGTGCACTTACCTTCAAATCAATCACTTGGCTGAGGATATTTTCATCTTGGACGCTGATCATGGCCGACAACTCTGGGTGGTTGACAAACTGCTTTGGGTCAAGGAGCCTGCAACCTGGGAGCTGGGATGGACCAGCTAGAAAGAGCAGCCTGGCCTGGCCTCTCCTTCCCTTAAGGCCACTCCTTCCACATAAACGGCAGAAAGGGGCACAGCACCACTCTGTTTCCTGACAGACCCTGATGCCCACCAGATTGTTTTGTGCTGAGGGCTTGACAGGCTACACATCACACATTCCTGCTTCTAACTGAAGAATTGGACATAGAGACGGCCTGTAAGGCAGCATTAGTTAGTCCCAGAACAGCCCGTGCAACACAGCCCTGTCTGTGGGCATCAGCCCCTGGTGTATGCGTGCCTCTGCCTTGGAGCTCTGCCCCTGGACCCCCTGGTAATGCTTCTCTGGTGCCTGTACAAGACAGAGGGTGTCTCCAGGATCCTGGGCCAGACCGGGGCACACTGCCCCTAGCTTGTCCTCAATGTTCTTTTCTAGGGGAACCATCCCCGCTTACACCGTTCTCCTGCACTGTCCCATGCTCCTTGTGATCCTGCTCCTCTACCCTCAAGGATACAGCTGTGAGCCAGAACCCAGGGATGCGCCGGATATTGAGGCTTCTCCGTTTGAAATAGGGCTTGAGCCTCTGCCGAGTCCTGCACCTGAGCCGAGAGAAGGCCCTGCTGGCTTGCTCGTTCATGGGCTCCATCTCCAATTGAAGGGCCTGGAGCACCTCCAGAGGGGACCAGGTTTACTTGGCCCTGGGCCCTGACTGGGCCTGCTCCTGCTGCACTGGCTCCTCTTCTTCTGGATTTGCTTTGGCCTTGGACTGAGGCTCCACCTCTCCCACCTGTTCCACTGCCTCCATGGTGCACTTCCCCTCCCCCTGCAGGACAAACTGCTCCCCTGCAATTAATTGCTCCTCCATCCACCCCTCCTCCTGGTTGTCACTCCCTTGCGGGTCACCTGGATCCTGTGCCTCTAGCCTCAGCTCTTCACTCACCACCTCCCCCTGCTTCGCCACCTGCAGATCTGGGAAAACCTCCTCACCTGCCCACTTGGCCTGCCATGGCACCACCTGCAGAAGGCCCTCGGTCCACAGGATAAACTGAGCCTGTGCCTGGAACACCTCCCCCAGGCCCTCCTTGTCTTCCCCTTGCTCCTCACTCTGGGTTCCCTGCTGCACCTCACTCTCCTCTCCCTGCATACACTGCTCTGCAGCCACCCAGTCCTCCCCTCTCCCTCACTCAAGATCTAGCCAAACTTCTTGCCTGCATCCAACCTCAGCTCCAGGATCACAGCCTCCCTCACCTGCATGAAATCCTCCCTCTCCAGCCCTATAGCTTTCCTCCAAACCTCCTGTGTCCTTGTGTCCTGGCTATAACCACTTTCCTGCACATTTGTGAAGCTAAAAGCCTTCTGGATCATCCTGCTTGCCCTGTCCTTCCTGGTGCAATGGCCCTGGGGAGCCCTGTGAATCCTCAGGCGCCCTGCAGCTGAAGGCCCCCTAGTGGAACTGAGAGGAAGCGCGCTGCCCCCAGGAGCCCCTCAGTCTCCCAACACAGCCTGACTCTGGATGCCCCATGGCTCTGAGACTGGTGCTGTGAAGGAGCAGGTGGTGCAGAGCCTGCTGAGTCCAGGCAAGGTGCTTGCTCACTGGTGCATGCAACCAGGCCCTGGTGTGCTGACTGGGTGCACACTGGGCTCATGCACAGGCGCTGGTCATGTGAACATGTGGTACAGAAGGCACCTGGCCAGGCCCAGCCTGCTGTTTCTGGTTGGGCTCCTCAAAAGCCTCCTCCAATCACGGACGGGGCAGTGGGTGTCACCCTGCGCAACCCCGCCCCTCACTCAAAGCTCTGGTGTAAGTAGATGGTAACTCAGAGATATCCTCTTATCTCTTCATTAGCCAGAAAACGGAGATTCTGAAAGCTTAGAATCTTGACCTGACTGAAAAGAAGGAAGAAATGGTGGAACTTGAAAATGACTTCAGGTTTTCTCACTGTGCTGAATGAAGTCAAACACTGCTGCAGTGAAATATTTTACCCGTTGTTCTCCCCGCATGAACTACAATAATAATGTGCTTTGTGTTGACATTTACTGCTGTGTTGCTGACAATTACCTGGAAGAGAAGTTAAGGGGATTCAATGGGTTGGAAAAAGTTGAGCTAAATCCGAAAGCAGGTCTAATTAAGCAAGTTTATTCTCTATCTAAAGACACACACACACACACACACACACACACACACACACACACATATTTATATGGCTAAGGTGACTCGTACATGTGCCATACGTTTGAAGCTCTTGCTGGCGCCAATTGCATGCATGTGTTTCAAATCATCCTTGTCAACCTGAATTTGGTTGACACTGCTATTATAGAGAAAGGGCAAATAGCAGTACTAAAATATTTCTTCTACTTAATCTCCTTTCAATGGGCACAAATCCATGCACCTGGCCACTGGTATTCTAATAGTGGCAAGATATCATCCGTGAATACTAATATTCTATTGGGCCAGGACATGCCAAATTGGTCACACATATCTATATATATAAAAGCGTAAGCGACATTATGAGTGGTTGGTACAATGCACACCGACCACCAGGACGCAGACGCTCAACACAGGAGCTTCCCCCAGGTGGTCAAGGCTCTCCCACAGCGAGAGCATCACTCAGCCAGAAGGCGGGCTAATGGCTGGAAAGTGCAGCTGTGACAGCCTGAGCCTCTGCTGCCTATGTGACAAGGCTACGAAGCAGTGGTGGCAGGTGGAGTGGGGCCTGGATGAGCGGGAACAGAGCACCTGGCTCCAGCTTGGGCTCCTGCCCGGCTGCCTGCCGTTTCGTGCACTGCTACATCCCTCAGGAGGTGTCAGATCTAACCTGGCAGTCCCACATCTCCCAAGGGGTCCCAGATTGTGTGAGGGCGCAGACCAGGCTGTGGGACGCCACCGGTGCTTGAATTTCGTTCACTGGGCTTCTAGTCATTTTATTATTTATCACCGATTTAGCATGGTTCTCTTCTAATGCTGAATAAGTTAAAGGTATAAGCTGAATTTTGGTAATGATGGCCATTGAGATTTTACTGCTCTTTAGCGGTATTATTTAATGGCTTATATGAAGGGCACTAATCTCCCTCAAAATATGAGAAATACGACATGTCCCACAAACAGTACTATGCTTCAGTGCTAATTCTTTCCACTAATGCCCCTAAGTGAGCCTTTCACTAATTTTCTTTGCTCACTAGCTCATCCAAAATTGAAATGGGCAGGCTGCTTGTCTATATTCAAGTGCAGAGGCATATTCTTCTTAACTACACTGATGCTATCAATACTTTCAATTTTACAACATAATTTATAGTGAGGGTCTCTATGTTAGACTTTAAAACATCTCTTTACTAATATGAATAAGTCACTTTTACCTTATTTCTTCACAACTATCTGCACGCTCTGATTTAGCAACTTTCAATACCTGACTCTTTCAAGTGTCCCTTTCCACCCTTCTTTTCATTAAAAACAGGCCATCTGAAACCACACTGATCACTTTTCAGCCTGTTGTGATAATTCAGACATTCCTTGGGTTACGTTGGACTCGAAGTACATAAGTTTTGTGGTTACGTTGCCATTCCCCATTTATTTATTAAAAAAAAAAAAGTTTGAGCATTTCTACGTATGTACATATGTGCTTTATGTTTTCTTATTATTCATTTACCCCAAGAAAGGTCAGCAATTGTTATCTTTCTTTTAATTGTTTTTTAACTGTTGCACGCCATTACTGCAGTGTATGTGTGCTCCCTGTGAGTGACATACGTGCTTATGTAGGTGGGTTCTGACTTCCGCGAATATTGCATTACATCACACTGCAGGAACGTGTCAACAATGTAACGCGAGGAACTACTGTACTTGTATCCTGTTGATTAAGATGTAGTTATTTGGTCTCCATATTTCTTCAATACATATATGGTTGTTGGAAGTACAAATTATATCTTTATATATAAGGGTGTTAATTAGAATTTTCAATCAAAAAAAATAAATGCCTTGTCCTTACAAATAGATCTGGCCTTATAATTGAATGGCCTAATACATATTAGAGTAGGACACGACTACCAAAGTTTCTCAGAAGAATATGGGTTGAAATGAAGAGTATATCCTGCCTACCCCTACTTGAAACAAGAGCCTTAGTTGAGCTCCATCATGATCCAAACAGAAACAGAAACAGTAAGAGACATGGCAGGTTTCTGTTACTATATGCCTACAGAGCATGTCTCAGTGCACATTTCCTGACGGTGCTATTGTTCAGAGTGTGCACTCACAGGACATTAGGGCCTTCATGCACAACTCCATCCTGAAACCACATGAAAAGGAGCGTATTGGACAAGAATGTTAGCAGGGATTTACAATGAAGAGGGATTCTGAAGAAGATTGAAAAAGGTGGCAGAACCCTAGCCAGTTTGGAACAGTGGACAGATCACCGACCTTCATACTGAAAGGCCCCAGTTTCGATTCAGGTCAAGGGCACTTGCCTGAGTGGCGGCTCAATCTCCAGTCTGGGGCTTGCGGGAGGGAGCTGATCAATGAATCGCTCTCATCACTGATGTTTCTAACTCTCACTTGCTCTCTGTTTCTCTCTGAGATAAATAAAAATATATTTAAAGAATGGTGGCAGAATCATGGATGATGCAGGGACATGCTCCCAGGAACAAACTGATATTCCAACTGAAATACAGAACAACTTCCTGAATAATCAATGGAAAACTCACAGGAGAGAACCCTGACACCCGAGGACCGAAGGTGGAGGCCACTTAGACACTGGTAGGAGGAGAGGAGGCTTGAAGGGGCGGGCCTGACACCCACAGACAGCAACTGAAGTCTCGGAGAGATATCTCAGCTGTGGAGGACTGCCACTGAGAACTCTGGGTCTAATCCCCAAGCTGGGCCTCCTAGCAGAGAGCACCAGAACTGAGGAGGGTACCCATATAACCTGTGGATGTGAATAGCAGCAGGGCACTGTCTGTCAGGGAGAGACAGCTAGAAATTCAGCTATCCTCTTAAAGGGCCAGCGCACAAATTTCCCTGTGGAGCCACACAGCTTGTGCCCTGGCAAAGGGAGGGTGAAGTGGACTGGAGCTGTGAGGGTAAAAGCCAGAACTGGGGAGTCAAGGGTTTCAGCACAGAAGACAGACACTTCAAGCTTCCTGGGAGGAGTCATTTCCTAATGCAGCAGAGAAAATCTTTCCCATGCAGACATTTGCCTTTCCTGGAGGAGAGACAATTAACAAACACTACTGGGAAACACCTTGCCCTGAGGACACTTAAGAGATTATAAATAATAATTAACCTCCACACAGAGGAAACTGCCCCACCCTGTTGAAAAAAACTCTTGCTATAACCTGAGGACCATTGCCTTGGAGGCAAGTTAAGTTGGAATCCTATCAGTCTATAGACAGAGGAGGTCTCTGGAGGCTTTGAGTCTTTGCCTGATCTAATTAGTCAGAAACATCCTTTAACAATGTTCTGCACTAGAGACTGAGAGGCACAGAGGATCTACCTAACTTGTCACCACAAACCCACACAGAAAGCCAGAAAGAGGAAATAAATAAACAATCCTCAAATGAGAGAACTGGAGATTTATCCAGATAGAGAGAGAGATGAAGCACAGAGAAGACATTTATCTGAATCTGACTTTAGAGTTATGAAGGAAAAAGAGCTCAACAGCATGAAAAAAGATATAGTGACTATGAAAAGAAGAACAGTCCTAGATATAAAATGACATAATACAAATAAAGAACATATTAGAAGAAATAGGCAGATATTAGGGAAAGCTGAGGATCCAATCACTGATTTAGAACAGAGTTAAAAATATCATCCAATAAAAAAAAGACAGAAAAATTAAGATTTAAAACAAACAAACAAACAAACAGGAGGACCACTTACATAACAGTATTAGAATAGCCAGTGTGCCAAAAGAGGAAGGAGGGGAGAAAGGCATAGAGAAGGTCTTTGAAGAAACAATGGCAGAACACTTACCTAACCTGGTAAAGGAAAATCCCACACAAGATCAAGAGCCAAAGAGAACCCCAAAGAAGAAGTACCCAAACAAACCCGTGACCAGACACATCATAATTTAAATGCCAAAAATTAAAGACAAAGACAGAATCTTCAAGGCAGCAAGACAAAAGAAAACTGTTAGCTACGAAGGAGTTCCCATAAGGCTGACTCCTGATCTCTCATCAGAAACTCTACGGGCCAGAAGAAGATGGCATGAAGTACTCAAGTTAATGGAAAGCAAGGATCTAAGACCAAGATTACTATATCTGGCAATTCTTTCATTCAACATAGACGGTCAAATACAGAGCTTCCTAGAAAGAAAAAGGCTGAAGGAGTACATCATCTCCAAGCCAGCTTTACAAGAAATGCTACAGAGATTGCTGTAATGAGAAGGAGAAACAGAGACAGAAACTTAGCCACACAGAAAAGAAATGGAAAGAAATAAATACCTATGAATAATAACCCTAAATGTAAATAGGTCAATGCTCCAATCTAAAGGTGTAGTGGAGCCAAATGGATACAGAAACATGATGCAAGTATATGCTGTCTACAGGAGCACCACCTCAAAACAAAAGACACACACAGGATGAGAGTGAAGGAATGGGAAAAATTTCCATGCAAATGGAAAAGAAAAAAAAGGCCAAAGTAACAATACGCATATCAGACAAAATAGACTTTAAAATAAAGGCCATCACAAGAGACATAAAGGTCAGTGCATGATACTAAAGGGACCAACCAACAAGACGATATAATTCTAGTAATTATATATTCAGCCAACATAGGAGCACCTCAATATATATATCTCAAACAAACAAACAAAAAATCAAAACAAACAAAAATTCTAGAAGACTTTAACAGAGAGTGTGACAAAAGGACAGTGACAGTAAGGGACATTTATCACCCCTCTGACATCACTGGATAGATCTTCCATATGAAAAAATAACAAGGATGCAGAGCCTCTAAAGGACACACTGGATCCATTAGATTTAATTGACATTTTAGAATAGCGGTTCTCAACCTGTGGGTTGCGACCCCTTTGTGGGTCGAATGGCCCTTTCACAGGAGTCGCCTAAGTAAAGGGTGTCCCACAATTCACGCAAGAAGTAATTTTGATAGAAAACAAGGTTTATAATTAAAAACTGTACATTTTTATTGATTCATAAAGAAAGTAAAAGAACTGCACTTGGAAAACTACAGGACATTGAAATGGACATAAAGATATCAACCAATGGATTCATATACCATGTTGAAGGGTTGGTAGACTTAACTTCATTAACATCTCCATACTACCCAAGGCAATCTATAGATTCATTGTAATCTCCATTAATATACCAACAGAATATTGCACAGACACAAAAAAATCCTCGAAAAAATTCAAATGGAGTAAAAATAGTCTGAGGAAGAAGAAAAAAGTTGGCGGGCTCACAATACCAGATATTAAGCTTTATTATAAAGGCACCATTCTAAAAACTGCCTGCTACTGGCACTAGAAAAGACATATACTCCACTGAAACAGAACAGAGAACCCAGAAGTGGACCCAAGTCATTACGCTCTATTATTAATTTACAAAGGAGGCAAGAGCATACAATGGAGTCAAGACAGTCACTTCAATAAATGTTAGGAAAATTAGAAAGATACATGCAAAATAATGAAACTAGACCACCAACTTACACCATTCACAAAAATAAACTCAAAATGGATGAAGGACTTAAACATCAGATGAGAACCTATAAAACAAACTTATAAGATTGCCTATGTAGCAATATATCAGATATGTCTTCGCAGTATCTTTATTGATACAGCTCCAAAGGCAATGCACACAGAGGGTAAAATAAACAAGTGGACTCCGTCAAAATAAAAACCTTCTGCACAGCAAACAAAATCCTGAACAAAACAACCAGAAAGCCCACTGCATAGGGAGAACATATTTGCCAATGGTATCTCGGATAAGTGTTGAATCTCCAAAGTTTTCAGGGAACTCACACAAATTAACAATAGGAAGATAAACAATCCAATCAAAACATGGGCAAAGGACCTAAATTAACACTTTTTAAAAGGAGACCTATAAAAGGCCAAGAGACATACGAAAAATGCTCAAAGGCACGAACAGTCCAAGAGATGCAAATCAAAACGACAATGAGGTACCATCTACACCTGTCAGAATAGCTGTCAGAAAAATATCAACAAACCACAAGTGCTGGTGAGGATGCAGAGAAAAAGCAACCCTTGTGCACTGCTGGTGGGAATGCAGACTGCTGCAACCACTGTGGAAAACCATATAGAGATTTCTTAAAAAATTAAAAATGGAGCTCCCCTTTGACCCAGTGTTCTCTCTTCTAGGTATATATCCCAAGAAATGAGAAAGGCCAATCAGGAAAGATATATGCAACTGTATGTTCATACGAGCCCAATTTACAATAGCTAAGATTTGGAAAAAGTCTAAATGCCCATTAGCAGATGCACGGATGAATAAACTGTGGAACATCTACACAATGGAATACTCTACTGCTGTAACAAAGAATGAACTCCTATAATTTGAAACAGCATGGATGGACTTGGAGAGCATTACACTAAGCAAATTAAGCCAGTCAGAGAACAATAAATATCACATTATCTCACTCATTTGTGGAATATAATCAACAACATTAGCTGATGAACAACAAGACATCCAGACACAAAGAAGCATTGATCACACTGTCAAACCTCAGAGTAAAGTGCTGGAGGCAAAGACCAACAGTAGTATGTGTGTGTGTATGTATACGTGTGTGTGTGTGTGTGTGTGTGTGTGTGTGTGTGTGTGTGTGTGTGTGTATGTATGGAGGGCTAATGAACTTTGACATGAACTTTGATATTCAGCAGGGCTGAAAATCAGCATTATATTACACGGCTGTTGGCAAAATGGCTGAAGGCAATCTTGCTAACCTGATAATTAAACTTTACTACTGATATGCCTGTTTGCTTTGCTAAAGGGCATATATGAGAAACCTACAGCCAAGTAAATGAAAGCTGATGGGTGCTGCATTTCAGAGAGCCTCTCCCCAAGAGAAAACGGTCGCCGCCTGGCTCCCCAATGCCTTCTAAATTTATAGTGTTGTCTAGTGTATTCATTTGTGTGCAGCTCCTTTCCCAGATCCTGAATCATTGCAGCAAAAGGTTGCAACATTCTGGCGCCCAATGTGGGACATCTGGAGAAGAAGTCTCACCAGAGCAAAAAAAGAAGACTGTCAAGGGCATGTACCTTGGTTGCGGGGGGACTGTGCAGGAGGCAGCTGATTGATGTTTCTCTCTCATTGATGTTTCTAACTCTCTATCGCTCTCCCTTCCTCTCTGTTAAAAATCAATAAAAATATCTTAAAAAAAAACACAAAAAAACTCATTCAAGCATTAAATCTCACCATTAATAAGACACGATAAGTAAAAAGATAGTTTTACTTAATCTGTATGCATTACAGCATTGGCCAGCATATCTCTCTCCTATTGGTATTCCCGAAAAGAAACCAAGTTTGTAGCTCTATTTAAAAGAAAGAAAAAGGCTTTTAAAAGAAACTCCATAACTGTGGCCTAGAATTTTCTCTGGAAGAAGAAACGGAAGGAGATTCCCTTCAAATATCTAGAAAACTGAATATAAAAATAAATGTATCAGGCCTCAAAAAGAAAACAATTTGAATTATGCTTTCCTAAAAAAAATTATGTCAATATACTGAAAGACTGATAGCAGAAATCCAGTTAGTGTCATTTACTGTCCCCACCCAATGAGAAAGGAAGATAGGAAATAAGCCTTGTTTTAGACTGATTTAAATTAGCAAATGAAAATAAAAGAATATTCAGGGGAACATAGTTGGAATAGGCAGAAACCTATTCCTGGAGAAGTCACTGTTTTTACTGATAGTTCATCTCATGGTAAAGCTGCTTATACTGCAATGAATTCAGACCAAGTCATGCAGACCAGTCATACTTCTGTGCAAAGAATCGAATTAGAAACGATCAAGGCTGACTTGCAGCATTTGCAAAAGCCTCTTCATATTCTCTCTTTATCTACTTATGCTGCAGGCTTGGTAAACAGAACTGCAACTACTCAATTTAAATGGCTCAATGACCAAAGCCTTTCTATACTATTTGAACAAGTCCTGGTCCTTTAACAAAAGGAAATGAATATGCCTGTCAGTTAGTTATTTTATTAAACAAGTCACAGAATTTCACAAGCTTTTACATCAGCCTGCCATAATATTGTACAGCCGGTAAAACAGATTATGAAGAAATGCCCTCCTTGCATGTTACATCTACTACAAGGGCTCTAAAATCCCAACTTGGAAAACAAAAGTGGCGGAATAGTGAAGACATCTCTTGTAAGTAGACCACACCAAGCCTTAATTACTTTAAATTTTACCCTTGTAATGCTGATGGCAAGACACCCTTAGAATTACACTGGTGTCAGAATAAGCCAAAGCAAAATGGTCTGGTTAAATGGAAAGGTACCGAGTCTGGTTTAAGGAAGGGTCCCTTTATTAATCTTTGGTCAAGGATATGCTTGTGTATTTCCAGAAAACTCCTCCAAGCCTGTGTGGATTCCTGCAACATGAATCTGAGAGAGGAACTGACCAAACTACTCCAACTACAGATAGCAGTGCCTCAAGCAACATGCTGAGGAGACAGAGGAGAAACATCTAGAGATAGGGGATGGTGACCATGCCTTGCCACGCTAGCAGTCATCAGCTGTGCCTAGGTGCTGGTGGCTCTTGACAAAGCCCAAAGTGGTCAGACCTGCATTGTCATTTCTCACCGTTTGCCCACCATCCAGAACTCGAACATCATTGCTTCCATGTCACAAGGGAAGAGTGACTGGAAAGGGACCCATAAAGAACTGATAGCCTAAAAAGAAGCCTACTATGGACAAATTCCTTAAATACCTGAAAACGATATTTAAAAGGACATGAAAGAACTCAATCCTTTTCATTGAATCTCCTTACATTTGCTTTTTAGAATAACCAATATTGTCTCTCTTTCCTGTTCTTCTATGTTTTCTTCCAGTCTGAAGAAGCAGAATCACAAGTCTTAAAAGAATCTGAGCCCAGAAGATGGCATTCACCTTTCTACATTAATTAAGAAAACAAAAAGGGGGAAATGATGGGGTAAAGACCAAAAGTAGTTAACATATCAATGGGAGAAGTCCCACAGAAGGCGAATGGACTTTGATGTTCAGCATGGCAGAAAATCAGCATTTTGTTATCCTGTTGTGGGAAAAATGGCTGAAGGCAACGTCCTACCATGAAAATTCTTCTATTGTTTACCAAACTTTACCATTGATATGTCTGTTTGCTTTGCTAAAGGACAAATGTGTATTCAAGTAAATAAAAGCTATTTTCTCCTGGGCTTCAGAGTGCCTCTCCATTAGAGAAAAAAGCCCACAGTACACAAAAAGAAAGAGATAATAAAGGTAAGGTCAGAACAGAAATAAATGACATAGGGATGAAAAAAAAATAATACAAAAGATCAATGAAACCAAGAGCTGGTTCTTGGAAAGAATAAACAACATTGATGAACCTCTAGTCATGCTCAGCAAGAAACGAAGAGAGAGCACCCAAAAAAAAAACAAAAAAAGAAATGAGAGAGGTGAAGTAACAAACGACCCCACAGATATACAAAGGATTGTAAAAAATTACAATGAACAACTCTACTACAACAAACTGGACAAGCTCAATAAAATGGACACATTCCTACAAAAAGACAAGCTTTCAAAACTCAATCAGGAAGAAGCAAAAATCCTGAACAGACCGATAAATACTGATAAAATTGACACAGTAATCAAAAAGCTTCCAAAAAACAAAAGCTCTGGACCAGATGGCTTCACAGGGGAGTTTTACCAAACATTCAAAGAAGAAGTAAAACCAAACTTTCTCACACTATTTCAAATATTTCAAGTGGATGGCATACTTCCAAGCTCTTTTTAAGAAGCCAGCATTACCATAATCGCAAAGCCAGAAAAAGACACTACAAAGAAAGTGACTTACAGGTCAATATTCCAGATGAACATTAATGCTGCAATCCTCAACTAAATTCAGCAAACTGGATTCAGCATTGCATTAGAAAGATCATACACCATGACCAAGTGGGATTTATTCCAGGGATGCAAGGATGGTACAAAATCTGCAAATCAATGAACGTGAAACATCACATAAACTATTTGAGGGAGAAAAACCACACAATCATATCAATTGGTGCAGGAAACGCATGTGACCAAGTGCAACAGCCTTTTCTGATAAAAACACTCAGCAAAGTAGGAACAGCAGAATCATCCTTCCACATAATAAAAGCCTTATATGACAAACATACAGCCAACAACATACTCAAAGTGCAAAACAAAAACCATTTCCCTCTAGGACAGGAACAAGACAGGGACGCCCACTTTCATCACGCCTGTTCAACACAGTACTGGAAGTCCTAGTCAGTGCGATCACACAAGAAAAAGAAATAAATGGTTCCCAAATTGGAAAAGAAGAAGTAAATTGTCATTATTTGCAGATGACATGATACTGTACATAGAAAACCACAAACACTCCTTCAAAAATTTAATAAACTTAGTAAATGAATTTGGCAATGTTGCAGACTACAAAATTAACGCCAAGAAATACATGGCATTTTTACACACCAATAGTGAACTTACAGAAAAGGAGATTAAAAAAAGAATCCTATGTATCATCCCACCAAAAAAATTAAGACACCTAGGAATAAATTTAGCTAAGGACGTAAAAGACCTACACTCAGAAAACTAGAAGATGTTGAAAAAAGAGACAGAGGAAGACATAAACAGATGGAAGGACATACCTTGTTCATGGATTGGTAGAAACAACCCCATTAAAATGGCTATACTACCCAAAGCAATCTATATGTTCAATGCACTCCGCATTAAAACACCAACAGCATATTTCACAGACCTAGAATGATCTCTCCAAAAATCCATCTGTAATGAAAAAAAAGACCCTGAGCCCAAACAGGTTTGGCTCAGTGGATAGAGCGTCGGCCTCCGGACTGAAAGGGACCTGGTTCGATTCCGATCAAGGGCATGTACCTTGGTTGGGGGCACATATCAAGTAGGGGGTGTGCAGGAGGAGGCTGATCTATGTTTTTCTCTCATTGATGTTTCTAACTCTCTATCCCTCTCCTTTACTCTCTGTAAAAAATCAATAAAATATATTTAAAAAACAAACAAACCCCAAAGAGCTGCAGCGATTCTGAGAAAGAAGAGCAAAGTAGGAGGGATCTCAGTACCAGATATCAAGCTGTTTTACAAAGCCACTGTTCTCAAAACTGCCTGACACTGGCACAAGAATAGACATATAGGCCAATGCAATAAAACAGAGAACCCAGAAACCAATCCAAACCAATAAGCTCAATTAATATTTGACAAAGGAGGCCAAAACATACAATGGAGTTAAGACAGTCTCTTCAATAAATGGTGCTGGGAAATTTGGTCAGACATATGCAGAAAATGAAACTAGGCCACCAACTTTCACCATGCACAATAATAAGGTCAAAATGGATAATGACTTAAACAGAAAGCTGGAAACCAGAAAAATATATAGAGGAATCCATAGGCAGCAGAGTCTCAGATATATGCTGAAGCAATCTCTTCACCAACGCAGCTCCTGGGGCAATGGAAAATAAAGTTAAAGTAAACAAATGGGACGACATCAAAATAAAGGCTTCTTCATAGCAAAAGAAACCATCAACAAGACAACAACAAAGCCCACTGCATGGGAGAACATATTTGCCAATGTTCTCTCTGATAAGGGTTTCATCTCCAACATTTACAGGGAACTCATACAACTTAACAAAAGGAAGATAAACAACCCAATCACAAAAATGGGCAACGGACCTAAATAGATACGTTTCCAGAGAGGACAAAAGGAAGGCCAAGAGACACATTAAAACATGCTCAGAGTCACTGATCACCCAAGAGATGCAAATCAAAAGGACAAGGAGGTACTACTTCACAGCTCTCAGAATGGCTATCACCAACAAATCAACAAAGGGCGAGTGCTGGTGAGGATGGGGAGAAAAAGGAACCCTCCTTCACTGGTGGTGGGAATGCAGACTGGTGCAGCCACTATGGAGAAGAGTATGGAGTTTCCTCAAAAAACTAAAAACGGAACTCCCATTTGACGCACTGATCCCACTTCTAGGAATATATCCCAGGAACCTAGAATTACCAATCTGAAAGGATGCATGCACCTCTATGTTCACTGCAGCACAATTTCCAATAGCTAAGGTTTGGAAACAGCCTAAGTGCTGGTCAGCAGATGAGTGGGTTAAAAAGCCGTGGTACATCTACACACTGGCATAGTACGCTGCCACAAAAAAGGAAGGGGCACTGACCATGTGCAACAGCATGGATGGAGCTGGACAGCATTATGCTAAGCAAAGCTAGTCAGTCAGTGAGTCCGAGAAAGAGAAAAATCACATGACCTCACTCATCTGTGGATTATAATGAACAACATAAACCAATGAACAAAAACAGATCCAGAGACAGAGAAGCATGGATCAGACCATCACCCTCAGAGGGAAGGTAGGGGAGGGTGGGGCTAAGGGGGAGAGATCAACCAAAGGACTTGTATGCATGCCTATAAGCCTAGCCAATGGACGCAGACACCAGGGGGTGAGCGTGAGGGCATGCTTGCGGGGTGGGGGTGGGGGTGTGGGGGGAGTGGGGCATAAGAACACATATGTAATACCTTAATCAGTAATAGGAATGAAAAGGAACCCAGGAACATATCATCAGGTGAGAATTCACACACTCACACTCACGCACACTCAGGCACCCGCACACTCACACCAGGAGAGGGCTCTGCCGCTCTCAGTGGAAGTCACCTCTTATCTCCCAGCCTGACCACCGCTTTCTCACCAGCTGAACCAGAGGACAATGATGAGTGACGGCCCTGGTGCTCTGCGGAAAGCGACCTCTCCCTCCCGGACACTTCCCACCGTCCAGCAGCCACTTTTGTGCGCCCTCTCTGTCCCCCACGCCCTGAGCAGGGCTGGGCTGGCCTGAGAGCCCACAGACTTGAGGACCCAGATCCTGGGGGTGTTGGAGCCGGGGCCTGTGGGGGCCCCCTTGGTCAACTGCAAACTCGGCCAGCTGAGGTCACACAATAAAGGCCAACGCCAGAGTTCCATGAATTGTTGCGTGTAAGTCCCCTCAGCGAGCTCCCACTCTGGCGCAGCAAGCGGAAGGCCTCACGCCAGTGAGCCAGGTTTGGACCTCAGGCCTTCACTCCAACCAGGTGGGAACTCATTTCCAGATGGAAAAAGCCGACTGGGGAGGGGCTGCGGGTTGCCAGTGACTAGAGCAAGTTCACCCCTGGAGACAGCATGTTCAACCCCGGAGACAGCAAGAACCCAGAGTGTGTGCTTACCTTTTCCACAGGCCGTGCTCCTCACCACGTGGACTCCTGTACAGCAGGGAGGCTGGCGGGAAGGAAGAGGTGGGGGGCTGCGCCTGGCAAGCTTCCTGGGACTGCGCCCTGGTTCCTGCCAGGGCGAAATCTCCCGGGATCACGAGATCAGGAACAAACCAAGATCAGGGGGCAGGAGGGGGGGCGTGTTTTAACAGGCCCAGAGAAGGTGGGGACAGGGGCGCCTGTGCCACACCCACCAGGCTGCAAGGGGTGGCAGAGGGTGAGGGACTGTCAGGGGGACCCTGTGCTTCCAGGCATGAGGGTGGGGGCGGTCGCGGAAGTGGAGGGAGAAACAGGAGGCCGCGACCCCCAGCTAACCTCCCACTCGCCACCCCTGGTCTGTGTTTCTGGGGACCCCTTTCTCTCTGTGGTTGTGGCTGCCACTTACCTACCTTGTTCCCTGGGCCAGGCTTGGCTCCCCACTCCCACCCCACCACAGCCCTCTGTCTAGAAAAGAGTGCCCTGCCCTTGGCTAGCCCACTGTCCCTACTGTCTGGATGGGGACATTTTAGTAACCCCCGGGGCAGAGGAGAGCTGGCCAGATGCAATTACTTTGTCTCTCTCCACAGGTGCCCTCCTCAGTCTACCCCTGGGGTTTGGGTCACCAGAGCTCTTTGACAAGCCTGGAATCCAGCCTTTGCTCTGCTCACCTCCCCTAAGCCTTCAGGTGATGGCAGCCTCCCTGCCTTCCTCCCCCCTCAGGAAGGGGTTCTCCTCTCACCAACAAATCCCTTTGGCAAAGTCACACCTGGGCCTGAAAGCAGAAGAGTGGGCAGGAGGCTCCTGAGGAGGAGCAGGCCAACAAAGCTCAGGAGAGGTGGGGAGGCACCAGCCACAGCCTGGTGCTCAGGCTCTGGCAGAGCTGCCCCTTAGCTGAACCTTAACCCAGGGTTCTCCTCTCAGGTGGCGCCTCCAGGGCACACAGGGGGCCTGGCATGCTCAGTCTGGCAGGTTTTGCTGCCTGCTTTTCCATAGTCTCTTTAGGAGACAAAAGTCAGGCTTGTGAGGAGAGAGGGAGAGGGGAAGAGCAAAGCTGAGGCCCAGCCCTGTCATCCAAGCTGGCCTGAGGCATCTCCTGGGCGTCCTTGGAAATCAGCTTCTCTTAGTGAGGAAGGGCTTGTAATAAGAATAGAGCCGCAGTTGTTTAATCATTACTTACAAACTATAAATACGAGGCCATGGGACACTGGAGGATGAAACAGGCTCTACTGAAAACATAGGCTGCCTCCTTGGCCCATTACTCAGAAAAGAACTGCATTTTGAAAAGATACCGGGCACAGGACAGGCTTTGATTTGGCAGCTGTGCCCGCACCCTGACCCCCTCCTGTGGTCTTCCTCAGGAAGCCTGACCATTCCAATCTCATCCCAGGAAGGGGCTGAGCTGTTCCTAAAGTCTTGGAAGATTAGACACCTTGTGGTCAGCCTTTGAGCTCCTGAAGGGCAGATAGTAGGCCCTCCCCTCCCCTTTGCATGTGACACTTGCAGCTGGCAGCTACAGGTTGCTATCTTCTCCTGAAGAGGCTGAGAGCCGAATTTCCAGGGTGAGCGACTGCTCTCCCCATACTGACCGCATCCTTGGATAAACACTCATTGTGTGGTTCAAACCTCTCTCTGCTTAACTTGGCTCAAGGAGTGACAGGCAGCCTCAGACACATTGTGCTGCCTTTCTCTTCCTCACTCAGACTTGGGGAATATTCAGACTCTGCAAACTGTGAGACCTTATCTGAGAGGGAGAGTGGGCAGAGGACACTGTGTCCCTGTCATGCAGGTGACACTGCATCTCTTCACCATAGGCTGTGGGGCGGTTGTGGGGGCGGAGCGTAACAGCAGGGTGGTGAGGCTGGCTTCTTGTGTGTCCCTACCCTGCCATTCCTCCAGACGTTCCCCATGCCTATGAACTAGCAGAGTTTAAGGTTTCCAGCTACATAGATGGAGGAATGTGGACAAATGAGGCGACTGCTCTCAGCCCCAGTGGATCTGGGATTGTCACCTAGAGCAGAGCAGATAAAAAGCAGAAACAAACAAACAAACAAACAAGAACCAACTCTATTATTTTATACTAGAGGCCCGGTGCACAAAAATTGGTGCACTTGGGGGAGAGGGGGATCCCTCAGTCCGGCCTGTGCCCTCCTGCAGTCTGGGACCCCTCGGGAGATAATGACCTGCTGGCTTAGGCCTGCTCCCGGGTGGCAGAGGGCAGGCCCAATCCCTAGGTTCAGCCCCTGGACAGGCTTAGAGCAGGGCCGACTGGGGAGTTGGGGTGCCGCCTCCTGTCATGCATAGAGCAGGGCCTATTGGGGAGTTGGGGCGCCGCCCCCTGTCATGCACAGAGCTGCAGGACGATCAGGGGTTTGGTCTCTCCCCCTGTCACGCTGATCCCGGTGGTGGGAGGTCTCCTTGCTCCGCTGACCCTGGGGCCAGGACCCCTCTCGCTCCGCCGATCCTGTGGTCCTGAGGCCTCGCGGCTCCGCTGATCCCAGGGGCCTGGAGGTCTCTCAGCTCTGCTGATAACCTGGACAGGGAGGCCTCTGGGCTCCGCTGATAACCTGGACAGGGAGGCCTCTCGGCTCCTCTAATCCCAGGGGCCAGTAGGTCTATCAGCTCTGCTGATAACCTGGACGGGGAGGCCTCTGGGCTCCGCAAATCCCAGGGGCAGGGATGCCTCTCAGCTTCACTGATAACCTGGACAGGGAGGCCTCTCGGCTCCGCTGATCCCGGAGTCCTGAGGCCTCTTGGCTCCGCTGATCCCGGGGTCCTGAAGCATCTTGCTCTGCTGATCCCGGGGTCCTGAGACCTCTCAGCTCTGCTGATTCCAGGGCCGGGGCTCCTCTCGGCTCCGCTGATCCCGGGGTCCTGAGGCCTCTTGCTCTGCTGATCCCGGGGTCCTGAGACCTCTCATCTCTGCTGATCCCGGGGTCCAAAGGCCTCGGGGCTCCGCTGATCCCAGGGTCCTGAAGCCTCTTGCTCTGCTGATCCAGGGGTCCTGAGGCCTCGCGGCTCCCCTGATCCCTGGCCAGGAGGCCTGTCTGCTCCACTGTTCCCGGGGCTCTGTGGCCTCTCTGCCCTGCCGCTTCAGGGCTGTATGGCTTCGCTCAGCTTGCAGCCTGAGTATGCAAATTAACCGCCATCCTTTAGCCTCTATAATTAAAACATTGTATCATTTGGAGTTGTTGCTTCAGGAGCTCAGAGCCCCCCAGCTGCAGATGGGGAACCTTCGCATCCTCATGCTGGGGCAAGCAAGCCTCCCTGTTCGCATCAACTGCCTGGCTGCCGGCGGCCATGTTGGCTGCCAGTTAATTTGCATATCTTGCTGATTAGCAAATGGGAAGGGTAGCGGTCGTATGCCATTTACCATGTTTCTCTTTTATTAGTGTAGATTGGAACTACATATTCAGCCTAGCTCTCCCACCTCTTTCCTAGATGCATTTGGCAATTATTTGTCCTGGCGGGGTCTCCCCTATGACCTGGGCTCTACTCCCCTCTTTCTCCTCAGGACACACGTGACCATTCCCAAGCAAGTTCATGTGGGTGCCTGTACTGACGCCTCTCCCTCCCCTCCAGGTTCACCTGAGTCATCCCCCTCTTCTCCTCTGCATTTCCCCCTCTTCTCCAGGCCCTGGGCCCAGCCATCCTGGACCTAGCCTCTGCCCTGTCCAGCTGTGGGCCTAGGAGGTGTGCTGGGTGAGCTGAACTGCCACCAATTCCAGCACTGGACACAGCAGCCACTGGAATTTATAACCCTGACTCCTGGGACCAACAATGTCTGGGAAACGCTCCCACACTCCTGATTGATGGTGACAGGGGAGGAGGGGTATCTAGCTAATAGACATGTGCTGAAGCCCTCTTGTTTACCATGTTTCACTCCAATCAGGCAAAGGCAACAACCTTTTGAAGAAGGTATCTCCCTCTCTCTCTTTTGGGAAGGAGGGTGCGGGGGTGCCCAAATGTGCTCTCTGACACTTTGGCTACTTAATAAACAGCTGAAAATCAATATCCCCAAAAGAAGCTTCAGGGTGGCAGAAACTTGGTTTCCTTTATTTCTTAACAGTTGGCTAAGAGGGTTCAGACTGGTGTCAGTTGGCTAGATAACCCGTGTCTCATGGTTTCTTAAATTTCCTGGCACGTGTGTTCTGTTCTTCCTCAACTACCTGCAAATTGCCCATTCTCACTTCTGAAAAATCATGTCCCCCCTTTCTCCTTTGTTCAAAATATATAGAACATAGTCCAATCGGCCTGGCTCAGTGGTTGAGCATGGACCTAAGAGCCAGGCATCAGCATTCATTTTCCTGTCAGGGCACATGACAGGTTTCAGGCTGGATTCCCAGGGTAGTGCCCATGGAGGGCTGAGGATCAATGATTCTCTCTCATTGTTAATGTTCCTACCTTTCTTTTCCACTCCTTCCTCTCTGATATCAATAAAAAACTTGCTTTAAAAACTTTAAAAATGTCATATACCCAATGTTGCTTCAATATGCTTATAATTTTATGGCTACGTCAATTCTATGTGAAATCTTCTTGCACATGTACTAACCCCTGATGTTCTCCTGTTAATCTCTATCTGTTAATTTGTCTATTCGCCTGGCCTAGAAGAACCAAGCAGCCACAAAAAAAGGACTTGTATGCATGCATACAAGCATAACCAATGGACATAAGACACTGGGGGGTAGGGGAGGCCAGGGGATTGTCAAGGGTGGGTGGAAAAAAAGGAGACATATGTAATACTCTTGGTAATACTTTGAGCAACAACAACAACAAAAAAAAAAACAGGCAAAAAATATTAATGAGGTATTTTACCTTCAAGTTTTGCACAAAGTCTTCTTAGTTTGATGTCTCTCACAGGCCATCTCACTAAGGATTGAGTGCTAAATTGTATCTTTTTAAATCAGGAATGCTGAGTCTGTATTTGCATTCCCTAACATTTGATAAAATAGATTCATTGACACACTCAAGGTGTTCTAAACAATAACCAAAGTATATGTTACCTTGATAGATTAAAATAAAAACTCAGGTCCTTAAGTACACTGCATATATTTCAAGGGCTTAATCATCACATGGGGTTGGTGGCTACCGTACTGGACAGGGAGGCCCTGACCATCTGCTATGTGCAGCACAGGAGGTACTACAAGGCTGGGTACCTTGTTTCCAGGGGTGGGGAGGGCTGCTGTTGGTGAAACTGGTCCCAGGGGAGATGTTGCAAGCACTGGTCAAGGGGAGACACTGCAAGGGTAGATGCTGCAGCTCTGTTTGGCTGTGTGGCAGCTGCAGCCACAATTAGGGACACAGCAGGGAACCTTTGTTTGGGCCGCAGTGTCCCCAACCTCAGCCCAGGGCTCACTAAGTTTTGTGCTGAGCAGAGGTCTCTGGGCTCTGCAAACCTCCAAGTGGGGTGTGTGTGGGGGGTGTGGGGTGAGGCTCCGGGCTCCCTAAACTGCTCCTTATATTTGATTTGCACCCATAGATGAGAAAGTGAATCATGCGCAGGTATCATGAATGTTTGTTTACCAGCTGTTGTCAACCTCTGGGTCAGGAACAATGGAACTACATCCTGCATATCAGATATGTACATTACGATTCATAACAGTAGCAAACTTACAGTTATGAAGTAGCAACGAAAATAATCTTATGGTGGGGGGTCACCACAACATGAGGAAATTTATTAAAGGGTCGCAGCATTAGGAATGTTGAGAACACTGGTTTAGACAGTTGTGGAACTTTGGAACAAACCTTGGCTCACACTTATTGGGTCCTGTAGTCTCAGCTCTTCGCCCTGAATAACTCTGCTCAGGGGCCATGTCTCCACGGGTAGCCCCTCCCAGATTTATTTTTAAACATATATACCAGACACACCCTCTTGGCCAGGACCCAAGGAGGCAGGACACTCTTTGAGGTCCTAGCTTTAGGGGTCTGAAGTGAGGGGGGACAGTGAAGACAGTCCAGACTCAGAGAAGGCCTCTGAATGAATAGGCATGAACACCTTCCCACCTCCACCGCCAACACAGGACAGCCTGCTGAGACCAATAACCCCAGGGGTAGGCTGCCCTGTCCAGCTCTGGGCTCAGGAGGCACTCTGAGAGCCTCTAGCATGTCTGGGTCCCTGTGCTCCTCACCACCCTTGATCACTGCACAGGCATAGTTTGTTTCTTGGGTGACCAGTTATTTCATTGAGGCTCAACTGGAGCCATGGTCCTGGACTTGCAATCTGCCTGTGCCTTTGTCTTCATTTTCAAGTTCATGAACTCTCTCTTCATGACTCAACCTCCCTCAGCATTCAGGTCTCTGAAGCAGAAGCTCCAGAAGAGCCAGTGACACTGGGTGGGGAGGAGTGCGGGTTATAATGAGGTGGCCTAGCCCCAATAAGGCAGGGCCACTGCCTCTCAACTTCTGATGGAGCCTGTCAGTTTGTAGCCTTCAGGGATCTCAGACCATTCCTCTAGCTACCGGTTCAGCACTCCAGCCTCTGTGATCATCTCTAGGCTCCAGCCTGGAAGGGGGCTGATGTCATTGTTTCATATCCCATTTGTGGCACTTACCACAGTGCCTCAAGCAACTGGGGGAAATGAGAGCAAACCTGCCTGAGCTCCCAGGATTCCTGCTCACTGAATTCCTGCTTCCCTGTGTCCAGGGACATTTATATCTCCATGGCTGGAGTTCTCTCTGAACTCCTCTCACCTCTCATCATGGACACGAGGAACCTACTCCAGTTTGGTGGCCCCTTGAAAAAGAAGCGTACCACAAGAGACACCACAGATGAGAACTTCCTTTAGGCTCTCTGTCTCCTTTGACACAACAATCAGTCAATATTTCATGAGGACTGAGCTGGGGGAGAGTTGGAGGGACAAATCCTGTGCACAGTAAGGAACTGACTTCCCCAAGGCCCTACCCTCTGCCCTCGTACCAAGCTTGGCACAGTGTCCTTTCCATCTTGATGAAATATTTCCCAATTGGCTCCTTTGCCCATCTATCAAAAGATAGCATGGGGCTTTGTCTGGTGAGCAACTTCCTCCTAACTGCATTCACCTAATTTGCCTAGAGGAAAGCATGAAGAAATTCATCCACCCACAGGTGTCATGAATTTGGAGTCTATGAGGAACTTCTGAACAAAGTTGGGCTTGTGCTTCTGGAGCCTTGTGTACCCGGTTCTTCTCCCGTCAGTATTTTCCCAAACTCAGAGTATAGCCATCAGTCCCAGCTTGAGGAATCCCCTTGCCCCTCCTGGAGCAGAGCCTCACAGGGACCAGGGGGAGCCTCTCCTCTCTCAGGTGGAGTCACACCCTGATCATCTGTCCTTCAATTCTGTAATGCCAGGTAGGTGCTGGGCCCAGTGCCTCCTTAGACATCAAGGAAGAGAAGGGCAGAAAGTTGAGAGGTGCCAATGGATGTCACCCAGGCTCCACACGGAAAGCATCTTCTTGCCCATGATGGGAGGGAAGGAATGCCTTAAAGAAACACATGGGAACCAGTGTGGGAATTCATAAGCGACGGCCTAAAATGTCTTTGATTGTAGGAGGAAAATGTCCTCTTTGGTTTATGGTAAGGCATAATTCAATGGGAAGCACTAGTGAAGGCTACAGAAGCTAGACTGTGAGCAAGGTTATACTGATGGATATTTCTAGGTCCTTCCCTTACTTTGTGTGCAGTCCTAAGCAGTGGGAACAGACTCTCAGGTTTCCATTAATATTAAAAGTATTTCAAGAAAAGGACAGCCAGGTCAATTTAAACGCTGTTTAAAAGTTGGTTTGGGGTAGCTCCTGTGTCTGGAACACCTCCATGTGCCACTGTGCAAAACATCCTGAGAACAGCCTTTCAGAGCCGTGTATGTGTGTGTGTGTGTGTGTGTGTGTGTGTGTGTGTGTGTGTGTGTGTCACTGTGCAGGACTGGAAGGCTGGTTCCAGAGCCTAGGTAATGAGGCCACAAAGATATCCTGGTGTTAATCCCTGGGATCTGGGAATGTTACCTAATAAGGCAAAAGGGAGTTTGCAGATGGGATGAAGGCTTTGAGATGGGGACTGGGATTGTTAATTATATGCCTTGATTTCACAGCCCACAGGACAGGACAGCAGCCCAACCTAAACATGATTTCTGGGTGTGTCTCTGAGCTAATTTCAAGAGAAGATTAGCATTTGAAGTGGTGGACCCTAAAAGGATATCACCCTCCCTATGTGCACAGCATCAATTCACTGAGAACCTGACTAGAACAAAAGGAGGAACTCACCCCTATATTCATGAATCACTGTAGGGTTGGGACAGCACATCCCATCTCACAGGCCTCTGTCCTCACACTGGATCTTAAACCATCAGCTCCTCTGGTTCTCAGGTCCTCAGTCTCAGGCAAAATTAGACCAACAGCTTTTCTGGGCCCCCCAGCTTGCAGATCTTGGGTTTGCTCAGTCTATGTAATCACACCAGCGAAGTCCTCATATCCTCCTGCTGCTCTGAAGAACCCTGACTAATACAGTGGATTACGAATGTGTGCATGCAGAGTTGGGGACAGAAGATGAGCAGGAGATGGGACCACAGAGCAGAGACTGGAGTCATGTTGCTACAGCCATGGAATGCTGGCGACCTAGCAACTGGAGGAGCCAGGAAACAGACTCTCCCTGAAACTCCACAAGGAACCAGCGCATCTCTCACCTTGACTTCTGCTATTCTAAGCCCCTGGGTCTTCTCAATCCCACAGATCCTTTGCTTCTTTGTACAATATTTTTCTCCTCACAATTTGAGAAGTCAGTGTGTCTTCACCTGGCACCATGTTTCTCATCCAACCTTGCTATTCGGTGTTTTTAGGTAATGTGTCCTCAGCCTTGAGCCAAGAGCTGCCTCACAAGCAGCACCATGGTGCCTAGTCTATGGTGGGGTATACTAATAAGCCCTGATAATAGCATCTGGGCCACCTGGTGTGGCTGGCAACACCTTCCAGTCTAGAGGAAGTTGATGGACAAAGGGCAATGGGCTCACCGGGAAATAGAAGGGGTCAAGGAACCTGGTACTGAGTGGGAAGGGACAGATGATGGGAAGGAAGTAATCTGGGAATCGCCCCTTTCCCCTCAGCTGCCTTCCCTGAGGAATGCAGTCTTGGGACCCCAGGGGGATGTATAGTCTTAGGACCCTAGGGGCACAAGAGCCTGGATGTGGGGAAGGTACTTGCTGGGCTTTATGCTGTCCTGGGATTAAGGTTGAAGTGCTGCTTCCCTGCAAGCCCATGAGGTCCCCAAACTGTTGTGCCTGATACATCATCTCTTAAAAGAGCTAATACATTCAAGGGCTCAGCTTCAGAATAAAACCACTGCAAAGACAGAGGATGGAGCCATGCAGAGGAGCCATCCTCCCTAAGGGGAATAAGAAGGAGTGGATGGCAATATGCAGTCCCCAGCTCTGCCATTGACACCCAGGAAATGGAGTGCCCGATCCTGCCTCAGTCGAGCTGTCTTTACCTTTGCCCACACCACACAAAGGGAAGTCCTGGGATAGCTCATCCAGGAGACACCAGGACTCCCCGAAGAGAAAAGGTAGGTATCCCTTGACTGGCTCCATTACTGCATGCTGTCCTGGGCTCTGTCTGACCTTACTTAGAGTATATGAAAGAGTTTGACTGTTTTGAAAGCATTTACTGATTGAATTTAGGGAGAGAGGGGAGGAGAGAGAAGGACGTGGAGGTTTTGTTCTGATTTCCTAAGCACTCATTATGAATTCCTGTATGTGCACTGGCCAGGCATCAAACACCCAACCTTGCCATACCAGGATGATGCTGTGACCCACTAAGCCACCCAGCCAGGGCAAGAGCTTCATTCTTGGGAAAGCTCTTCTTTCCAGGGTTGCAGGTGTATGTAGACTCCAGGTCAGTATGGAGTGGAATGTGTTGAGGCAGGTGAAGGAAGCAGATTTGCATGGAGGCCCCTCCCTCCTCTGAGGCAGGGGAGAGGATAAGAGAAGTGTGTGGAGCCAGGCTCAGGCTTGGGGTGTCAGAAGGCAGCATTGTTGCTGTAGCTCCACCATGACCTGGCCTCTGCTCCTGCTCACCGGCCTCACTCAGGGCCCAGGTGAGGCCTCTGTGGAAGGGACCGTGGGTTCACCTTGGCCTGATTCTTTGCCTCCTCTTCAGGCTCACCAGGTCCCCAGCACTGCACCCACCAGTGAGTGCTTTTGCTGTTTTCAGGGTCCTGGGCCCAGTCTGCCCTGACTCAGCCTCACTCAGTGTCCAGGGCTCTGGGACAGGCAGTCTCCTCCACCTGTGCCAGACACAGCGATGATTTTAGTTGTTATGATCATGTCTCCTGGTAAAAAGAAGGACCCGGCATGGCCCTAAACTGCTGGTTTATAAAATCCAAAAATGGCCATCAGTGATCCCTTATTTATTCTCTTGATAAAAATGTGGAAAAAGAGCTACACTGCCCAGGCCTGGGCTGCCATTACATCATGTGGCTGATTAGTACTGTTGTTCTTCACATGAGCCATGGCACTACCCACTGCCGGAGTCCATTCATTGTCTTCACTAGCTGAGTTTAGACAGAGACCCCCCCAAAAACTAGTAGCCCTTGAAAGTCCTAGTAAAGGTCAGGGCTTGAAAGTCCTAGCAAAGGTCAGGGCTGTGCACCACCCAGTTAATCTAGGAACCACTCAGTTAATTTAGGTAATAATAGTTGAAGCATCCCCACCTTAGTTCCCTTAATTCCTTAGATACTTATGTAGATCCTTGTTGATTATTGTTAATCAGATTCTCCTGGAAATCTATTGATGGGCTAATCAGATACTTTGTCTTTTCCTGGAAATTTTCTGCTGATCTGTGTGTCATTGAAACCTCCTTACCCTAAGGGCTACTCCAGATCAATAAAAGATTGGAGCGGCCTGAGCAAGGTGGAAGTCCTTCGGGACTTGCCGCCTGGTCCCCCAATATTGCAAAATTATCTCGCGTCTTTTTCTCTCATTTGCTGTGTGGCTTCTCTTTCAGATACCGAACCCTACTCCACGCAGAACGTGGAGGGAGTCTCACTCGACATCTGGCACCGGATGGGTAATCTGGAAATGCAGTTCTTGCTGGAGCGAGAAAAGGAAGTTTTCACCAAAATGGTGTGGAAACCTCAACGAAAAAGGGTGAGGGGGATTCCACCACATGCAATGCCCAGGATCAGCTACAGAACCCCGGTCTGTAAGTAAACTGGGAACGTTTTCTCAACCAGGCTAACCAACGGGGCAGGATTTGGCTTTAAAGAAGTAGATTCGGCTTTAAAAAGGTATATTTGGTTTTTTAAAAAGAAAGACATCGGTTCTGAAAAGTTTGCCAAAAAGTTAATCAGAACTTGCCCAAAATTGTTTCCCCTTGTGGAACACAGCATTTCATTTCCTAGAGGCTTTAGGAGAGGTCAAGGAGGATAAATCTCATCCCCTTGCACCCTCCACTCCTTAACGGGAGCAGAAATTAAAGAAAAAATGGGAGGAATGGCCTTCATGGCTCCCTCCACCTCCATGTCCTAATCCTGAAATGTTTAATTCTCTGTTAATAGAATCACCTGTGCAAAAAGGCCAAATTATAACGAAATTGGAATATTAAAAGGCACTCCTTAAAATCAGGCTGAAAAAAGGGTGCCATGGTCACATCAATGTGGTTTCTTGTTCAAATTAAAATCTTAATTTGTATTTGGAATCTAAAGTCCAAAGCTCTCCCACAATGAGATTACTCAATGTTTTATTTAAAAATTACCGGAGAACATCTTATGACAACCAAACTTTGGCTAAGATAACCTTGGGTGCTAGCCATGACTTTAGAAAGCAAAATAGGGAAACAATTTAAAATGTCTTTTTCTATTAAGCATGACTTTGGGGACAAATACGCCATCTGAGTCATTTGCTGAAACTTCCCCCAAAGCAAGATGTGGTGGAAAGGAAAAGGGAGCACGTGGTGACCCAGATGGGACGCCCCCTCCTTAATTATTCTAAAATTAAAGTCCTTCTTGTAATTGAATAGCTTTTACTAATTCATAAATGCATCCAGGATTTCTGTGCACATGTAAAGGGAAAAGGCCAGCTTAAAAACGAGTGCGCATAGTTTTGAGCTGAACTTGACCTTTTGCTGTGTACAGAATAAAAACCCGAGACTGTTTTGGCCTTAAAAATGGCAGAGATGAACCTGAGAAAGAAATGCAGACAGGTTTCCCAAGGCGATTTAAAGTAGCTCTTTTGAAATCTCCCGCCCTGAGGCAAGTACCACCAGGAAGTTGCTAGTCAAGTTTACATGTGAATAGCTATGGTTTTGCTTCTTGACTTCCCCAGCAGGAAAATTGTGACCATTTTGAAATTAAGCAGCTATGCCAGGCTTATTGGCTGGAAACTTAAAACTTTTAAGTTCAAATCATCTAAAAGTATTGAGATTTATAATACTGAAATGTTGATCTGAGTGTGCCTATTATGAAGTCTAGAAGATAGAAGTTAATCTATTAATTGAAAATGCCTTATATTTTATTTGAAATGTATCCTTAAATGTGAAAGTATTGATTTGAAAAATGCCAAGTATTTAATTTGCCACCTAAGATTTAAAGCTCTGAAAATTTAAAATGCAAATTGAATCAGGAAAAATTAATTAAATATCTAATGTATAACTTGCTTTTGAAAAAATAGAATGTGTTTTCTCTTAAATGATTAGGAATTCAAACTATGTTACTTCTTGGTCTGATTTTAAAAAAGAGGATTAATTTTTAAGATCTCAACTGAAAATTTTTAATACAAAAACCAGTTTAAATTTGATTAATATTCTTTAAGATAATTATAAAAGGCATAAACAGCTAATGAGATTTCTACTTGTCTACAATATAATGTTGGCCATCTCCCTTTTAGGGATTTTGGTTTGCTCTTCCCTTGTTTATTGTGAGAATAAGGAAATCATCTCTTCTGTCAGACAACAGTGTAGACAGCCACAATGTTGGCTGCCTGACTTGGCAGCCGCCATGTTGGCCGCATGGCCTGCCCCGCCCCTGGAGGCCGCCATCTTGGAACAACAAAGGCCCCTCCCTGTGACTTAGCCAATCACTAAAGGAGTGTCTGCTCACTGAGGCAGGATGTGATTTCAGGGGTGGAGTTTTAAGGCGGAGTTTTACTACAGAAATGCTGATGGGGCAGAAAGTGTGCTTGCCTCGCGGATTTATTTAATACTATTTTTAAGAAGATATTTTTAATGCTTAACAAATTAGCAATCATGGTCTTAATATAATTTCAGTGGTATGATAGACCAGTGTTTTAAGCAGTTGGCTTTATAAGGGCCAACAATAGAGCTCATATTTCTTAAAAGGCTTGTAGATACAGTTTTAAAAGATATCTTAAATTCTCAGTAGAACCACAGTTATGCATATATCATAAACAAATTAAGAGTAATTGATTCCATGGTCAAGACTAGATCCTATTATGTTGAGAACTGTTTAAAAAGTGTTGAAAATGTTTTAATTAGATATGTATTTGGAAGTTTTTCCGAGTGCAATATTTCAAAATATAATATGCTTGGTTGCATAAGGAATTTCTGCCAAATAAAAGAAAGAATTGATTTATTAGTAGCAAAGTCTTTCTTTAAACTAGCAATGTCTTTTATTTAAAAGCTCCTCACCACTGCATTTTAAATTCGGCTGGATGTGAAGCAGCGTTTGCATCTCATGTATCAAAATAAAACTTTACTAAATTTACTAATCTTTGTAAGCAATTGAATCCTAGTAAAGTAAAATTCTTCTAAAAAGTTACTGAAGGCTTCCCATGATCCCTCTGTATATGCAAATAAGCCAAAGAGTATATTCTTTAAAAAATATAATTGCTACCATTTACAGATTGTTGTTAAAATACTAAATCTGACAATAATTAGTCACCATAAATGAAAAATCACTTGAAATATATAGCTTTGCGACAGTATTTGTTAAAATCTCAAAAGGCAACCATGTTCCTTACATTTGTTGCTGTGTGAGAAAGAAAGCTGTTGGGAAGGAAATAAAAAGAGGTTTCCTTCAGATGTCTAACTAAAATTAAAAATCAATATATTGGGCCTGTGTACATAAGCTAAATTAAATAATTTGTGTTTTGCCTCCTTAAACAAAGTTTACGTAAATTTACCCAAAGACTAATACCAGAAATTTAATTAATGTCATTTTCTGTCCATAACTTAGGACAAGTAAAGTTAAAAGAATAAATGTTATTTCAAACTGACTTAAAATTGGCAAATTGGGCTAAGTGGATATTCAGGGGAACTTAGCTGTCACCTATTTAAATATAAACTACTACAATTTTTATATAAGACCTCCATCATTATACCAAAAAATATTTTACAGGAACCAATTCCTGGAGCTTTAACTGTTTTTACTGATGGGTCATCTAATGGGAAAGCTGCCTATCATAATATAAATTCTGACCGAGTCATACTGACCAGTCATACTTCTGTGCAAAGAATTGAATTAAAAGCTACTAAGGCTGCGTTGCAAGATTTCCAACAGCCTGTTAACATAATTTCTGATTCCTCTTATGCTTCGGGCCTAGTAAGTAGAATTGAAACTGCCCGGTTGAAATGGTTTAGTGACCAAAGTTTATTCTTACGATTTAAGCAAGTTCAACAGATTGTGCAGCAGAGAAAATACCCTTTTTATATCACCCACATCAGGGCTCACCGCATAATACCTAGCCCATTAACTAAGGGAAATGCACATGCTGATCAATTGGTTGCTTTATTAAAAGAGGCTTCAGAGTCTCATCAGCTTTTAAAAATCCCAACTTGAAAAACAAAAAAGGGGGATGATGGTGAAATCACCTACAGGTAGGCTGCACCTAGCTTTAATTACTCTAAAATTTTTCACTTGTGATGCTGATGGAAAGACACCTATGGAGCTACATTGGTGTCAGAATAAAAGGAACAGCCCAGAGACCACCTGGGGCACGGTAAAGTGAAGTATGGTAATAATCATTTCAGGTAAAAAATAGTTTCATACTGGTCTTAGAAGGCACATTTTTCCTTTACCTGGGAAGGACAGCGTAGCTATCCCAAGGTCAGGGGGCTCCAGTTAATATGTCAACTCAGTGCTCTGGAGACCCAGAACTGTAATTTAGAGAGCATATTGTCTCTGCTTCTGTAAATCTCTTCATCTTCTTTTTCTTTAACTAGGTTCCTCATTCCAAACCTTGAGTTTGAAATTTAAGTTGTCATGACCTAGAGCAGAGAATATTCTTGCATGGTATTATTCTACAAAGTTTTATTAATAATTTTTGATGCTTTACAACAGTATATTATGCATTTATCCCAAACAAATTTACAAATGAATTTGAATGCTTTACATGAAGGGATTTATTCCCTCCTGGGAAGGCACTTAAGCATTCTGTATTGACCTCTCTTGACCTTTTGTTTGCCAAAAGGATTCCAATTGTCTACAGCTGTTGTCTGAGCTCTCTGTTCAAGCTGAGATCATGAAAAGCTGGTACCATGGATCTGTCTCTTGCCCAATGGCGTAAGCTGGGCCCTCTCTGGAGAAGAAACCTGGGTTCCCTATGATCAATGCCGGGACCCCGCCAGCAGGCCAGGGGATCCAAAGGCAGTTGCTGGGCATGGAGGCCAGAGGGACATAGGCTATCAAGGAGACAGAACTGAACCTCACATCACCCTACTTGGCCCAGAGATGGCTGGTAGTCAACGACGGCTAAGACCCCACAGGGTGGGGCGACCTAAGATAGGCACAGTCCAGGGCCAGTAGGAGAAAACTTGGGGTGCAACAAAGGTGGGGCACAGATCCTCACCCCCCGCAATGGTACAGGGGCTTGAACACTCGCCCCTTCTGAGGAAGGTCTCCTGTCCCCATGGCTGCTTCTTGCTTCCCATGCCCAGCGCAGATCAGGAACCAAATAACAGAAGAGATTTGGTCCAGCTGAAATCAGCACCCAGAAAAACGGAGGCTTGGCTAACAGACCCTATGTCTAAATCTAGCCTAACAACAGGAATGCTTGGGCCTTCACAAGGATGTAAAGTGATCCTTTTCATTAATATTTACAGTGTAAATTAAGATTACTGTTAAAATATTAAGTTTGACAGCAAAATAGTTTTCAAATTAATTCAAGTCAAGTTTTCAAATTAAACTTGGCTAATTTGAAATAAGTAATTATTCAAAAAGTATTAACGGAAATTTTCATTTCGTGGTAAACATGCTATGAACCTAAATCATGTTCAAGTTCATTTTTTGTGTGAAAAAATTAATATTTAAAGCTATCTAGACTGCATTATAAAGTTTCCAAGAAGCCTCTTAATTAAATCAAAAAAAGAAGGATAGTGAAAAAATACAGTGGAAAAATGCCATGTAAGGAAATATATCCTGTAGCTAAATTACATTTAGAGAAAAAATTTTTTCGTTTATAATGCTAACAGTGAGACACCGAGAAAAAACACACATTATGCCAGGGTAAGCCAGGGAAAGATCATTTTAAAGAAAAGACCCCAAGTAAGGTTTTTTTTTTTCCTTTAACCTTTGGTCGAGAATATGTTTGTATACTTTCAGAGAACAGCTACAAGACCATGTGGATTCCTGTAACAACAGATCCCAGAAAGCCAGCCACAAAGACAGAAGAGACAGTTCAGAGATGGAGATGGTGGAAGACGCCTTGGCATGCTAGCAGTCAGCAGCTGTGCGTCGCTGCAGGGTGACCAGGACCAGACCAGAAAGGACCGGACCTGCATTTTCCACCATCCAGAACCAACATTTCATTGCTGGCATGTACACATGAACTGTCGGACATTGAAACATGGAATCAGAACTTTTGGACATTGAAATTGGGACTTGATTAATTTTTAAAGAAAAAATAAGGGGGAGATGCCGGAGTCCATTCATTGTCTTCACTAGCTGAGTTTAGACAGAGACCCCCCAAAAGCTAGTAGCCCTTGAAAGTCCTAGTAAAGGTCAGGGCTTGAAAGTCCTAGCAGAGGTCAGGGCTGTGCACCACCCAGTTAATCTAGGAACCACTCAGTTAATTTAGGTAATAATAGTTGAAGCATCGCCACCTTAGTTCCCTTAATTCCTTAGATACTTATGTAGATCCTTGTCGATTATTGTTATTCAGATACTCCCGGAAATCTATTGATGGGCTAATCAGATACTTTGTCTTTTCGTGGAAATTTTCTGCTGATCTGTGTGTCATTGAAACCTCCTTACCCTAAGGGCTACTCCAGATCAATAAAAGATGGGAGTGGCCTGAGCAAGGAGGAGGTCCTTCAGGACTTGCCGCCAGGTCCCCCAATATTGCAAAATTATCTCGCGTCTTTTTCTCTCATTTGCTGTGCAGCTCCTCTTTCAGATACCGAACCCTACTCCACGCAGAACGTGGAGGGAGTCTCACTCGACAATCCACAGTGGTGCTTGTTTGTGGGAACGTGAGACCAACACCTGCCCTGGGATCACAGGCTCCCTCCTTGCTCTGAAGATTCTTCCCCACCCCGAGCAGGGGCTCATGCAACATGGCCCTGAGGAAAATTCATCCTCTCTCTGTCCTTCCTCCTCTCACAAAGCATTGAGAGCACAGCTTGTTTTCTTCAGATAGGGTCCTCTCTCACACACAATCCCAAAGCAAACTCTCTGTTACTGGCTTCTTGTCTTTACTTGTGTTTTGTGCATCCAGATGACCACTCATTCAACCTTTCATTGTAACAGCCACAAGGAGGCCCCTCATGTGCTTATTGGGTAGGTTTCCCACAATCGTCTGGGAAATCCCCACTTTAAATCCCTTAGCCTCTCATACCTGTGCAGACCACCTGGATTCAGATCTCCAAGAATGAAGTGGGAATGAGAATAAAGGAAAAAAAAATTTATTTCCTTCTCTTCCTTTCTCCTCTCCTTCCAATTTGATTTTCTGTCTTTTTATGCTCCCAATACTTCCCAGAACCTAGGAAGGTTTGAGGCTGGGTTTTGAGTGAAAGGTTCTGTGTCCTCTCAGAATCACCTCTGCACTCAGGAATCTAAAGGATGCTTCTAAAAGCAGCCCATGGCTGCTTGGATCTTGCAGAATCTGTGGTAGGTGGCCCCATTCCTCAGGGGTCCCCAAAGATTTCTGTGATGCTGCAACACATTTCCAGTGATAATCCCAGTTAAAATGCATCAAACAGTACAAGTACACATAACTATCAGGCCAAGAAGTTCAGGACTGTTGAAGGAAGCTGGGCCAAGGTGCCACAAGCCCTGGTGTGTGACCTCATGATCCAAAGGCTGTAAGCCATCTCTGACTTCCAGCCCTGCAGATGTCAGCTCTTAGAAATGACATGGATGATCACCCTACCTGGAAGCTAAGTCTTTTCTATAATTTTCTCCACTTAGGTCACTTGGTGACATTTTCCCAAGTACTGCTTTGTTTACCATCATGCTTTAATCGTCCAAGCTGCAACAGTGACGCATGTGGACCCTCTCCAGTTGTGTCACAGCGCAGTGGGAAAGGGTCCCTCTAATGAAGATGTGGAGAAGATCCTGAGTCACAGCCCCACATCTGTGTAAAGCTGGTCAGAGGGGTGAGCCTGCCTGTAGGGTGTGTGTGTTTGTTTGTGTGTGTGTGTGTGTGTGTGTGTGCGGGGGACGAGCAATGTCGCTATGCTGGACACCAGTACGAACCAGAGAGTAATGGCTCTGCTGACCCTCCACCGTGGCATCTGAGATTGGTTGTGGCTCCTGATTGTACAGCAAAGCCCATAGGTTGCATGTTATTTCGATGTTCATAGGACTGTGGGAGCCCCCACTGGCCCTTCTAGTGTTTCTCCTCAAAGGCGGACCACCATTTCCTTTTAAGAAGGTAGTCACTATTTCATAAGAGGGACTATTACCAGGAGAACCAGGACAAGCTGTTGGGTGCTCAGGGTCTCTCTGATGAGACCTTGCTGGAATAAGAAGCACACTGTTCCCTGGGTATTTGGGGTCTCAGATGGGAGACATGGTCCCTGCATTTCTCAAGTAACACCATTGGACACCTGTTTAATTTTTATTGGATGTGGAAGAAGGGTCATTTTTGATGGAAGGGATTAGAAGTGCTTTAGGTGTCACTATGGCCAATGTACCCATCACTCTTCTCCCATAAGATTCAGTCAGAGACTCAGCACCACAGAGCATGACCTTTCATGTGTCACAGAACCTCCGCGTCAGGTGCCTCTCTCTTTATCATGTACTATTTCCGGATGTTTCATCTTTCTCCCTAGTTGGCATTCTGAAAGGAAATTATTATATTTCTTTGACCTGAAAGTATGGGTTTGGGAATGAATATTAGTGTGTTTAAATGTATTTGTTTAGCTCTATTGGTTATTAACTATTTTTGCAAGTGGTCCTTTTGCCTGCTCTGGCAGCCATCATGCTTAGCATGTCTACGTCACGTGTTATCATGTGGGCACACGGGTAGAGGATGGTGTTAAATGAGAGTGGTTACTCCTGCAGCACTGGCCCTGGGTCCCGGTGGTCCTGACAGAACAAGGCGCAATGAACGAGGACAAGGTGCAACTCCATGAAGGTCAGAGGTCTGCTTCCTGCAGGAAGGATGAGGATAACTGGAATGTGCCTAGGGCTTCCCACACTTTTCCCAGGAGATGAGGATTCAGTCTACGTGGTCCACAGGTCCAGCTGATGGATTTAAGAACAGGTCAGGGATTAGTACCATTTCACTGTTATCTCACACCAAAGACATTACTGTGGAAACTGACTTAATGGAGCACATACAGGTTTAGGCACTGACACTGAATGCATGGTATCACATAGAATATTGTCACCGCCTAACATATCCAATTTACACGGCTCTACTCCATCACAGATGTCTGACCTCCCTTAGCCAAGGTGTCACCACCCTTTGCTCTTCAGAATGTCTGTGCTGTGGTATGAACAATAATACAAACTTTGTGCTCTAGCTTTGTGGGAGCATCTTGATCCATAGGACTTCCAGTCATTACCTGAGTATAGTGCCATGTCAATCTGGCAAGGACCACTCGGTTCTGACTTGTCTGTTCTCCAAATCCAACTCTTTCCAGAAGAATACACCCCGCCAACCATCTCTCTGTGCATGAGGCAGATTTTTCCACCAGAATTCACATGGCTCAGAGGTGAGGATTCCCAGTGGATCATGTAGGGGGTACAGTGAAGAACATGGTGTGTCCCATTTGAGATCCTGCCACACTCTTAGGAGAAGACCTGGGGTTAGGTTTCTTGCCAAGTCACCTCCCCGAATCTCAAACTCAGGATCCCACTTCCTGTTTTCCTCTCAGTGGCAATCAATCCTACTGAGCTCTCTCCATCATGGGTATTGTGACCTTCAACTTTGTGGGAAGTCATTCTGTTTTCCCTTGATCCCATTTTCTTTTCACCCACTTGCCGTCCTGCAATTGATTTTACTCAACGTCTAATGTCTCCTCAGGCAAGGCAAAGAGCTACCTCAGGAGCACTAACCCTCTGCCAAAACTACTTAGAAACCAGCAAAATGGTCACAAGGGGAGGGTCTGGTCCACCTCCTGTGGCCGGTGACATCCCATGCGAAAGAAGTGGGATACAAAGGTAACTGGGCTCAGATGCATGTAGGAGTTATCGAGGGGCCAGGTACTGAGCTTGATTGGACTTGAAAGAGTAAGAGAAGCAGACCGAGCAGAGTTTGCCACCTCCCTCTCAGCTGCCTTCTCTGACTCTCAGGTTGTATCATCTTAGGCCATCAGGGGGCACCGCTGTCCTCATATGGGGAGGAAGTTTGCTGTGGTTTACCCCTGACCTGTATGAAGTCCTCACTGGTGTTTAACAGGAGATTCTCTTGAGTCTGTGTCTGCCACAGAGGGGTATGCCCTGTGTCTGCTGTGTCCCAACATTTCAACTTCCCAATATTTCTACTTCTGGAAGTGTCAATAAAGGGGCCCGAGCATCAGACACTATGCAGATTGGGACAAGGGGGGCATGAGGTCTCATTGCAACTGAGAGTGTCAAGGAAATGGCTGAGAAAGAGTAAAAGAGTCCAGATTTGTCCATGGTTCTGGAGTAACCAAGCGATTGGGTGTTTTCCTAGACAACCTCAGTCACTGTCCGCACTTTCCTCCCAATGTCACATGAGGGAAGTCCTCAATTCCTCAGTCAAGTACCATGTTGATGCCCACAGGAGGAAAGACAGGGGCATCTGAGGTTGGATCCAGTCACCAGGTCTCCGTGTGTCCTGAGTAAGAAGAAACACTCATACTATTCCCATTTTCTCAGGTTGGTTCGCCAGATTGTGTTCTTGGTCTTTTCAGGGTCCTTTGTCCTTGTCTGCCCTCAGGGTCCTGTGCCTTGTCCGGCACACCTGGAAAGTAGGTCACCATCTGCTTGCTGGAAGAAGTGATGGCACTGGGTGTTACATTTATGTCTCCTGGTACCGTTTATGTCTCTGACATGGCCCCTAACCTCCTGATTTATAGGGTCACACTGGCCCTCAGGAATCCCTGAGCACTTCTCTGGCCCCAAGTCTGGCAACACAGCCATGCTGACCATGATTGGGCTGCAGTTGGAGGACAAGGCTGATCATTACTGTTGCTCACACACAAGGAGTGACACTCTTTACACAGTGGAGCCAGCTCATGGGACAGTGGGAACTCAACTGGCCCTGTGCTCACAGGCTCCCTTCGTGCCCTGAAGATGCTTCCACAGCCTTCATTCACAATGGGCTGGAGAAACATTGCAGGAGCCTCTCTCACCATGGCACGCAAACCGTCTCTCTAGCTTATTCTTTTAGAACAGTGACGGTTTCCTCTTTACCTGTGTGTCAGAGTCCCAGAACATGCAACTCTTTCCACCTCTTCAACTGCAGTCATGGGGAGAAGAGGGCGAGCATGCATGGGGCCATTTTACCGTTCTCAGGAGAATCTCCACTTTAAGTGCTTTCATCTCTACCGCAGAGCAGAGCGCCAGAGATGGATTTTCTTCTACTGTTGCCCACTTCAGTTCTGTGTGCCCAGGCTCTCTTGGCAGGATGGCCCTCCTCAGTGGGTGGTCCCTCTCTGGGCCCGTTGCTGAAAGAAGAGCACCTGAGAAAAGGGGACTGTGTTGCTGAGGGACTGAGGAGAGTCAGGTGCTCTCAGTCTTTTGGGATACCTCATTGTGACACCATATCCAAGGAGGATGAGCAGTAAAGGTCTGGAGTTGCAACTCTGTTTTACGGAGAATGTCCTCTCCCTTAGAGCAATGGACTCCTAATCTGGAGGCAGTTCTGACAATGCCTGTCTCCCTATCACCTAGCCTCTTTCCAAAATGGCTCCTTTTCCCCCACAAGGGAAGAGATACCGGGTCTGTGTGTGCCCTCTTTGCAAGGACCCTCAATGGTCAGCGATACGTCGATGAGTTTCTACCTGGCAAATTTGTATTTCTGCTGTGTATCTACAATGCCAAGAACTGTTTGGACGTCTCCATCAGTCTGGCAGAAGCACTGAAAAAACTGCACTGTGACCGACTCTTGCCATTTTTCCAGAATATTCCCTGTTTTAGCACTGAAAGCGTATATCTTAGCAAGGTCCTCATTCTCAGGGCAATTAGGATAGGTGTTCGTGGTGAACATTAATTTAATGGTGATCTCGAGTGGGCTACGGGGTTCTGGGATTACACATTATTTCTGGGTGTATCTGTGAGGGTGTTCCTGGCTGTGACAGACATGTCACTGGCTGACTCAGTTTAGCAGACACATTGCCCTCCCGTGAGATTGAGCTCAAACAACCCGCTGAGCATCTGAGAAGAACAAAAGGCCAGGTAAGAAGAATCTGACCCCCCCTGTGTCTCATGGATTGAATGGGGACATCTCATCTCACCTTCTCCTGCCCTCAGACTGAAATTTACATAATCTTCTCCCCTGGTTCTCAGGCCTTTGTAGTGAAATTGAGTGGCAACACCAGCTTTCCTGTCTCTGTAGCTTAGTGGGCAGCTCCTGGGACTTTCCTGCCTCAGTAATCAATAACCATGTGAGAGCCTATTTTATATATCCAGGGTGGAGCAAAAGTATCTTAACAGTCGTTCATGTGGAAAAGAATACCATGATTAATAAATAATAATACAGGCATAAACTCTGTGTTTCCCATACTCACAGCTGTAAACCTGCCTGTGCCCCATCCGTGTGTTTCTGAGTCAGGACAGACGGAGCCCAATGACAGAGCCGAGGGAATCAAGCCCGCCTTAGGGTGTCCTTACTTTCCTACTGCAGGAGTTACAGTGCTGAAGGCAGAGGAATCCTAGGACATCCCCCATTGCTGTGTGGGACAAAGGTAACAAGAACATCACAGGATGGCTGGGGTTAGGGCGATCCAAATCCTGCCCTTCTCGGGGACCACGGGCAGAGCTGGAGATTGGAAATTCTCCCTCAACCCCTTCTTGATCCCGCTCTGTTGGGAGATGCTTACTGGCACTTCCAGAAAAGGAATTATCCTGACACAATCAACATTGATATAAACAGGAAACATTCTTTGTGTCCCACTTAGGAATGGCTCAGCATGCAGCTAATGAGACTCTGCACAGCAAAGGATAACAAGGAAAGTACCTTTCCCAACTACAGGCCCTTGCTGACCCCTTGCGGCCTTAGATAGTGAATACCGAGCACCATGCTCTGCTCCTACTCCTGGCATCCCTCCCCAGCTCATGACCAGGGCCCGGGCCCCTCTGATCCAATTCATGATCCTTTAAAGTCCGCCAGAAAGTCTTATGTTGGGCAAAGATGTGTCACCCATGGTAAAGCCTTTCTTCTTTGAAAGCAAGGATATACCTTCGCACAGACCCCAGTCCATTTTGAGATGTGTCATCAGCACCCTCTCATTAATGGTTTCCCCACCTTGGGAGGAACACCTTGGAACTTAGAAGGGATGGAAGCCACCTCAGTTGCCCAGAGAAGACCTCTGACAGAGCATGGAACTATCGACTCCCCACAGGTCTCTGGGTAATGAGAATCCCATGGAGCTTGGCCTAGAGGTTAGCTCATGTCAGCTATCCACAAGCCAGTGAACCATGACGATCAGGGTTGCTACCATCTGGGTCTAGTTCCACGGCTTCTGGTTTAGCAGTCATGGCAACTTGAAAACGTCACCTGTCTTCTGTGCTGACAAGGGTAGGTGTCTGAGAAAATTGCAATGTCAGTGACTACCCAAGTCAAAGGTATTGAGAACCTATGGATCGGGAGCTAATATCAGGCCCCTGTCCTCCTGAAGTGTACACAGCCCCTGTCCCCTGAAAACGTATAACATGTCCTTTTTCTTTCCATGTTTTTTTCATGGCAGTTACTTTTAAAAAATCTTTATTGTTGAATGTATTACATATGTCTGTTTCCTTCCCCCCAGCGACCCTTCCAGGCCACTCCAGCTCCCTTCCCCAGGCCCTGACCACCCCCATTGCCTGCTTCTGTGGGATGTGCATACATTCAAACAAGGTCCTTGGTTGGTTATGTCTCAGCCATCAACCACTCACCCTCCCCTGCCTTCCCTGTGAGTTTCCACAGCCTGTCCATGCTTCCATGTCTCCGCCTCCATGTTTTTTAAATCAATGTATTTTGTTCATGAGATTCCAAATAAGAGTGAGATCATATCATACCTGTGTAGTTCTGGCTGGCGTATTCCCTGAGCATAATGTTCTATAGGTCCACCCATGCTTAGCAAATGAAAGAGTTCTTCCTTTTTTTTTCTGCTGAGTAGTATTCCATTGTGTCAATGTACAGCAGTTTGTTTGTCTTATCTACTCACCTGTTGATAGGCACTTAGGTGCTTTCCAAATATTAGCAATTGTAAATTGGGCTGCTATGAATATAGGGAAACATATATTCTTTCTGATGTGTGTTTTGGGTTTCCTAAAATATATTCCTAGAAGTGAGATGGCAGGGTCATATGGGAGTTCCGTTTTCAATTTTTTTATGGACATGCCATTTTGTTTGTCATTATGGCTGCACCAGTCTGCTTTCCCATCATCAGTGTGCTAGGGTTCCCTTTCCTCCACAACCTTGCCAGCACTTGTCATTTGTCGATGGTACCCATTCTGACAGGAGTGAGGTGATTCCTCATTGTCCTTTTAATTTGCTCAATGTCCTTTTGGTTTCTGGTATGTTGAAGGCGCTCTTTACATATTGACCTTTATACTCTACATTCATATTTAGGGTTTTGTAGTAGCTAATAATTAGATTTGCCTCATAATTTTTGTTGAGTTCAAAGATCCATTTATTTGACTTATGAAGAATAATTGATGGTCATTCCCTTTTTTCTACTTTCTAAGCACAAGAGAATGTAGTTTGTGTAGACGTTATTCCTCAATTTCTTCTTTCAACAGATATTTACACGTGTGCCTTCTGAGTGCTAAGTATGAGAAACACCATATTTTATTCAGCAATGAGTTTTGTGGTAAAGACAACAGATATTCAAGGAAAAGAAAGTAAGTACTATTATGCACAAGAATGTTGAGAAGGAAAATAAGGGTGGTAATTTAGGCGGAATCAGTGGGGGCACTTGAAAACGCTTTTATTCATAAAAAATCAAGGAAACCAAGGGGTACTACCTAAATCTTGAATGTTGGGGATGTGGCAGAGGTGCGTAGATCTCGAGGGAATATTTTAGACCCAGAATATGTGAATGGCTCTTCTGGCTGTCACTCTGTATCAGGGCCCCTGTGTGGCAGAAATTTTATTGGGATTTGTTTACAAAAGTAATACCAAATTTTCCTTCTGAAGTTGTTTATGTGCATCAGTTACTATCCCATCAGTTATGTTTACACAGCCAATTTGACTTTGGGACATCAGCGAATTTAAGCATTTATGATAATGAAAATGCTACGTTTTAAAATGTTATATTCATAGACCCATTTGAGTAAAAATAGCTGACTAATGTAAAAATACTATAGATTATGTAATGATTCCATTTCATAATAGAAGAGATGAAATCATTTTAAACTGTAAGCAAAGAATGCAATTCAAATGGAGAATTTTTACTTCTGGCATTTTAACAGGAGAAGTAATAAAAATAATACAGACTATAAGTAAAATAACAAATCACTCTGAATGAATGATTCAATACTTTATTTCCAAGCTAGTACACACTTGTAGACCACCTGGGCACACTTTAAAATGAATAAAAGCTGACAATGCAAAAATGAAGAGAGGGCAATGCATGTAATCTCTCATCATATGGGAGACATGTAAAACTTTGCTTATTTCTAGGGGGCATTTGCATAACTTTTAATAATCAATATATATGGCCCACACTTTTTCCTCCACCTTAGTGGTTTCCTGAGTCCGCACCCCATCTAATTAGCAGCTCCAGCCAAGCTGTTTGTAGCAGCTTTTCCATATGCATGGCCTGGCCTGGCTCAGGCTTCTGACTCTCTAACACCTATCAAACAAGCAGCAGCTGGCATCAGAAAAAAACGTTAAAAACAACCCAAGATCCAGCACTAGCAGAAATCTGCATTGCTTCATGCTGGGTCTCTCCAGGTCATTTCCAAGCCCAATGAAAATAGCAGCTGGTGGTGGGCACGGTTGGAAGGTGCTGTGCCCAGCTTCACAGACCCCTCTCTTGCAGGATACAGGGTGTCCCGTGCCACTCCCATTCAGTGGTACCAGCTTTGTGAATGAGAAGCCTCCATGCACAGGCACCAGGACAGGAGCCCCAGCTTCTTCTACTGGTTCTCTGACCATAGTGTGGCAGCATCTGACAGGATTGCTGAGGTGGGATGTTGCTGGCCATGCCAGCATACAGCTTCCTGTGTCCGTCTGCTGCTTAGGATTCTATTCGGGTCCCTGTGCTCTCCTAACCCAGGTCTGTTTGCCCTACCAGATCATCAACAAGGACCTGTGGCTCAATGCCCTGAAGAACTATGAGTGGGCGATGGCCCTCAGTGAGCGGACAGGACGGGTGAGGAGGGGCTGCCTGGGTCTCACCCGGTGTGCTGCCAGGTTCCTGGGCCATTGCTTTTCTCTCAAAGGGACACCTGGATGCTGGGAGGGTTACAGCCTGTGACGGCTGCAGGGTGTGTGCCTGAGACAGGAACTGCCAGTACAACAAGGGCAGTGCAATTACAGCTCAGGCAGGGGGCTTAGGCAGGAGGAGGGAGTGTGCATGTCCACTGTCACTCAGAGTCAAAGCAGATTCCTTGAGCCACTCCTCTGAACTCTCCCTCTAGGCCACCCACAGCACCTTCAGGCCTTGCCACCTGGCCCTCAACAGGGGCTGCCATGACATGTTCTTCCTATACTCCTTTCCACAGGTGTCTGAAAATCCTCCTCATGCCGAGGCCTAGGCTGCTGCACTGCCACACCACATTGCTCTATTGCTGCTCACCACCATCTCCTATTTCCTCAAGGTCTCCTCTTCCTCCTGGGGCCAGTGGGATCGGCCTGCTCCTTATCAGTATCTTAGGGGGCAAAGTGTGGGCCACAGAGCTGGAGGAATCCTTGTTTTGCCGCCTTGTCAGAGGTTCTTCAATCCGTTTATCCATTTAGGTTTTCCAAGGAGAATACCTCATTTGTGTACCCTCCCTAACTGGAAAACAGGGCAGCATGCCATGACGAAATAACACACTGCTTCATTTTGTATGCAGTTCACTTCAAAGACTTTATGTATGTATGGTCCTAGACACCCTGGGAAATCTGGGCCATGAATATAAGTCACCATCCAAACACATTGCTTTGTATGTTTGTAGTAAAGTCAGACAAATTCAATTTTGTGGGAAATTTTATTCTGAAAATTTTAACACAACAAGTATTCAAATTAAACATTTAAGTATATTGTAATTAAATTAACACTTATGAAAAAACCTTGAATAATTCAAATTTTGCATTCTATAAAGAAATTTCATAAAGGGTCGATAATTCTTGCTTCTTCCCCATCCCACCGTTTGCTTTTAGTCATTCTTAAATAACAGAAGACAATGTCTTTACAAATTAAATGTCAACCAAACCTTAGCATTATTTTTTATTTCAGTGTCTACTTCCTTTGTCACAGGGGCTTCCCCTATGACTCCTCCAGAGGAGTCCAATAGTTTACCTACTGTACTGTATGATTCACTCTCTCCTGTGTAGATAGTGAATCCTATGATCCCCGCCAGCACCACGCTCAGGACCTCTTACAGGGGTGTCCCATCGGCTGTTGCAGTAATTGTTATTCCCCCTCCATCATATCCATCTCGTCTGCGGCTGTAATAATCATCCCAGCGACTCCTTCCACCATAAGTCAGAGGGGCCCTCATGTTGGTGGTGCTCCACCTGAGCTTCCTGGAAAGTCAGTGACCAGATAACAATACTTTCACATCTTAACGAATAATTTTAAGTCAGTATGACATGACCCTTGTAAAGCCTTAAATAGTTGGAAAACCTATGATTTTATACATACACCTGTGCTAAAAATATGTCAGTATTGCTGAGGCAGGCAAGGGAGCTTACATTTATCTGAAATACAGCTGAAGAATAATGTTTTAACTGAAATAATTGATTATGAATATATGTGAAGGCACATTTTCTGGAAACAGGCTGAAATCCTGACCTTCGTATTATTTCTATGCTTCACACTGTCAAATTCTCCTTCTGAAAAAGAAAAAAGTCAAAAGAACCCCCTGGATGTTGTGCCTAAGTGTGTCGAGCACCAGCCTTTGCACTGCAGGATACTGGGTTTGATTCCAAGGCAAGGTCATGACCCTGGTTTTCAGGGTCCATTCCTGTCCCTCAATGGGGATTGTACATGAAGAAATGAATCAAAGTATCTCTCTCACATTGATGTAGAGTTCTCTCAGCCCCACTCCCTCCGTACCACTCTCCCGAGGTCAATGATATGTATCCTCAGGTGAGAAAAAAAAAAGAAAAGAAAATGCTGTACTTTGTTTCATTAATAAAGACAATAAATGAGTGTGATCCTTCACCCCTGAAAGAATTGCACTGTTCCAAAGGAGCTGCTAACAAAAGAAAACAAGACCTCCCAGATAATACAAAACCCATACTGCATATAGTCCTCCCTGTGGCAAATGGAAGTAAAATTAGAGTAAATCACAAGGCGGCCTGTTAAATCCAATCCTGTCACTTACACACAGTCTGTCTGGACACTTACCATAGCTCTCACATGAACCTCTGTAAGAGCCTGCAGTTCGATATTCAGAATAATATCTACCAGGACTGCTGCCACAGCCATCACAATCACTACGTTAAAAAAACACGGTATTAATTTTGTCCAAGTTAACAACTGCAGTGTGCTACTAGATAAAAAGAGAGAAGGCTTTTAAACACCTGTGTCTCCTACAGGAGTGCTCATCTCCAGAACCTGAAAGGCCATGGTCACAGTGTGCACCCTCCCTAGATGGTGGGCCATAATGCTTCCTGACTCGGGAACCTGGATCACCTCTGCCGGAATAACTGAAGGAAATAAAGCAGAAGTATTTTTAAATCACCTTCTAAGATACAGAACAGGGACACACTCTGACTACACAGATAGGAAAATGCCAATGGGCAGAAGGCTTCAAGAGACATTTCTCCAAAGAAGATAGACATACAGCTAACAAGCTCATGAAAGGATGGGTCATTAGGGAAGTGCCAATCAACTAAAATGAGATACTTTATTCCTAAGTAGGTTCCAATGTTCGAAGAGGAAAACATCAGGAAATGTTGGAGATTTAGAACAACTGGAATCCTGTGCACAAGGAACAGAAAGGTGACAAGGTCTGGCTGCTGTTAAAATAATGGAAATTAGGACTCTGAATATACTACATGCTACTTAGTTGGTCAATGGTAAATATTTAGTGTTATGATAGATGAATTTCACCTCACCAACAACAGTACCTAGCATACATTACGTGTCCTTATGTTTTGTTGCCGGTTACCTATAACTAGTAGTGCCATCATAATTTCTTGGAGACAAATTGTAATTTCTCCTGGAAGGGGTTTTCTCTTTGCAAGGAACGCTTGCATAATTCTCTCTCACACATGACAGCGGTCCTGTAAATGACAAATACTTACGTGAGGGTATCACAATGGAGATCAATGTTTTAAAGAAAAAGCAACTATTCAAAGCACCACTTTATTTCCTCTTTCAATGAAAATGTTTACATTTCCTCTAAGACTCCAATAAGCTCATGGTTAAATGCACTGTAGAATGTTATTCTGGAATGTATTATCTTTTGACATCTTGTCCTCCCTCTATATCTTCCTTAATTTCTTAAATTACCATCGGTGGGAAAAACCTGTCCACTCCTGAGCAAAGTGCAAGCAATTTCCATGATGTCCACATACATATTTATCAGTGCCTTCCTATATCTTGATACGGATTTGTCAACTTTTCTCCTTCTCTACTTTGCACTGTCTTTCTCACAATCTCTTGTCGACATTACTAAAAGATTCTTAATCGTCCTGCTACACTCACTCACCATGCACTTTCACTTATGAACTAATAATTCCTTCATTATGCAAGTATTGAATTATTAGTTTCTCGGTGAAAACACTTTCCATTGCTCCCGGAAGTCCATAATATGCCAAGTAATGCACATTCAATTTCAAAATCAACTTCCTCACTTATCTAAGAACATTTCATGGTGTACTTTCAAAAACATTTTGGACAGAGGACAAGCCTTGTGCTCTTGTTGTGCACTTGGGTATATCTATATATCCTATCTAATAAAAAAACAATATGCAAATTAACCATCACTGTGTCACAAAGATGACAGCAGCCACAGAGCTGGAGCAAGCAGGAAGCTTGGGTTTCCCCAGGCGATGGAGCAAGCCAAGCTTCCCATCTGCCCTGGCTGGCCATGGGCTCTGCTCAAGTCTACAAAGTTTCACTAATAGAAGATAAATAAATCCCTAATATCTGCTTCCAGCCAGCGCTGGTTTCCACTCAAGAAGAGTCTGGGAGCTTGGGAAGCCGGGGGGCGTGGCCAGCCTGAACATGGCTTTCAGCCCCTCACCCAGGCTGGCCAGGCATGCCAGTGGGACCCCAAGCTTGATCCGGGACAACCTTCAGGGCATACCAGACAGCACCCACCCAAGCACCAGGCCTCTATCCTATATACTAAAAGGGTAATATGCAAATTGACCCTAACAGCAGAACAACTGGGAATGACTGGTCCCTACGACACATACTGAACACCAGAGGGCAGACGCTCAATGCAGGAGCTGCCCCCAGTGGTCACTGTGCTCCCACAGGGGGAGTGCTGCTCAGCCACAAGCCTGGCTGATGGCTGCCAGCACAGCGGTGGTGGTTGGAGCCTCTCCTGCCACCTCAGCAGCACTAAGGATGTCCGACTGCGGCTTAGGCCTACTCCACACTGGCAAGTCGACATTCCTGATGGCTCTCGGGCTGCCAGAAGGATGTCTGACTGCTAGCTTAGGCCCAGTCTCCTGGGGAGTGAGCCTAAGCCAGCAGGTGGACAATCCCGAGGTGTCCAAGACCACAAGAGAGCACAGGCCAGGCTGAGCGACCCCCTCAGAGTGCAAAAATATTGTGCACCAGGCCTCTAGTCTACACTAATAAAACAGAAAGATGCAAATCAACCATCATTCCATCACTCTGTTACACCCACAAGCCACGCCCACCTGCCAATCGGGAGGAACTATACAAATGAATCCAACTAAGATGGCGGTGGCCACAGAGCTGGAGCAAATAGGAGGCTTGGGTTTCCCCTGGTGATGAGGAAAGCAAAGCTTCCCGCATGCCCTGACTGGCCATGGGCTCCGATAAAGGCTACAAATTTTCAATTATAAACTACCCCCCAAAAACAATAAATCCCCCAAAAAATAAAAAAAGGAGAGTCTGGGAGCTTGGGTCACCAGGGGGCTAAAAACAGCCCACAGACCCTCACTCCGGTTGGCCAGGCATACCAGCAGGATCCTCACCCTGATCCGGGACACCCTTCAGGGCAAACTAGCCAGCCCCTACTGGTGCACCAGGCCTCTGTCCTATATAACAAAAGGGTAATAGGCAAATTAACTCTATCAGCAGAACAACTGGAAATGACTGATCACTATTACACACACTGACCACCAGGGAGAAGATGTTCAATGCAGGAGCGGCCCCCCTGGTTGTCAGAGCCCTCCCACAGGGGGAGCTCTACTCAGTCACAAGCCAGGCTGATGGGGGCCAGCGCAGTGGTGGTGTTGGGAGCCTCTCCAGCCTTCTCAGCAGTGCTAAGGTCGTCCTACTGCAGCTTACGCCTTCTCCCTGCTGGCAAGTGGACATTCCTGAGGGCTCTCGGGTGGCCAGAAGGATGTCTGACTTCCAGCTAAGTTGGACATGCTAAGCCAGCAGATGGACAACCCCTGAGGGAGTCCCAGACTGCAAGAGGGTACAAGCTGGGCTGACGGACCTCCCCGAGTGAACAAATTTTTGTGCACCAGGCCTCTAGTCTACACTAGTAAAGGACAAACTTGCAAATTGACTGTACCTTCACTACACCTAAGCCATGCCCACCCGCCAATCAGAGTGACTATATGCAAATTAAACCAACCAATAAGGCAGCTGGCAGCCATGGAGCTGGAGCGAGCAGGAGGCTTGGGTGCCCCAGTGATGGAGGAAGCCAAGCTTCCTGCTTGCCATGGCCGGATCTCAGCTCCACTCAAGGCAACAAATTTTCAATTATAGAAGATAAATAAATCCCAGATTCCTGCTTTAAGCTGGCTGTGGCCTCAGAGTTGGAGCGAGCAGGAGGCTTGGGCTGCCCCTGGTATGGAGGAAGCCAAGCCTCCCGCCCGTCCTGGCTGGCTCTGAGCGACACTCAATTATACTAGGTAAATAAATCCCAGAATATAAAAAAACAAAGACAAAAACAACAAAGAGGAGAGGCTGGGAGCTTCCATCGCCAGGGTCTTGGCCAACCTAAAAGCAGCCCTCAGCCCCTAATCCAGGCTGGCCAAACCTTCATGGAGTTAGGGTATCCACTGGGGTGGGGCTTGACCAGCCTGAAAGAGTCATCAGCCCCTCATCCAGGCTGGCCAGGCACTCCAATGGGCACCCCCACCCTGACGGGAGTGTTACAAGCCTGCAAAGACCCATCAGCCCCTCACCCAAGCTGGCTAGGGGAAGCAGAAGGACCCCCACCGTCATCTGCGACACCCTTCAGGGCAAACCAGCAGGCCCACACCTGTGCACCAGGCCTCGATCCCATAAAATAAAAGGTTACCCTCCAATTGACCGTAACAGCAGAATGACTGGGAATGAGTGGTCACTATGACACACACTGACCACCAGGGGGCATATCATCAATACAGGAGCTGCCCCCTGGTCAGTGCATTCCTACAGGGGGGGCTGTGCTCAGCCACAAGCCTGGCTAATGACTGCCAGCACCGCGGTGGTGGTAGGAGCCCCTCCCACCTCCTCAGCAGCACTAAGGATGTCCAACTGGAGCATAGATCTGCTCCCCAATGGTAAGTTGACATGCCCCGAGGGCTGCTGAGCAGCCAGAGGGATGTCTGACTGCCAGCTTGAGCCTGATTGCCCAGGGAGTGGGCCTAAGCCAGCAGGTGGACTTCCTCTGAGGGGTCCCAGATGCAAGAGGGCATAGGACGAGCGGAGGGAACCCTCAGAGTGCACAAATTTTTGTAAACTGGGACTCTAGTCTATATATATAAAAAGCCAGTGACTGTGACGACCAAAACCACCTGTCCACCAAACAGCAGCTGCGTGTGGTGACCAGGCAGACAAGGGGAGCAGTGAGGCATGGCCAAATGACTGAACAGCAGTCTGTGTGGGGAGATCAGGCCAGCAGAGGGCTGGTGAGGGACACCAAAAAACTGAACAGCAGGCTGCGTGGGGCAACCAGGCTGCAGGGTGGCCGGAGAGGGGCGACCAGGCCAGTGGAGGGGGCAGTTGGAGGTGACAAGGCTAGCAGGGTAGGCAATTAGGCCTGACCAGGCCAGCAGGCAGAGGTGGTTAGGAATGATTAGTCTGGCAGGGTGGGACAGTTAGGGGCAATCAGGCAGGAGACAGGTGAGCAGTTATGAGCCAAAAGTCCCAAATTGTGAGAGGGAGGTCAGACTGCCAGTTTAGGCATAATCCTTGACATCCCCCAAGGGGTTCTGGATTGGAGAGGGTACAGGCTAAACCGAGGGGACACCCCCGTGCATGAATTTCATGCACCGGGCCTCTAGTCTTATCTAATAAAAGATAAACATGGTAATTAGCCGTACCTCCACTACCATTCCCATTGGCTAATCAGGGCGATATGCAAATTAACTGACAGGCAAGATGGCGGCCGGCAGCCAAGCAGGTTGAAGCGAACATGAGGCTTGCTTGCTTCAGTGACGGGGGACTCCAACATTCTCCGCCTTCCGCTGCCGGACTCTGAGCTTGCAGTTTGAAACATTGTTACAAATATAGAAGCTAAAGAAAACCCCAGAAACCTGCTTTCAGCCAGCCAGGATCTCAGAGCTAGAGTTGAAACAGTGTTTCGATTATAGAACCCAAACCAACCAGATACCTGCTGTCAGCAGCAGAGGCCTAAGAGCTGGAGCCAAGCCTCAGAGCTAAAGCTGGCCCAGAATGAAAAAGAAGAAAAGAAAGAAAAAGGGAACAATTGGGAGCTTCAGTCACCTGCCAGCCTGAAAAGAGCCCTCAGCCCCTCATCCAGACTGGCAAGGAACCCCAGTGGGGACCCCCACCGTGAAGGGTGTGTGACCAGCTGCAAACAGCAATCATCCCCTCATCCAGGCATGCCAGGCACCCCAGTGGGGACCCCCACCCTGATCCAGGACACCCTTCAGGGCAAACCAGCCGGCCCCCACCCGTGCACCAGACCTCTATCCTATATAGTAAAAGGGTAATATGCCTCTCAGCACCGGGATCAGCCGAGCCTCGAGGCCTCCCGGCACTGGGATCAGCGTGAGAGGGGGCAGCTCCCAAACCCCCTGATCACCCTGCGGCTCTGTGTGTGACACGGGGCGGGGCCATAACCTCCCTATCCGCCCTCTCTGTTCGTGAAGGGGAAGGCGCCCCAACTCCCCAATCAGCCCTGCTCTGAGCCGGACCAGGGGCTGCACCTAGGGATTGGGCCTGTCCTCTGCCACCTGGGAGCAGGCCTAAGCCAGCAGGTCGTTATCTCCCGAACGGTCCCAGACTGGGAGAGGGCACAGGCCTGGATGAGGGGACCCACCCTCCACCTCGAGTGCACAAATTTTTGTACACCGGGCCTCTAGTCTATATATAAAAGACTAAGTGACTGACTGTATGTCTTTGTGACCATCAGACCCACAGCCAGTATACATGATGTGCACTGGCAATCTACATTTATAAAAGGCAAATTGCTAAGTGTCCATCTGGGTAATGACATCATGTAGTAATGCCCGGCTTCCTCTCCCCAGCAACTCACCTCTTTGCAGTTTCTTCAGTCCTAGAACACGACTTGGTTTAGAGCCAGGTGGGAATATTTTACACTAACCAAATGTCTGTGAAGCATTTTCCCGTGTGTCTTTTGATCCTCACAGAAGTCTTGGAATAGGTAGATGGTAGACTCGGTGGTATCCTATTTTCTCTTCATTAGCCAGAAAACAGAGATTTAGAAAGCTGAGAAACTTGACCTGACTGAAAATAAGGAAGAAATGATGGAACTTGTAAATGACTTCAGGTTTTCTCACTGTGAAGAATATAGTCAAACACTGCTGCAGTTAAATGGTTTACTCTTTGTTCTCCCTGAGTGAGCAACAATAATAACCTGCTTTGTGTTGAAATTTACTGCTGTGTTGCTCACAATTACCTGAAAGAGAAGTTGCGCTGCTTCACTGGGTGGAAAAAATTTAGCTACCTTAGACAGCAGGTCTAATTAAGCAAGTTTACACCCTCTCGCTCTCTCTCTGTCACTCTAGGTTGACCTGCCTATGTGCGAAACATATGCAGCTCCTGCTGGCGCCAATGGTATGCATGTGTTTCAATTTGTCATGGTCAATCCTAAATTCGGTTGACACTTCGATTATAGAGAAAGGGCAAATAGCGGCATTACAATATTTCTTCTAATTAATACCTTAGTATTAATTAGTATTTCCTTAGTATTAATTAATTAATTAGGGCCACTAGTATTCTAATAGTGGCAAGATGTCATCTGTGAATAGTAAGGTTTTATTGGGCCAAAAGACTAAGGGACCATTATGAATCGTTGCTATAATGCACACTGACCAGCAGGTGGCAGATGCTCAACACAGGAGCTTCCCCCTGGTGGTCAGGGAGCTCCCAGAGTGGGACCCTTGCTCAGGCAGAGCCAGGCTCATACCTGGAGAGTGCAGCTGTGGCAGCAGGAGCCATTGCTGCCTATGCCACAGTGCTACCAATCGGTGGTGGCAGGTGGAGTGGGGCTTGGATGAGCGGGAACACAGCACCTGGCTCCAGCTTGGGCTCCTGGCCAGCTGCCTACCGGTTCATGCACTGCTACATCCCTCAGGAGATGTCAGAACTAACCTGGCAGTCCCACATCTCCCAAGGGGTCCCAGATTGTGTGAGGCCGCAGGCCAAGCTGTGGGATGACACCGGTGCTTGAATTTCATTCACCGGGCCTCTAATCATTTCATAATTTATCACCCATTTAGCATGGTTCTCTTCTAATGCTGAATACTTTAAAGTAGAAACTGAATTTTGGTAATGATGGCCATTGAGATTTTACTGCTCTTTAGCTGTATTTAACTGCTCATATGAAGGGCACTGAATCACCTTCAAATATGAGTAATATTACATTCCCATAAATATTACTATGTTCCAGTGCTAATTTTCCACTAATGCCACTAAGTGAGCCTTTCACTAATTTTCTTTGCTCACTAGCTCATCCAAAATTGAAATGGGCAGGCTGCTTGTCTATATTCAAGTACAGAGATATATTCTTCTTAACTACACTGATGCTCTCAATACTTTCAATTTTCCAACATAATTTATAGTGAGGGTCTCTATGTTAGATTTTAAAACATCTCTTTACTAATATGAATAAGTCACTTTTACCTGATTTCTTCACAACTATGTGCATGCAATAATTTGGAACTGGCAATGCCTGACTCTTTCAGTGTGCCTTCCCACCCTTGTTTTCATTAAAACACAATCAGAACCAACATTAATCACTTTTCAGTCTGTTGAGAAAATGCAGACCGTCCGCGGGTTACATTGGACTCAAAGTACATCATTTTGTGGTTACAGTGCCATCCTCTGAGTATTTATTTTAAAAAAACTTCCATCATTTATATGTATTTAAATATGTGCTTTATGTTTTTTATTATTTACTAGAGGCAAGGTGCACAAAAATTTGTGCACTGGAGGGGGCCTCTGAGCCCAGCTTGGCCCCTATCACATACTGGGAGCCCTCAGGGGATGTCCTACTCCCTGCTCCATGCTCCCTTTGGGGAGTGGGCCTAAGCCACAGCCTGGCCTCCCTTTGTGGGTGCTGACCGGGCTGATCAGGCGAAGACATCATCTCAATCACCCCGCTGTTGCAGCCACTGCCAGTCAAGCTGAGCCACCAAGGTGTTTTCATCAACAGGGACTCCATTCCCTTTACTATGAAAAAATGACAACTTTTTTTAGGCATTCTCAAGATGTGTCTTTCATAGGATATGACATTTCTTTCTTTCTTTCTTTTCTTCCTTCCTTCCTTCCTTCCTTCCTTCCTTCCTTCCTTCCTTTCTTCCTTCTCACCTGAGGATATCTTTCCATTGATTTTTAAAGAATGTGGAAGAGAAAGGGAAAGACAGAGAGAAACATCAAAGTGAGAGGAACACTTTGATTGGTTGCCGCCTGCATGAGCCCTGACCTGGGCCCAGGCCAGGGAGGAGCCTGCAACCTATGTACATGCCCTTAGCCAGAATTGAACCAAGACTCAGCAGTGGGCAGGCCAAGGCATTATCCACTCAGCAAAACCATCAAGGATAGGATATGACATTTCTTACCCCTCCAGCAGTGGACCTTCCTTTTTTCTCCAGGAGTGCGGTAAAAAACCCTACATCACCTATTTTGATTCTTATTACCCAATTTACTAAGAATATTACCAGTGGCATAGAGGGAGCTTAACCAATGAGCAGTCAGAAAAGGTGTTTCCTCTGGAGTTCACACCAATTGCCGGCTTGGTCCCTGCCCAGGCCTAATGTCTGTGGTCCAGTCATTAGCTCTGGGCAGGGAACCACCAACTCCCTAAATCGTCTGCTCAGACCCTGCTCCCCATGATCACTGGCTCTGCCCCTGCTTACGGCCATGGCCAGCTGCCTCTCTGCTCCCTGAAATTGATGGCTTTGCACCTGCACAGGGCTAATGCCTCTGGCCGGGGCATTAGGCCTGGGCAGGGGACCCCCAACTCCCCAGGATTGCCAGCTCCACCCCTACCAAGGCCTAATGCCATGGGCAGGAGACCCCATGCTCCCCTCAATCACAGGCTCCACCCCAGCTCAAAACTAACGCCTCTAGCAAAGGCATTAGACCTGGGAAGGGACCAATAGTACCCCTGCAATTACCGGCTCCAACCCTGCCCAGGCCTAATGCCTCTGTCAAAGGCATTAGGCCTGGGCAGAGGACACCCAGCTCCCACCAACGCCAACTCCTCTCCTGCTCTCCACCATCGCTGGCTTACACACTGCTACCCACCATCCCAGCTCCTCCCTTGCCAAGGCCTAAAGCTTCTGACCAAGGCACCAGGCCTTGGCAGGTGACATCTCAGCTCTGATTGCAGGCTCCAATAGCCTATAGCCATTGGGCACCTACTTATGCAAATTAACAGCCAACTTTGTTGGTGGTTAATTTGCATATCTTGCAGATTAGCCAATGGGAGGTTAAGGGAAGATACTGTCAGTTACCCTGTTTGTCTATTATTAGATAGGATTTAGCACAAGTAAAGGTCAGGAATCGTTATTTTCCTTTTAATTTTTTCCTTTTATATTTTTTTTTCATTGTTTCACCTCATTACTGCTGTGTATGTGTGCTCCATGTGAGTGATGTAGATGCTTATCTAGGTGGGTTCTGACTTTCGGCAAAAATCATTATGACGTGCTGCTGGAATAGATCTTAAATGTAACATGAGAACCTATTTTACTTATATTCTCTTGATTAAGATGTAGTTATTTGGCCTCCATATTTCCTCATTAAGTACATGGTTTTTGGAAGTCCAAAGTATATCTTTATATATTTATGTGATTCTTAGACTATTCATTCAATAAGAAATAAAACTGGGGTGGGGGGGAAGCCGGGTTGGTCAAGGGGAGAAAAAAAAATAAAAAAGGACACATCTCTAATACGCTTTGAAATACTTTAAGCAATAAAAAAAAAAAAAATTAAAAAATGAAAGCCTTATCCTTATAAAAAGATCTGGCCTTATAATTAAATGGCCTAATAAATTTTAGAGTAGGGCACCTTTCCAAAGTATTCTCAGAAGAACATGGCTTGAAATCCAGGGTGTATCCTTTAACACCCTATTGGAAACAAGAGCCTTAGTTGGGCTCCATCATGATCCAAACAGAGACAGAAACAGTAAGAGAGATGGCAGGTTTCTGTTACTATATGCCTACTGAGCATCCCTCAGTGCACATTTCCTGACGGTGCTATTGAACAGAATGTGCACTCACAGGACATTAGAGCCTTCATGCACAACTCCATCCTGAAACCACATGAAAGAGAAGCCTATTGGACAAGAATGTTAGCAGGGACTTTACAATGCAGAGGGATTCTGAAGAAGATTGAAAAAGGTGGCAGAACCCTAGCCAGTTTGGAACAATGGACAGATCACTGGCCTTCAGACTGAAGGGCTCAGATTTGATTCAGGTCAAGGGCACTTGCCATGGTGTGGGCTCAATCTCCAGTCTGGGGCATGCAGGAGGGACTGATCAATGATTCTCTCTAATCATTGATGTTTCTAACTCTCACTAGCTCTCCTTTCCTCTCTGAGATAAGTACAAATATATTTAAAAGAATGGTGGCAGAATCATGGATGCTGCAGGGACATGCTCCCAGGAACAAACTGATATTCCAACTAAAATACAAAACAACTTCCTGAATAATCAATGGAAAACTCACAGGAGAGAATCCTGACACCCGAGGACCGAAGGTGGAGGCCACTTAGACACTGGTAGGAGGAGAGGAGGCTTGAAGGGGCGGGCCTGACACCCACAGACAGCAACTGAAGTCTCGGAGAGATATCTCAGCTGTGGAGGACTGCCACTGAGAACTCTGGGTCTAATCCCCAAGCTGGGCCTCCTAGCAGAGAGCACCAGAACTGAGGAGGGTACCCACATAACCTGTGGATGTGAATAGCAGCAGGGCACTGTCTGCCAGGGAGAGACAGCTAGAATTTCAGGTATCCTCTTAAAGGGCCAGCGCACAAATTTCCCTGTGGAGCCACATACCTTGTGCCGTGGCAAAAGGAGGGTGAAGTGGACTGGAGCTGTGAGGGAAAAAGCCAGAAGTGGGGAGTCAAGGGTTCCAGCACAGAAGAAAACACTTCAAGTTTCCTGGGAGGAGTCATTTCCTCATGCAGCAGAGAAAATCTTTCCCATGCAGACATTTGCCTTTCCTGGAGGGGAGACAATTAACACACACTACTGGGAAACACCTTGCCCTGAGGACACTTAAGAGATTATAAATAACAATTAACCTCCTCGCAGAGGCAACTGCCCCACACTGTTGAAACACACTGTTGCTATAACCTGAGGACCATTGCCTTGGAGGCAAGTTAAGTTGGAATCCTATCAGTCTATAGACAGAGAGGTCTCTGGAGGCTTTGAGTCTTTGCCTGATCTAATTAGTCAGAAACATCCTTTAACAATGTTCTGCACTAGAGACTGAGAGGCACAGAGGATCTACCTAACTTGTCACCACAAGCCCACACAGAAAGCCAGAAAGAGGAAATAAAGAAACAACCCCCAAATAAGACAACTAGAGAATTCTCCAGATATAGAGGGAGATGAAGCACAGAGAAGACATTTATCTGAATCTGACTTCAGAGTTATGAAGGTAAAAGAGCTCAACAGCATGAAAAAAGATATAGTGACTATGAAAATAAGAACAGTCCTAGATATAAATGACATAATACAAACAGGAGGACCACTTACATAACAGTATTAGAATAGCGAGTGTGCCAAAAGAGGCAGGAGGGGAGAAAAGCATAGAGACGGTCTTTGAAGAAACAATGGCAGAACACTTTCCTAACGTGGTAAAGAAAAATCCCACACAAGGTCAAGAGCCAAAGAGAACCCAAAAGAAGAAGTACTCAAACAAACCCGTGTCCAGACACATCATAATTAAAATGCCAAAAATTAAAGACAAGGAGAGAATCTTCAAGGCAGCAATTAAAAAAAACTGTTAGCTACGAAGTCGTCCCCATAAGGATGAGTCCTGATATCTCATCTGAAACTCTACAGGCCAGAGAGATTAGCATGAAGTACTCAAGTTAATGGAAAGTAAGGATCTGAGACCAAGATTACTATATACGGCAATTCTTTCCTTCAAAATAGACAGTCAAATACAGAGCTTCATAGACAGAAAAAGGCTAAAAGAGTAAATTGTCACCTAACCAGCATTACAAGAAATGCAAAGGGATTGCTGAAATGAGAAGGAGAAACAGGACAGAAACTTAGCCATACAGAAAGAAAATGGAAAGAAATAAATACCTATCAATAATAACTCTAAATATAAATAGGTAAATACTCCAATCAAAAGGCATAGGGTATCAAAATGGATACAAAAATATGATGCAAGTATATGCTGTCTACAGGAGTGCCATTTGAAAACAAAAGTCACACAAAGGATTGGAGTGAAGGAATGGTAAAATTTCCATGCAAATGAAGAGAAAACAAGGCTGGAGTACCAATATTCATATCAGAAAAAATAGACTTTTTAATAAAGGCCATCACAAGAGACAGAAAGCTCACTGCATGATACCAAAGGGATCAACCAGCAGAAAATATTACCCTAGTAAACATATATTCACCCAACATAGGAATATATATATATATATACACATATATATCCTATATAATAAAAGAGTAACATGGTAATTAGCATACACCCGGTACCCTTCCCTTTGGCTATCAGCAAGATATGCAAATTAGCTGCCTGCCAATATGGCGGCTGGTAGCCAGGCAGCTTGAAACAAACATGAGGCTTGTTGGCTTCAGTGACAGAGGACTCCAACGTTCCCAGGCTGTCTTTCCGGCCTCTGAGCTTGCAGTTTAAGAAACATTGTAACAAATATAGAAGCTAAACAAAGCCCCAGAAACGTGCTTTCAGTGAGCCCGGGATCTCAGAGCTGGAGTTATATATTGTTTCGATTATAGAACCCAAACAAACCAGATACCTTCTTTCAGCAGCAGAGGCCTCAGAGCTGGAACCAGAGCTAAAGCTGGCCCAGAATAAAAAAAAGAAAAAAAAAGCATTTGGGAGCTTCAGTCGGCCAGAAAACAGCCGTCAGCCCCTCACCAAGGCTGGCAAGGCACCCCAGTGGGGACCCCCACCCTGATCCAGGACACCCTTCAGGGCAAACCAGCCAGCCCCACCCATGCATCAGGCCTCTATCCTATACTTGGAGGGTAATATGCCTCCAAGCACCGGGATCAGCAGAGCTGAGAGGGCTCCCGGCACTCACGGGGATCAGCTGACAGGGGGCAACACCGAAACCCCCTGATCGCCCTGAGACTCTGTGTGTAACAGGGGGTGGGACCGCAACCTCACTATCCGCCGTGCTCTGTTCATGACAGGGGAAGGCGCCCCAACCTCCTGGTCAGCCCTGCTCGGTGCCTGATAGGGGGGAACTCTCCAACCCCCTGATCGCCCTACGACTCTGTTGTGTGACAGGGTGCGGCGCCTCAAACCCCTGATCGGCCCTGCTCTGTGTTTGACAGGGTGCTGTGCCCCAACCCTCTCCTCCCCCCATGGGCCCTGCTCTGTGTGTGACATGGAAGAGCCATACCCTCCCATCAGCCCTGCCCTGAGGGTGACAGTGGCGGTGCCCAAACCCCTGATCCGCCCTGTCGTGAGTGTGACTGGAGGGGGTGTCCAAACCCCCCAATCGGCCCTACCCTGAGCATGAATGAGGGTGGCATCGCAACCTCCCAATCTGCCCTGCTTTGTGCATGACAGGGGAAGGCGCCCCAACTCCCCAATCAGCCCTGCTCTGAGCCCGACCAGAGGCTGCACCTAGGGATTGGGCCTGCCCTATGCCACCCAGGAGTAGGCCTAAGCCAGCAGGTCGTTTTCTCCTGAGGGGTCCCAGACTGTGAGAGGGCACAGGCCCGGCTGATGGACCCCCCTCCCCCCCCCCTCCGAGTGCACAAATTTTTGTGGACCGGGCTTCTAGTATATACATGCGAATTCAAAGCTATATGCCAAAATGCTGGACAATGTGGATGAAATAGATGAAGTCAGTAAAAAATCTGAACTACCAAAATTGATTCAGAAAGAATTACTTATACATCTGAAACAAACAAAAAAAAATCAAACAAAGAGACTTCTAGGAGACTTTAATGGAGAGCCTGAAAACAGGACAGTCATAGTAGCAGACTTTTATCACTCCTATCACTTCACTGGATAGATCTTCCATGTGACAAGACAATGATTCAGAGACTCTAAAGGACACACTGCATCAGATGGATTTAATTGACATTTTAGAACGTTCACACCAACAGAGCAGAATATACTTTCTTCTCAAGTGCACAGGGGTCATTCCCAAAGATAGACCACATGGTAGGACACATAACAAGTCCCTACAAGTTCAAGAAGATTTAAATCATATAAGGCATCTTCTTGGATCACAGTGGAATGAAATGAGAAATCAACTAGCGTAAAAACACCCCAAAACATTTAAACACTTAGAGGCTGAATGGCACACTATTAAACAATGAATTTGTTACAATGAGATCAAGAAAATATCAAAGACTTTTTGGAAAAAAAGGAAAATGAACAAATACCAACACAATATCTCTGGGAAAGAGCAAAAGCAGTCCTGAGAGGCAAGTTCATAGCACTATAGACCTATCTCAGAAATAACAAAAATCAGCAATAAACTATTTATCCCTACAACTGAAGAATTAGAAAGAAACCAACAAGAAGAGCCCAGAGTAAGTAGAGGAAGGAAAAAATAAAGATTAAAGTAGAAGAAATAACAGAGACAAAAAATTCAATGAAACCAAAAGCTGGTTCCATGAAAGGATAAACAAAATTGATAAACCATTAGCAAGACTCATTAAGAAACACACACATGATTCCAATAAGTAAAATCAGAAACAAGAGTAGAGGAGTAAGCACTGGCACCACAGAAATTCAAAGGATTGTAAGAAAATACTATGAACAACTACATGCCAAAATGCTGGACAATGTGGATGAAATAGATGAAGTCAGTAAAAAATGCAAACTACAAAAACTGATTCAGAAAGAATTAAGAAACCTGAATAGGCTCATAACAACTGATGAAATAGAAGCAGTAATCAAAACACTTCCAACCAACAAAAGCTCAGGTCTGGACAGCTTCACAGGGGAGTTCTACCAGTCAGAAAACTACAGTCTATACTCCGCACACTTTTTCAGAAAATCAAAGAGGAAAGAATACTTCCAAACTCTTTGTATGAGGCCAGCATTATTCTAATTCCAAAAGAAGGTAAAGACACTACAAAGAAAGAGAATTACAGGCCAATATAGCTGATGATGACAGATACTAAAATCCTCAACCAAGTATTAGCAAATCGCATCCAGCATTATATTAAAGGACCAAATGACATGATCAAGTGGGATATATTCCAGGGATGCAAGGCTGGTATGATATTCACAAATCAATAAATGTGATACAACTCATAAACAAACTGAAGGTTAAAAATCACGTGATCATATTGATAGACACAGAAAAAGAATTGGAAAAAACCCAACCCCCAATTTTGATAAAAAGTCTCAGCAATGTGGTAATAGAGGGAGCATACTCAACATGATAAAGGCCATATATGAGAAACCCACAGCCAACATCATACTCAATAGGCAAAAACTAAAACCATTTCCCATGAAAGAACAGGAACATGACAGTGATGCCAATTTTCACCATTCCTGTTCAACATAGTATAGGAAGTGCTACCATAGTGCTCAGACATGAAGAAATAAAAGTCATCCCAACCAGAAGAGCACATAATAAATGAATTTGGTCAATAATCAGGATACAAAATTAACACCCAAAAATATATGTCTTTTTATACACCAAGAATGAACGCCCAAAAAGATGAACTAAGAAAAGAATCCCACTTACCTTTGCAATAAAAGAATTAAGGAAAAAACTCAATAAAGGAAGTAAAAGAACTGCACTTGGAAAATGACAGAACATTGAAAAGGAGATAAAGATATCAACCAGTGGACTAATATACTGTGTTGATGGGTTGGTAGAATTAACATTATTAAGATGTCCATACTACCCAAAGCAATTTATAGATCCAATGTAATCTCCATTAATATACCAACAGAATATTTCACAGACAAAGAACAAACTCTCCAAAAAGTCATATGGAGTAAAAATAGTCTCAGCAATCCAGGGAACTACAAAAAAATATGGAAGGCTCACAATCCCAGATATTAAGCTATATTATAAAGTCACCATTCTCAAAACTGCCTGCTACTGGCACTAGAAAAGACATATACACCACTGAAAAAGAACAGAGAACCCAGAAGTGGACCCAAGTCATTACACTGTATTATTAATTTACAAAGGAGGCGAGAGCATTCAATGGAGTCAAGACAGTCTCTTTGATTTTGACAAGATGGCGGCGATATAGGCAGACGCGTCCCAGGTCTTGTGCCAGAGCAGATGGAGTAAGCAGCTGAAACTAATAACACCCACCGCGAATTGGGGAAATTACTCAGCTGATGAGACGGTTTGCAGTAGGGAAGGGCAGAGCTCCCCTGGAAAGGTAAAAGAACCACGGATCTGGGCAGGAAACTTTGCCAGACCTCTGAGCCCAGAGGGTTAGAGGGAGACCGCATGGCACTGGGACAGGCACAGCCCCTGACTGGGGAAAAGAGATCCACGGGATTCCTGGCACAGGGGGATTTGAGATCTGGGTTCTGTGATTACGGAGGACTGAGCCTAGAGGGGGCTGCCTCAACAGCTGAACAGACCATGCAGTGCTGGTAAGAGAGGAGCTTACAGAAATTCAGACTTCCCCGTTTCTGTGGCCAGCATTTGTTTGTTTATATTCACTGAACCCTGTTCATAGGACATTTCAGATACGGACACTCACCTCTGCTGAAGAGAGGGAGAAGGTGCAGATGAGTGGAATCTGGGGAGAGGCTGGGGAGAAAGGGGGCGCCGGGAGAGGTGCCAGCGAATATAGTGCTGAGACACCCCTGGGCCCAGGACTAGGGCAGCCATTCTTTCCGGAGTGTGGGACTCCTCCACCTAGCCCCCAGGCGAGGAGCACAGCCACACCCAGATTATTCCCTGAAGGAGATGAAGGATTAAAATAATCTGATCAGTCCCTGTGTGTTAACAGGGTCTGGCCTATAGAGGGACTTTCAGTCCCAGCAATAACATAGAGCAGGGCAACGATTAAAGAACCAGTTCTGAGGAGTTGACCTCCCCAAACCAGTTTTAAGTGCAATAGAGAAAATAAACCCTTGCTACTGGATAGAGACGCTGTATAGCCTCAGATGCCAACCCAAAAATACTGCCACCCAGAGGCTGAGCCACAAACTTAATCTCAGCTAAACACAAATTAAGGCAGTCTGGGACACAAATACGGCCTGCTTTAAAATCAGGACTATGGTTTACAACACTGAGGAATTGTGTATCGCAGGGAAATTCAACACTCTCCTGAATAACTGGCAAGACCAAGGCGAGCCAGACTGAAGAGTAGAAGAACCGAATTACCTTCACTACTGCAATTTTTTTTTCTTTTATCACCTAATAACTAAGAAAGCAGTTTTTTTCTTCTTTTTCCATCAGCTGATTTTACCCTTTAAATTACCACATTTTTATGTTTAACCATTATTATTACTGTTACCATTTTACCATTTTTTTAAAGTGACATTTGATTTTCTCTCTATTTTATTTTGGGATTAGTGTTCTCCATTCTATTTTCATCGTTCCTATAGCATCAATTTTCCCTACCTCAATTTTACCTCTATGCTAAAACCCTCTTCCCCACTTTTCCCTTTTTGTTGTCCTATTTCTCTTACCCTATTCCTGCTTTAGATTTTCCTGATTCCTTCTTTTTTCCCCCTGTCAAAATTTCACCCTAATTATATACCCTATTTCCACTCCACTGCTCTAAATCCTTATACACCTATCCCTTATCTTTCTTCACTATCCAAAATTTTTTCCCTTGTTTTTTCTATTTTTTTGTTGCTGTTTGCTTGATTGTTGAGTATTTTTTTCTTGTTTGTTTGTTTGTTGTGTGTGTGTGTTTGTGTGTGTGTGTGTGTGTGGTTTAGGACTGGTTGTGAGGTTGTTTTGCTTTTTCCTTTTATTTTTCTTTTGCTGGCTTTTCCCCTCTCTCCACCCCCGCTCCACGACAGTTATTTTTGTGCTTCAGTTTTCCCTTGCCTCTCTTGATATTATTGATTATTTGTAGTTTGCATTCATCTCCAGTGATCTGTTGCTGGAATCTGGTGGGATTAGTGGCGGTTCTATCAGAGTTTTCTACTCATGTAAATAGTCTCTTCCCCTCTTCTACTTCGTTCTCTCTTTTCAATATTTTTTCCTTTTTTCCCCGTCCTATTTCCCAATTTCATTTTTGAACTCCTTTTTTTTATTCTTACTTTTCTTTTCTTGTTTCTCTTTTATCTTTTTCTCTTCTTTCTTCCTTATCCCCTAATCCTCTTAATTTGGGCAGTCTCCTTTATTTGGGGTTATTAATATTGTGAATATATTTGTTTTCAGTGCCTGTTACATTGTGCCTTGACATGTTGCATTATGTGCCCTTAAATCAACGCAGCAGATCCAAGCCGTAGCAGCCTCCTGATCACCATACCCTCTGAGGATCAGCAGCTGTATGTGAAGCCTCCCCCCACCAGCAAGAAGAGTCACCAAAGCTGTGAACAGCACACATAAGAGGAGCTGCCAACTGAGGAAAAGCTGCTACCACAACCGCCCGAGGAGCAACCGCAGCCCAAGGAGCCACTGCCACCCAGGGAGCAGCTCATGAATGACTCAACGTCTAGATATGTCAGTCAGATCAAACATAGGTATACAAAGAAACCCCCAAAGGAAAGAGAAGGAGGATTCGCCAGAAAACCAGCTAAGTGATACAGAGGCATGCAACATGAGAAGAAAAGAATTCAGAATAAGGGTCCTAGAGTGCATAAACCGGATGGAGGAAAAAATGAAAAACATATAGATGAACCAAGAAAACACAGATGAAAAAATCAACTACTTAAGCAAGAATCAAGAAGTAAGAGATGAAAAAATCAACAACTTAAGTAAGACCCAAGAAGAAATGAAGAGTGATATAGCTGCAATAAAAAACACCATTGAAAGTATCAACAGTAGACTAGGAGAAGCAGAGGACCGAATTAGTGAATTAGAAGACAAGGAAGCAAACACACCCAAACTGTACTGCAATTGGAGAAAAAAATTAAAAGACAGGAGGAGAGCGTAAGTGAGCTTTGGGACAACATGAAACGAAACACCATATGGATAATAGGGGTGCCAGAACAACAGAAAGAGGAACAAGGATTAGAAAACCTATTGGAAGAAATAATATCAGAAAACTTCCCTGCGGTGGAGAAGAAAAAAGTCAAACATGCCCAGAGAGTCCCAAACAAGGTGAACCCGAAAAGACCGACACAAGACACATCATAATTATCATGGCAACTGTTCAGGGCAAAGAGAGAATCTTACAGGCTGCAAGAGAGAGATGGAAAGTTACATACAAGGGATCTCCCATTAGATTATCCAATGATTTCTCAACAGAAACACATCAGGCAAGAAAAGAATGGACGGAAATTTACAAAGTGATGCAAAGCAAAGGACTGAATCCAAAAATACTCTATCCAGCCAGGCTATCATGCAAAATTGAAGGGGAAATAGGAAGCTTCACAGACAAAAAAAGGCTACGAGAGTTTATCACCACCAAGCCGGCAATGCTAGAAATTCTAAAGGGACTGGTGTAAAAAAGGAACAAAAAGCTCAGAAAGAAAACAGCCACACACAAAAAAAGAAATGGCTACAAACAAGTACCTTTCAATAATAACTTTAATCTTAAATGGACTAAATGCTCCAAGCAAGAGACATCAAGTGGCTGAATGGATAAAAAAAAAAAAAAAAAAAAAACATGACCCATACATTTGTTGTCTACAAGAGACCCTCCTCAGAAGAAGGGACTCACACAGACTGAAAGTGAAGGGATGGAAAATTATCTTTCAGGCAAATGGAAAGGAAAAGAAAGCTGGGGTAGCAATACTTATATCGGACAAAATAGACCTCAAAGTGAAGGCCATAACAAGAGATAAAGAAGGCCACTTCATAATACCAAATGGAACAATACATCAAGAAGATATAACCCTGGTAAACATATATGCACCCAATGCAGGAGCACCCAAATACAAAAAAAAACCAAACAAACAAACAAAAAAAAAACTCCTGGAATATATCAAAGGAGAGATTGACAACAATACAATCATAGAGGGGGACTTTAATACACCACTGACATCACTGGATAAATCCTCTAGACAAACAATCAGCAAAGAAACAGCAATCCTAAATGACTCACTTAATCAGATGGACTTAATTGACATCTTCAGAATGCTTCACCCCACAGCCAAGGAATATACATTCTACTCAAGTGCTCTTAAGACACATTCAAAAATAGACCACATATTAGGTCACAAACAAAGTCTCCCCAAATTAAAGAAGATTGAAATCATACCAAGCATCTTCTCAGACCATGATGGCATAATATTAGAAATAAACTACAATAAAAACAACCCAAAATACTCAAACACTTGAAAGCTGAAGAGCACGTAATTAAATATTGATTGGGTTACCAATGAGATCAAAGAAGAAATTAAAAACATCCTGGAAAATAATGACAATGAAAACACAACAATCCAAAACCTATGGGACACATAGAAAGCAATCCTGAGAGGGAAGTTTATAGCTCTACAGGCCTATCTCAAAAAAACAAGAAAAAATGGTAGTAAATCATGTAACTCTACAACTCAAAGAATTAGAAAGAGAGCAACAACAACACCAAAAATCAGAGTTAGCAGAAGCAAGGAGATAATAAAGATTAGCGCAGAAATAAATGACATAGAGACCAAAAAAATAATACAGAAAATCAATGAAACCAAGAGCTGGTTCTTCGAAAGGATAAACAAGATTGACAAACCTCTAGCCAGGCTCACCAAGAAGCAAAGAGAGAGGACCCAAATAAACAAAATCAGAAACGATAGGGGCAAAATAACCACAGACACCACAGAAATACAAATGATTGTTAAAAAATACTGTGGACAGCTCTACTCCTACAAACTAGACAACCTGGAGGAAATGGATAAATTCCTAGAAAAATACAACATTCCAAAACTCAATCAGGAAGAATCTAAAAATCTCAACAGGCCAATAACTATGGAAGAAATTGAAGCAGTCATCAAAAAGCTTCCAGCAAACAAAAGCCCAGGACCAGATGGCCTCACAGGGGAATTTTACCAAACATTCAAGGAAGAACTAAAACCTATCCTCCTCAGACTACTACAAAAAATTCAGAAGGAAGGAACACTTCCAAGCTCATTCTATGAAGCCAGCATCACCCTAATACCAAAACCAGGTAAAGACAACACAATGAAAGAGAATTAAAGGCCAATATCCCTCATGAACATACACGCAAAAATCCTCAATACAATGTTAGCAAATCGGATCCAGCAGTACATCAGAAAGATCATACACCATGACCAAGTTGGATTTATCCCAGGGATGCAAGGATGGTAGAGTATCCGCAAGTCAATAAACGTGATACATCACATAAACAAATTGAAAGAAGAAAAACACATGGTCCAATCAATTGATGCAGAAAAAGCATTTGACAATACGCAAAACAATTTTTGATAAAAACTTTCAGCAAGGTGGGAGTAGAAGGATCATACCTCACCATAATAAAAGCCATATATGACAGGCCCACAGCCAACATTATACTCAATGGACAAAAACTAACACCATTTCCCCTAAGAACAGGAACAAGACAGGGATGCCAGCTCTCACCACTCCTGTTCAACGTAGTACTGGAAGTATTAGCCATTGCAATTAGACAAGAAGAAGAAATAAAAGGAAACCAAATTGAAAAAGAGGAAGTAAAACTGTTATCTGCAGGCGACATGATATTATACATACAAAACCCTAGAGACTCCATCAAAAAACTTCTAGACTTAATACATGAATTTGGCAATGTAGCAGGATACAATATTAACCCCAAGAAATCTGAGGCATTTCGATACATCAATAGTCAACTTTCAGAAAGAGAGATTACAAAAACAATCCCATTTACCATCGCACCAAAAAAATTGAGATACCTAGGAATAAACTTAAGTCAAGAGGTACAAGGCCTGTACTCACAAAACTACAGGACATTGAAAAAAGAGATAGAGGAAGACATAAACTGATGGAAGAACATACCTTGTTCATGGACTGGTAGAAGCAACATCATTAAGATATCCACAAAACCCAAAGCAATCTATAAATTCAATGCACTTCCCATTAAAACACCAAGGGCATACTTCACAGATCTAGAACGAACTCTCCAAAAATTCATCCATAATAAAAAAAGACCCCGAATAACTGCAGCAATCCTGAGAAAGAACAAAGTAGTTGGGATCTCAATACCAGATATCAAGCTGTATTACCAAGCCGCTGTTCTCAAAACTGCCTGGTACTGGCACAAGAACAGACATATAGATCAATGGAATAGAATAGAGAGCCCAGAATTCGACCGGAACGAATATGCTCAATTAATATTTGACAAAGGAGGCAAGAACATACAATGGAGTCAAGATAGTCTCTTCAATAAATGGTGCTGGGAAAATTGGACTGATATATGCAGGAAAATGAAACTAGACCACCAACTTACACCATACACAAATAAAAACTCAAAATGGATAAAGGACTTAAATGTACGACAGGAATCCATAAAAATTCCAGAAGAATCCAAAGGCAACAAAATCTCCGGTATATGCCAAAGTAATTTCTTCACTGATACAGCACCTAGGGCACTTGAAACTAAAGAGAAAATGAACAAATGGGACTCCATCAAAATAAAAAGCTTCTGCACAGCAAAAGAAACCATCAATGAAACAACAAGAAAACCCACTGCGTGGGAAAACATATTTGCCAATGTCATATCAGATAAGGGCATAATCTCCAAACTTTATAGGGAACTCATACAACTTAACAAAAGGAAGATAAAAAATCCAATCAAAAAATGAGCAAAGGATCTAAATAGACACCTTTCAAAAGAGGACATTCAGAAAGTCAAGAGACATATGAAAACATGCTCAAAGTCACTAATCATCTGATAAATGCAAATCAAAACAACAATGAGGTACCATCTCACACATGTCAGATTGGCTATCACCAACAAATCAACAAACGACAAGTGATGGAGAGGAGGTGGAGAAAGATGAACAGTCGTGCACTGCTGGTGGGTTGCAGACTGGTGCAACCACTACGGAAGGCAGTATGGAGATTCCTCAAAAAACTACAAATGGAACTGCCATTTGACCCTGTGATCCCACTTCTAGGAATATATCCCAAGAAACCAGAAACACCAATCAGAAAGGATATATGCACCCATATGTTCATAGAAGCACAATTCACCATAGCTAAGATCTGGATACAGCCTAGGTGCCCATCAGTAGATGAATAGATTAGAAAACTGTGATACATCTACACGATGGAATACTATGCTGCTGTAGAAAAGAAGGAACTCACCATTTGCAACAGAATGGATGGAAGTGGAAAGCATTATGATAAGTGAAATAAGCCAGTCAGTGAAAGAAAAATACCACATGATCTCACTGATTCATGGAAAATAAAGACCATTATAAACTTATGAACAATAATAGATACGAGGCAGAGCTGCCTCAAACGGATTGTCAAACTGCAGCGGGAAGGCCGGGAAGGGTTGGGGGGCAGAAGGGAAAGGGGTAAGAGATCAACCAAAGGACTGGTATGCATGCATACAAACATAACCAACGGACATAAGACACAGGGGGGGAAGTGGAGGCCAGGGGATTGTCAAGGACGGAGAAACAAAAAGGACACATATGTAATACTCATTGTAATACTTTACGCAATAAAATTAAAAAAAAGACAGTCTCTTCAATAAATGATGAAAATCAGACAGACACATGCAAGAAAATGAAACTACACCACCACCTTACACCATACACAAAAATAAACTCAAAGTGGATAAAGGACTTGAACGTTAGTTGGGAATCTATATGAAGAAATCTCAGAAGACTGCACAGGCAGCAAATTATCAGACTTATGTCTTGGCATCTCTTTACTGACACAGCTCTGAGGTCAATGAACACAAAGGAGAAATTAAACAAATGGTCCACATCAAAATAAAAATCTTCTGCACGGCAAACTATATCCTGAACAAAACAACAAGAAACCCCACTGAATAGGAGAACATACTTGCCAATGGTATCTCTGATAAGTGTTGAATTCCAAAGTTGACAGGGAACTCACACAAATTAACAATAGGAAGATAAACAATCCAATCAAAACATGGGCAAAGGACTTAAATGGACATTTTTTGAAAGGGGGCCTACATAAGGCCAAGAGACATAGGAAAAAATGCTCAAAGGCAATAACAGTCCAAGAGATGTGAATCAAAATGAGAGAAGTACCAATCCACCACTGTCAGAATAGCTGTCAGAAAAAAATAAAAAATAAAAAACCACAAGTGCTGGAGAGGATGCAGAGAAAAAGCAGCCAGGCAGCTGCAGCGAACAGGAGGCTATCTTGCTCCAGTGAAGGAGGAAGCCATGGTTCCCTGCCTGCCACTGCTGGAAAGTGAGCTTGCACTCTAAGCAACTATGTTGCAATTATAGACACTAAACAAACCCATGCTTTCAGCCAGCCAGCAGATCTGGAGTTGCAACAGAGTTTCGATAACAGAACCCAAACAAACACAGATACCTGCTTTCAGCAGCCGAGGCCTCAGAGCTGGAGCTGAGCCTCAGAGCTAAAGCCAGCCCTCAGTTCCAGTGACAGCCATAGAAGATAAATAAATCCCAGAATAAAAAAATTAAAAAAAGGAGAGGTTGGGAGCTTCAGTCACCCACCTGCCTGAGAAGAGCTCTCAGCCCCTCACCCAGACTGGCCAGGCTCCCCCCTGTCACTCACAGAGTAGGGTGGATCAGGAAGTTGCAATGCCACACTCAGTCACACTCAAGGCATGGTCAATGGGGTGGTTGTGGCGCCACCCCCTGTCAAGCACAGAGCAGGGTCCATCAGGTGGGTTGGGGCTCCATACCCTGTCACACACAGAGCAGGGCCGAACAGGGGGTTGGGGAGCTTCCCCCTATCACGCACAGAGCAGGGCCCATCAAGGGGTTGAGGGGCTCCCCGCTGTCACTCACAGAGTAGAGCCGATAGGGGAGTTGGGACACCGACCCTTCACACACAGATAAGGGAAGATCAGGGTGTTGGGGAGCTTCCCCTATCATGCACAGAGCAGGGCCGATAAGGGGGTGGGGCACCTTACCCTGTCAGGAACAGACTAGGGTGGAGAGGGAGGTTGAGGCCCCGCCCCCTGTCACACAGAGAGCCTCAGGGAGATCAGGGGGTTTGGGCGCTGCCCCCTGTCACAGTGATCCGGGTGCCCGGAGGCCTCTTGGCTCTGCTGATCCCAGTGCTGGGAGGCATATTACCCTTTTACTATATAGAATAGTGGCCTGGTGCACTGGTGGGGGCTGGCTGGTTTGCCCTGAAGGGTGTCCTGGATCAGGGTTGCGGTCCCCACTGGGGTGCCAGGCCAGTCTGGATGAGGGGATGATGGCTGTTTGCAGCTGGTTACACACCCTTCAGGGTGGGGGTCCCCACTGGGGTGCCTGGCCAGTCTGGGTGAGGGGCTGAGGGCTGTTTTCAGGCTGGGACTGAAGCTCCCAACTGCTCCTTTTTTTTGTTTTTTGTTTTTTTTATTCTGAGCCACTTTTAGCTCTGAGGCTCCAGCTCTTAGGCCTCCGCTCTTGAAAGCAGGTGTCTGGTTTTTTTGGGTTCTATATTCGAAACTCTGCATCAACTCCAGCTCTGAGATCCCAGCCGGCTGAAAGCTGGTTTCTGGGGTTTTGTTTAGCTTCTATATGTTGCAATGTTTCTTAAACTGCAAGCTCAGAGGCCGGCAAGGCAGGCGGGGAATGTTGCAGTCCTCTGGCACGGAAGAAAGCAAGCCTCATGTTCAGTTTAAGCTGCCTGGCTGCCGGCCGCATTCTTGGCTGGCAGTTAATTTGCATATCACCCTGATTAGCTAATGGGAAGGGTAGCAGTCGTACGCCAATTACCATGTTTCTCTTTTATTAGATAGGATATGCACACACACATATACATACATACATATATATATGTATATGTGTGTAGATATAGATATAGATATAGATATATAGATATAGATATACATATCTATATGTATCTCTCAGAGAGGGCTAATGAACTTTGATATTCAGCAAGGATGGAAATTAGCATTATATTACCCTGCAGTTGGCAAAATGGCTGAAGAAAATCTCCTAACCTGATAACCCTTTTAATGTTTAGCATACTTGACTGCTGACATGCCTGTTTGCTTTGCTAAAGGGCATATATGAGAAACCTAAAGCCAAGTCAATAAAAGCTGATGGGTGCTGGGTTTCAGAGAGCTTCTCTGCTAGAAAGAAAGGTCTCTGCCTGGCTCCCCCATGTCTTCTAAATTTCTATTTGTTGTCTAGTGTATTCATTTGTGTTCAGCTCCTTTTCCAGATCCTGAATCCTTGCTGCAAAAGGTTGCAGCATTCTGACGCCAAATGTGGGCTTCTGGAGAGGAAATTTCACCAGAGTGAAAAATGAAGACATTTCACCAGAAAGCTGAGAAGTGCACTGAAAAGGTGGGGAAAATTCTCTGTGCAAAAAGCCCATGCCAGCTTTGGAAATTGTGAAACATAAAGTGGGCGGAAAATCTTTCTTTTCTGCCAGGCTATAATGAGGGAAAGTTTGATTATAAAGCAAAAAATTAAATAAATAATTGTAAACATTTACTTGTATGATCAAGGATAAAGAAATTAAAATATCAAAAGGTACTCTCTGAAATCAGGCTCAAGGAAAAAAAGTAACATTGCCATCTTGAACTATGTGTACTCTTGTTCACACTGCATTATGCCTAATTCATATTGGGGATCAAAAGTCTGTAATACCTAAGCCCTGGGTCCTCCACCTCTAGTGTGGAAAGGCACAGCATCTAGAGAAAACGGGGTTAACAGTCATTTTACAAAAGGACTCTTTAATGCTTTGTCTGAATATTACCATATGACACCTTGGGACAGGCAGATTTTAGGTAAAATAACTTTAGAGGACAGCCAATGTCATGAAGAGCACAATAGGATAATATACATGAAAACTACTCTGATTCATAAAGCCTTGTCTCTATGTTATGGGCGCATGTCAGTTGATTATTATTAATCTGTTTTGGTTATTTATTGTTAGTCTTTTCAGCATGCCTTCAATTTAATTTAATAAGAAAAGAAACAGTAGATGGAGAGGCCATTACTAAATATCTGAAACACCTCCCAACCCATTAATTACTAGTCTTTTGGTGATCCTGTAAAATGTATGCCCACTCTCGAGAGTGTTATTAAAAGTCTCATTTTATTTCCCAGACTGTCATTTGAAATTTGGATAGATGAGACATTCCTCACAATTTAAGGGATATCTCTGGGATTTCTGTATCCATGAAGAGAAAAACACTAGCTTAAGAGAAGTAACACACCACCCAATTTTGGGTGGCCTCTTGGACTGACCCCCATCTCTTCATAGATGCTATAGTACAAACCCAAGACTGTTTTTCTTTATAAGATGGTGAAAATGACACAAGGAAAATATACAGGCTGTGTTTAAGCAATAAGATTAGTGTTTCCATAAGAAGGGGCAGTTCTTAAATAATAATGGACCATATTCCAAGGATAACATTAAAGCCAATGAAAACCCAGTAAGTTTTCTCTGCTGCAAAATTTGCCAAAGTGAAACACCCTTAGATGGTGATAACTGGCTTTTGGAATTTCAAAATTGTTAAAAGTTAAATAGATAGATATAACTAAAATGAAGGCTTTGTGACAAATCTTTTCAGTAATAATCTAATCTAACAAAAGATAAAAATGGTAATTGGCGTCCGACCACTACCGTTTCATTGTCTAATCAGGGCGATATACAAATTAACTGCCAACTAAGATGACACTGAACCGCCATCAAAGATGGCGATTAATTTGCATATGTAGGCACAATGGAGGGAGGCAAAAGGGAAAGCAGGAAGAAGCCCCCTGTCACTGACAGTGATCAGAAACCCAGGGGGGAGCTAAGAGCCCTGCCCGCAAGCCATGGTCGGAGAATTGGGCACCTTTGCCACCCTGGCCAGTGATAGCGGGAAGTAGGGTTGGAGCCGGTGAGGGGAGCTGGGCACGGGCGAAGTTGGCAGTCTCAGGAGCTAGGGGTCCCTTGCCTGGGCCAAAAGCAGTGCCTGCGATCACAGGGCCACTGCCGCTGCTGGTCACCGCTGCCCAGGCCAGACGCCTTGGCCAGAGGCGTTAGGCCTGGGCAGGGGCAGAGCCTGTAATGGTGGGTAGCTGGGGATGCCCTGCCCAGGCCTAATGCCTCAGCCAGAGGCGTTAGGCCTGGGCAGGGGCAGAGCGGGAGATCGTGGGGAGCTCGGGGTCCCCTGCCCAGGCCTAATGCCCCGGCCAGAGGTATTAGGCCTGGGCAGGGGCAGAGTGGGAGATCGTAGGGAGCTGCGGGTCCCCTGCCCAGGCCTACTGCCTTTGGCTAAAGGTGTTAGGTCTGAGCAGGGGCAGAGCCACATGCAACTGTGGGGAGCTGGGCGTCCCCTGCCCAGGCCTGACACCTCGGCCAAAGGCCTCAGGCCTGGGCAAGGGGCCGATCTGGCGATTGGTGATCAGAGGGTGATGAGGGTCAACTCCTCTGTCCGAGGCATCAGGCCTGGGCAGGGGGGGGGGAGCCAGCAGTTGTAGGGGGCCGGGGGTCCTCTGCCCAGGCCTGATGCATCAGGCCTGGGAGGGAGGTGGAGCCGGTGATGGGGGGGGATATGAGGTTCCCCTTGGCTAGGCCTGAAGCCTGTGTCAGAGGCGTCAGGCTTGGGCGCGGGGTGGTGCAAGCGATCAGAGGGAGATGAGGGTCCCCTGCCCAGGCATGATTCCTGGGCCAGAGGCATCAGGCATGGGCAGGGGTCAGAGCCAGTGATGGGGGGAGATGTGGGTCTCCTGTCCAAGCCTGACACCTCCGCTGACACCTCTGGCATAGGTGTCAGGCCTGGGCAAGCGGCCGATCCTGCGATTGGAGGGTAATGGGGGTCAACGTCTGAGGGCTCCCAGTAAGTGAGAGGGGGCAGGCTGGGCTGAGAGACACTATCCTTCCTCGCCCCAGTGCATGAATTTCGTGCACCGGGCCCATAGTTATAAATAAATATATTGATGGTGAGGGTGCAGTCCCTGAGGAGAGGGCGGACTGCACTCTCTGTTGGAGGAAAGGGCCAGTGGATCTTCTCCCTGTAAAAGCAGAGAACCTGGAAAAGCACTCTTAGATGTTATCTCTGAAGGAAAAATGTGGTGGTTTTAAAATTCCAATGGCTACAGGCCTTCTTCCTTTCTCCCCCTACTTCTTTGGCAACCTCATATGTCTAAACATACTTTTCCAAAGTCTTTGGTAACTTAAAAAATTGGAGTTGCTTACATTAAGTAATAAAACTTATTAAAACTCTAAATGTTTTGAAATAACAAAATTTTGAAATATTTATTTGAGTTTGACTCGAATGAAAAAACAAAGGACAGATTTGAATCTATTAATTAAATGAGTCTTTGTTAATTTTATTGGAAATATATCCATAAAAATGTGAAGGTATTACTAAACTAAGAAATGCTAAGGATTTAACTTACCACCTAAAATTTAAGGCTTCCAATAGTTAAAAGTTCAAATTAAATTGGGAGAAACTATATGCTCGTAATGATACAATGCATAAAGTTTAGAAATTCATTATCAAGAAAAATAATTCACGTGATTTCTCTGGAAAAACTTAGTAGCACAAAATATATTGTAGTCCTTATGTGTACTATGTGTGGTAAAATTTCAACCTAGGATATACTATTTTATTGGACTGATTAAAAAAGAGGATTATTTCTATGGTCTGAACCAAATTTTTAATATAAAACCAGTTTAAATTTTATTGATCTATTTTAGAGTAATTACAACAAATTTATAATGTAATGTTTGGGTTACACATATTTGTGATAGTCTTTCCATGTTAAATTTCAAGACTTTAACGAAGAGGTAGCTTTGACACTTGTCAAGTTCCCTGGAATAATTCAAGGGTTTACTCTTCTTAAAAGAAATATTTTAGGAAAAGAAATATTTTCAAACCAAATTACCCCAATATAATATACTTGAAATCACTTGAAGCTTCATCACATAAAAATTAATAACTGTGTTCTCTTTACATGCATGTATTTTAAATGTTATAAAAGTTTCACCCTCTAAGGGAGGGCAGGACAAAGTTGCTGAATACTTCTTAAGCAACATCAGATTATTCAGCAGCAGAATTTTAAGATGGGAGCCCTGACAGCCAGATCTTTAGACAGAGCAGGGGGTAGTGCAACATCTGGACTTCATAGGTCAAATGTATAAGTTTACTTACTTTGCTTTCTCAATAAAGATGTGTACTTTAGTCACTAAATAAATTAGCTTTTTACAATATAATCATGGTCTCATATAAACTCAGTTATACGAGAAGCAGATATTTTATTAGCAACTGGTTCTAACACAGTCCAGAGTAAAATTTCTGTACCTTTACAAATGAGCACTAGCCAAAAGAATGCTGTTTAAAAGTAAATTTTAAGCTCAATAAAAAGGAGAAATTTTTAAATCTCTTCTGCTACTATTTACAAGGAAAACAAAAAGTTATTATTGGAGCATTAAATCTCACCATTAATAAGACACCATAGAAAAAAGGGAATTACTTATACTTAATCTTTATGCATTGCACAATTGGCCAGCATACCTCTTATTGGTATTTCTGAAAAGGAACCAAGTTATATTTAAAAGAAAAAAAAATGTTTTTAAAAGAAACTCTCTAAATGTGGCCTAGAAATTACTCTGGGAGAAAAAACAGGAGCAGATTACCTTCAAAGATCTAGAAAACTGGAATTAAAAATAAATGTATTAGGCCTCATAAAGAAAAGTAAACCATTTGCATTTTGCCTCCATAAACAACGCTTATGTCAATATACTCAAAGACTGATAGCAAAAACCCTATTAGTGTCATTTACTGTCCCCACCCAATGACAAAGTTAGGAAATAAGCCTTATTTTTGACTGATTTAAATTAGCAAATGAAAAAAAAAGAATATTCAGGGGAACTTAGTTGAATAGGCAGAAACCTATTCCTGGAGCAGTCACTGTTTTTACTGATAGTTCATCTCATGGTAAAGCTGCTTATAATGCAAAGAATTCAGACCAAGTCATTCAAACCAGTCATACTTCTGTGCAAAGAATCGAATTAGAAACGATCAAGGCTGACTTGCAGGATTTCCAAAAGCCTCTTCATATTATCTCTGATCTGCCTATGCTGCTGGCCTGGTAAACAGAACTGCAACTACTCAATTTAAATGTCTGTGACCAATGCCTATCTATACTATTTGAACAAGTCCTGGTCCTTTAACAAAAGGAAATGCATAGGCCTATCAATTAGTTATTTTATTAAACAGGCCACAGAATCTCATCAACTTTTACATCAGCCTGCCAAAATACTGTACAGCAGACATAACAGATTATCAAGAAATGTCCCCCTTGCATGTTATATCTGCTACAAGGGCCTCTAAATCCCAACTTGAAAAACAAAAGTGGGGGAATAGTGAAGAAATCTCCTGTAAGTAGACTACACCAAGCCTTAATTACTTTAAAATTTTCCCTTGTAATGCTGATGGCAAGACACCCATAGAATTACACTGGTGTCAGAATAAGCCAAACCGAAATAGTTGGTTAAATGGAAAGATACCGAGTCTGGTTTATAGAAGGGTCCCTTTATTAACCTTTGGTCGAGGATATACTTGTGTGTTTCCATAAAACTCCTCCAAGCCTGGATGGTTCCTGCAACATGAACCAGAGGGAGGAACTGACCAGAGTACTGCAACCACAGATAGCAGAGGCCCCAAGCAAAACGCTGAGGAGTCAGAGGAGAAACATCCAGAGATAGGGGATGGTGAAGACGCCTTGCCATGCTAGCACTCATCATCGGTGCATTGGTGCAGGTTGCCCATGACAAAGCCAAAAAAATTCAGACCTACATTGTCATTTCTCACCGTTTGTCCACCATCCAGAACTCGAACATCATTGCTGTCATGTCACAAGCTAACAGTGACTGGGAAAGGGATCCATAAAAAACAAATGGCCCCAAAAGAAGCCTGCTATGAATGAATTCCTTAAATACCTGACAATAATATTTAGAAGGACATGAAAGAACTCAATCCTTGTCGTCGAATCTCCCTACGTTTCCTTTTTAGAGTAACCACTATTGTCTTTCTTTCTTGTTCTTCTATGTTTGCTTCCAGTCTGAAGATGCAGAATGAAAAGTTTTAAAAGGATCTGAGCCCAGCTAATGGCAGACACCTTTCTAAACTAATTAAGAAAGCAAAAAGAGGGAAATGTCAGGCCAGCAAAGACCAACAGTAGTGAACATATCAATGCGAGAATCCTATAGAAGGCGAATGAACTTTGATATTCAGCATGGCTGAAAATCAGCATTTTGTTACCCTGCTGTTGGCAAAGTGGCTGTAAGCAACCTCCTACCATGATAATACTTTTATTGTTTACCAAACTTTACCATCGATATGCCTGTATGCTTTGCTAAAGGGCAAATGTGTATTAAAGTAAATAAAAACTGATGGGTCCTGGGTTTCAGAGAGCCTCTTTACTAGAGAGAAATGCCTTCACCTGGCTCCCCCATGCCTTCTAAATATGTAATTGTCGTATAGTGTATTCATTTCAGTTCATACACTTTTGCAGTTCCTGAATCTTTGCTGCAAATGGTTGCTGCAGGGAAGGTAGGGGAAGGTGGGGTTAGAGAGATCAACTAAAGGACTTGAGGCATGCATATAAGCCTGACTAATGGACACTGACACCAGTGGGGGTGATGACATGAGGAGGAGGTAGGAGGGACAAATGGGGGATAAGGACACATATGTAATACCTTAATCAATAAAGAAAAAAATAGCCCTAGCTGGTTAGGCACTGTGGATAGATTATTGGCCTCCAGACTGATGGGTGCCAGGTTCAATTCCGGCCAAAGACACATGCCTGGGTTGTGGGCTTGGTCCCCAGTGTGAGGCATGCAGGTGGCAGAGAATCAATGATTCTCACGCATCATTGATGTTGCTATCTCTCTCCCTCTCCCTTTCTCACTGAAATCAATAAAAAATATTTCAAAACATAAAAGAATAAACAGATGAATAAAATAGAGCCAGAGTAAAAAATATATGTTTTAGAATATAATAAAAGGAATCCTATTATTTTCAGATATTTAATAATTCCTACAACTTTTGTGATAAAATAGGTTTGCACTGTTTTGGTAATATTATATTTAATATTTTTCCTTAACATATTAATGTTTATTGCATGTAACACTATATTATAACAGACTAATATGCAAATTGTCCCTTCAAACAGGAGTTTGACCAGGAGATCCACCATGGGGTGGGACAGACTGGCTAGCATCCAGGGCTGCACCCTGCAGGCAGCCCCACACTGTTCTGTCCATGGCCCCCTTCCACCCCCGCAATGATCGAGGACGCGCCAGCCAGTAATCTGCCCACAGCCCCTTCCCCTGGCCTTCATCTTCCCCCATCTGATCCCCCACTCGATCTGGGTGGAGCCAGCCGGCCAAACACCTGTATCCCCTCCCCCTGGCCAACCTGGCGATTGGGGTGTGCAGGCCGGACACCACTCATGCATGAATTGTACAGTGGGTCTCCAGTATTATTATATTTAAAATTGTTTTTCTTGGAATATTAATGCTTATTGCATGTAAAATTATTACATTTAAAATAGTTTTCCTGGAAATATTAACATTTCTTCAATGTAACATTACGACACTAAAACCATTTTTCTTAAAATATTAAAAAAGTAAATATAAAAAAGAGGGACACTGTATCAACATGGATTAAAAGGAATGCATTCTTCACTCTGGTGTTATCTACTTATTACCTCACTAATCAGAAGATGAAGAATTATTCCTAACAATGAAACAATAAGATAGTGTTGAGTACAGATGCCCATCCACTACTCACTTTCCACATGGCTTCCAGGAATTAAAGTGTAGCATTCCTTTTAAAACAGCTCATTACTCTAATCCATGAGAGACTGTACCATTTACCTTGAAATCCCATCCCAGTAATGCGTTGCCTTGGATCAGAATGGGCAGGTCTTGTAGGTGGAGGATCCCAACTTCTTGAAGATGGAGTTCTTTTCAGTGGAAGGGAATCCACCCTGCAGCCACTTCTGTGAAGATTAATTGTATGTCCGCCATCCTCTGTGTCATAAATAACATCATTCTACGTGAGTAGGGTCAACATTTGTTAAATGGTCAAGTCTGGTTATTGTGTATAAATATTTACTAAACAGGATAATGGTCATAAGCATGCTGGTTAGCACAAAATGATAAAATTCTATCTTCACATGTCTTCAGTACAGTGCTCAGAGTTATTGAAAATCAGTTTGGATAACTGAGAAAGAACTGAAGCAGAATTATATATACATGCCAATAAAACAAAACAGAACACACACACACACACACACACACACACACACACACACACACACACAGAATTTGAATGCAGAGAATCCAGATATACTAAGTGAAAGAAGTTATTTAAAAATACAAAAAAACAGTCTCAACTAGTCTTCAAACTAATTTCATCTCAATAAAAGCTTTTAAAACATGTAATGTCATAGTTAAAAATTAAAATATAAAGTCAAAACGTGATGCATTACAAAAAAGTGTTATTTCACGAATGTTATCACATAATTCCTACAGTTCATTTATAAAATAACTCTTTGATCAGAATACTACACTCTATTTAAATAGCATTTAAAGAAAACATGTTGAATGATACATAATTAACAATCACTGTTTTCATTTTCAAATAGAAAAGAGGCTTATCTTCCAATTCTGTAATTCGTCATGGGAAAGAAGAACTATGAGCATCCTCATATGTGGCCAAATATGAACTGGAAAACTCTTCTCAGTATCACCCAGATGGTAAAAACAGGAACATTCACCTTCAACTTGCACAAACCCTGCAATAACACTAGGAAATTTCCCGTGAAATGTCACACACCTAATTATCACAAATGGACACTAAATCTTTGAAATTAGGAAAACTGGTTAATATGAAACCAACTTTTCCTGCTACAGATATGTTGAAATGAATATACTTTCCTTTCATAGTCAGTCAAATAAGTAAATAGATAAATTAATTAAAAGACAACTCCCTGAAAATAGCTCGTCAACATGTTTATTCATGTTTCATATTCCTCATATACAAGAAAGAAAGAAGGAAAGAAAGACCAATAAACTTGGTGAATGATTGGTTTTTAGCCTTTTCCTGAGTCAGAGACCCCTTTGTGAATCTATTTAATACCATAGACATTTCTCTTATGTAGTTTCCAAATGGAAAGTTTTCTACATCAAACGTAAGTACAAGATCATCTTATCAATTTAATAATAGAGATTATTATTTTACACAGTACAGGGTTGCACATTCCTATACTCAAAACTAGTATTTCAAATCCAATTCTAAATAATGAAGTGTGTGTCCTTGACGTTTATATAGTTAGACCAACTTTTATTTCAGTGGGAATTTTCCAAGGTGAACTGATGTCCTTTTTTGAGACGAAAGAAGGGTACTTTCAGAACAAATTCTTAGTAGTTCAATAAGTATGAATCTTCACTTTAAACCTACTTGACTTCCTGTTCCCAAAGTGTAACATTCTAAAATATGATCAATAGAATTAAGTTCTTCAGAGAACTGTTGAAGTGACTAGAGGCAAACAGTAATGCTAAAATAGACTGAATTTAGCTTGAGGTTTAAATCCTATCCGTGTAAGGTCATTAGGAGTGTTTCACACATTACATATTGCATTCACTATTAGAAGTGCGATACCTCTTTAGCAATTACAAATCATCTTGATCATCAGTATACATTCCCAATCTAATGAAAGGTATCATTTCTTTTGCTCTGAATGATATGAATGAAATTGAGGTGTATCTCTTCATTCAATGTTACTGTTTTCACATAAATAATGGTTTCATGCTCATATCTTTTTTTAATTTTTTAAAAACATTTGAGTTACTGACAGTAACTTTATGAATTTAAAGTTATTGAATTTATGGAAGTTAATATGATCTCATAGGCTTCAGGTACACAAGTCTATGATACCTCATTTGCATATTGTATTATGTGTTTACCTACCTCAGATCTCCTACCATCCCTAGATTTTGAAACATTACCTAAGTGTTTTCCACCTGAGGGTCCTTTTGCTTCTCTTACTTCCTCCTCTTCCACTTCTCAGACTTCTCACATCACCTCTATTTCTTGATGGAACTGGTGCCCTCTGCCCACCCCCACTTTGAAAAGATGGTTTCTTGGTGTAGTCTACTTTAGTTGTTTTTCCACCCACAGACTAAAATGAGTACACATAATATCAACACTACATAACATTTAACCTGAACAAATGAGCAACTGTTTGAAACCTACTTATTATTGCAACTAAAATCAAGATCTACCTCAAATTCTTCTCCCAAACCAAGTGTTTCCTTCAAAAATGACAGAGTCCTTTTTCATGGTAAGTTTATGAAACACTTCATTATTAACAATATTCCATTGAAGTATTCAACACAGAACCATATATGTTGGTTAATAAAATTCCTCCAAAGACCACTAGTAATAAGGACTAAAATGTATGTCGGTTAATAAAAGTCCTCCAAAGACCCCTAGTAATAAGGATGAAAATGTCTCACATTCCAGGCGAAAGCACATAAATTCCATTCTTGTTTTTTAGTAGGCTTATTCTTGGTTATATGGAGAGAGGGATAGAGAGATGGAAACAAAGATGAAAGAGAAATATTTTGATCAGCGGCTTCCTTAAATGGCTCCTACTGGCAAACCAGCCAGCACCTTGGGCATGTGTCCTCACCCGATATAGATGATGAGACATCTTGGTTCACAAATCTATCCTCAACCATTGAGCAATACTGGCTGGGCAATGTGGATTACTTTTTAGAATGTGTCTGTTACTTCATTTATGTTTTGACACATCTATTTCATGTTTTCCAGTGCACCCGGCTTACATAAACTATTTATTTTTTAAAACAAACAATCATTCATTCAAAATGATTAGGTACTTTATTCCTCCTCTACCGCTTCTCAGGTTTCTTAGTTTTACTATTTCTTCAGTAAAAATGACAGAAAACGATGTCCAGTATGAATGCAACTCTGTATACATAGTTCTGATTTGTTTCTCCATTCTATTTTTAATCGGCTCTTTGCACAATCTTTAGTATTTTTATGTTACTGCACTGTTTGATGTTAAATATGGTTCTAAGAAAACAAACCATTTTGAAGGGGAGAGCTGCTATGACTAGGAACCCAGCCTCACCTCTACCCAGATGGGCCTCACACATCACCTGAGAGCCACTCTGGCCAAAGACCTTTTTACGGCAGCAGCAGACCCACGGACACCGGGGCTCCAGCCCCCCACCACTGCCATTGCCTCCTGTGAGTCTTGGAGTGTACAATTGAATTGCGGATCCACTCTGTGGCCATTGGCCCATCACACCCTGGCACCTGGGTTCTGACATGATAGCTAAAATGGGGAGACAAACAAACAACACCCAAAGGACAGAAAAGGAGGAATTGCCAGAAGAGGAACTCAATTAAATGGAGACATACAATATGTTCGAAAAGGAATTCAGAATAAGGGTCATAAAGTTCATACACCAGATGCATGGGAAATCCACCACTTACATAAGAATCAAGGACAAATGAAAAAAATTGATAATAGCTACAATAAAAAATACGATGGAAGGTTTGAATAGTAGACTAGAAGTAGCAAAGAATTGAATCAGCGATTTAGGAGACAGGGCAGAGTAACACACCCTGAACAACACAATCTGAACAGCAACTTGAGAGAAAAAATGGAAAGCAGGTGGATATCCTAAGGGAGATTGGGGATAACATGAAACAAATAACATGTGTATAATAAGGGTGTCAGAAGGACAAGATGAGGAACAAGGATTAGGAAACCTATTAGAAGAAATAATCACAAAACCTTCCTGATCTTGGGAAGAAAAAGTCACACAAGCACAGACAGCCCCAAACAAGATGAAACCAATAAGACCTATACCAAGACACATTGTAATTATAATGGCAAACAATAATGACACAAACAGAACCTTAAAGGCTGCAAGAGAGACACAGGGAGTCACCTACAAAGGCTCTCCTGTTAGATTATCAAATGATTTTTAACAGAAACACATCAGGCCAGAAGGGAATGAAAGGAAATATACAAAGTGATGCAAAACAAGGGACCAAATCCAGGAATACTTATCCAGCAAGGCAATCATTCAAGACTATAGGGGAATTCAGTGTCTTTACAGAAAAAAAAAAAAAAATCTAAGGGAGTGTTTCACTACTAAACCATCAATGCAAGAAATGCTGAAGGGACTGTTGTAAAAAGAAGGAATAGAAGAGACAGAAGAAACACAGGCATAAAAAAAAAAGTGGCAACATATCAGTACCTATCAAAATAACCTTAAACCTAAATGGACTAAACACTCCATTCAAAAGATATATAATGGCCAAAATTATAATAAAACAAGACCCATATATATGCTGTCTATGAGAGACCCACCTCAGAATAAGGACTCACATGGACTGTAAGTGGAAGGAGAGAAATACTTTTCAGGCAAAGAAGGGGAAACAACTAGGGGATCAATAATTATATTTGAAGAAATAAATCTCAAGAAGCCAAGACGGTGATGGAATAGGCATACATGTCCCAGGGCACGTCCTGGAGCAAATGGAGTGAGCAGCTGAAACTAATAACACCCACCCGGAATTGGCAAAGTACACTCAGGTGGTGAGACAGTTTGCAGCCAGGAACGGCAGGGTTCCTCTGGTAAGGTAAAAACCAGGGATCTGGGCAGGAAAGTTTGCCACACCTCTGAGCCCAGAAAGGATATAAGCACCCCTATGTTCATAGCAGCACAATTCACCAGAGCTAAGATCTGGAAACAGTCTAAGTGCCCATCAGCAGATGAATGGATTAGAAAACAGTGGTACATCTACACGATGGAATACTATGCTGTTGTAAAAAAGAAGGAATTCTTGCCATTTGCAGCAGCATGGATGGAACTGAAGAGCATTATGCTAAGTGAAATAAGCCAGTCAATGAAGGAAAAATACCACATGATCTCACTCATTTATGGATAATAAAGACCATTATAAAATTATGAACAAAAATAGATACAGAGGCAGAGCAGCTTCGAACAGACTGTCAAACTACAGCGGGAAGGCAGGGGAGGGTTGGGGGGTAGGCGGGGAGAGTGAGAGATCACCCGAAAGACTTGTATGCATGCATATAAGCATAACCAATGGACATAAGACACTGGGAGTTAGGGGAGGCCAGGGGAATGTCTGGGCGGGGTAGAAAGAGGAGACATATGTAATACCCTTTGTAATACTTTAAGCAATAAAACAATTTAGAAAAGAGAGAAAAAAGAAATCTCAAAGTAAAGGTCATAAAAAAGAGATAAGACCGATTGCTATGATGTGCTCTGCCACCCAGGGAGTAGACTCTCAATGCAAGAGCTGCCCTTGGGGATCAGTGAGCTCCCACAGGGCAGCGCCATTCAGCTGGATCCTGTGCTGACGACTGGCCAGTGGAGCAGCAGTGGCAGGAATCTCTCCCACCTCCACAGAGGCGCTAAGCATGTTTGGCAACTGGGATTAAGCCTAAGCCATCATTCGGACATCCCCTGAGGTCTCCCAGGCTGCCAGAGGGTGAGGGACTCTGCCAAGTGTACAAAGTTCGTTCACTGGGCCTCTTATATTGCTAATAAACTACAATAAGATATAACAAAATTCAAATACTTGGAGGCTAAATAGTCTTTTATTAAATAAATGGAGGCCCAGGGTATGAATTCCTGTATGGAAGCAGTCTGGTTGGCCTCCCCAGATGGGGGCACATGGGGCCAGGCCTGCAGCAGTTAGTGGCCATTGGCGGTTAACCAGAAGGCCATGCCTCCAATCTGGGCGTTAGCGCATATAGGGGGTGGGGCTGACCAGGGGAAAGGCTGTGAGTGGTTTTCTTATCAGTTCTGCCCCAAATGGAGGATTGGGGGCAGATGGGAAGCAAGGCTGGTCAGGGATATGGCCGACTGGGGCCCAGAAAAGACTGCTTGGCTGCCGCAATGCAAGTAATAGCCACCAGCTATTCTGGTCATTCTGCCATTCCGGTCACAGGGCTTTTATGTACAAAGATAGATAACTGGGTTACCGAAGAGATTAAAGAAGAAATTAAAATCATCCTGGAAGTAAATGAAAATTAAAAATAAAAGTCCAAAATCTATGGGACACACTGAAAGCAGTCCTTAGAGGGAACTTCATAGCATTACAGGCCTAACTCAAAGAACAAGAAAAACAGTTAACAAATTATCTAACCCCCACAACTTAAAAAGTTAGAGCAACAAGCAAAGCCCAAACTGAGCAGCAGGAAGGAAATAATGAAGATCACAGCAGAAATAAATGACATAGAGACCAAAAACCGCACAAAAGATTAATAAAGACATGAGCTATTTCTTTGAAAGGATAAACCAGATTGACTAAGCTCTAGCTAGGCTCACCAACAGGACCCCAGTAAACAAAATCAGAAATGAAAGAGGCAAAATAGCAAAAGACCCCACAGATATAAAAAGGATTGTAAATAAATACTATGGACAACTCTACTCCAACAAACTGATCAACCCTGAAGAAATGGACATATTCCTAGAAAAATACAATCTTCCTAAACTCAGTTAGGAAGAATAAAACATAGGACCACGCCAATAACTACTCAGAAAATTCAAGCAGTCACAAAAATAACTTGCAGCAAACAAAAGCCTGGGCGAGACGGCTTCACAGGGACTTTTACCAAGTGTTCAAAGAAAAACTAAAACCTTCTTCCTCAGACTATTCCATAAAATTCAAAGGAAGTACCATTTCCCAACACTTCCTATGAAGCCAGCATTACTCTAATCCCAAAGCCAGATAGAGAAAACACAAAGAAAGAAAAATGCAGGCCAATATATCTCTGATGACCATAGATGTTACAATCCTCAACAGAACTCTAACAAATGCGATGCAACATTACATTGAAATGAGCATACACCATGCCAAAGCGGATATATTCTGGGGAAGTAGGATGAGTCAACATCCAGAAATCAATAAGTGTGATGCATCACATAAACAAATTGAGAGAGATTCATATCCATTGGTGCAGGAAAAGCATTTGACAAAATCCAACACCCAATTTTGATAAAAACTCTAAGCAAACTGGGCATAGAGGGATCATACCTCAACATTAACAAAGCCTTATGTGACAAAACTACAGACAACATCATACTCAATGGGCAAAAACAATTACTCTAAGAAGAGGAACAAGACAGGGATGCCCACTCTCACCTCTTCTGTTCGACAGAGTACTGGTAGTGCTAGGCAATGCAGTCAGACAAGAAGAAGTCAAACAAGGCATGCAAAGTGGAAAAGAGGAAGCAAAACTGTCATAATTCTCGCAGATGGCATGGTATTGTCCATAGAAATACCTAAAGACTCCACCAAAAAAACTAGGAGATTTAATAAATGAATTTGGCAATGTAGCAGGGTACAAAATTAACACCCAGAATTCTATGGCTTTTTGATACACGGATAATGAACTCAGAAATAGAAACAAACAAACAAAAATGCCATTTAGCAGTGCAACAAAAATTTAAGAAACCTAGGAATAAACTTAACTAAGGAGGTAAAAACCTGTTCTTGGAAAACTACAGGAAATTGAAAAAAAGTGATAGAGGAAGACTAAAGCAAATAGAAGAACATACCATATTCACGGTTTGGTACAATCAACATCATTAAAATGTTCATAGTACCCAAAGCAATGTACAGTTTTAATGTATTAACCATTAAAATGTCAATGGCGTATCTCACAGACCTAGAAGAAAGTTTCCAAAAATTCCTATGAATTTAAGAAAAGACCCCAAATAGTTACAGCAATCTGGACAAAGAAGAACAAATTTGGAGGGATCACAATACCAGATATCAAGCTATACTACAAGCCACCATTCTCAGAACTGCCTCTGACTGGAACTAAAACAGACATAAAGACCAATGGGACAGAACAGAGAACATAGAAGTCGACCCTAACCATTATGCTCAATTAATGTTTGACAAAGGGAGGCAAAAGCATAGAATGGAGTCATACAGTCTCTTCAATAATTGGTGTTGGAACCTGGATGGCAGTCAGGCCTAGGCAGGGCTGGGTAGGTGGGGCGGCGCGGGGCGGGGCGGGGCGTGGCGGGGCGGGGCGCGGTAGGGCGGCTGCGCACTGGGCTAGGACTCTGCTGGCACAGGCACTGCACTGGAGACTCTTGTCCTTCCCGCGGGGTCTGGGGCCTCCCAGCAGGGCCCCATGGAGGACCTTAGCCTGGACAGCTGCAGAGAGGAGGACGCGGCGCCAGGCGCCAAGGGGTGGCCCGAACCCCAGGCGAGGGTGCACTTCCGCGTGACAAGGTTCATCATGGAGGCAGGTGTCAAGCTAGGGATGTAGTCCATTCCCCTCGCCACCGCCTGTGCCATTTACCATAAGTTCTTCTGCGAGATCAACCTGGACGCCTATGACCCCTACTTGGTCGCCATGTCTGCCCTTTACTTGGCTGGCAAAGTGGAAGAACAGCCCCTGCGAACCCGTGACATCATCAACGTGTCCAACAGGTACTTCCACCCAGGCAGCGAGCCCTTGGAGATGGACTCCCTAGTCTGGGTGATCCAGGACAGCATTGTGCAGTGCGAGCTCCTTGTGCTGCGGGTACTGCGCTTCCAAGTCTCCTTTCCGCACCCACACAGGTACCTGCTCCACTACCTGATTTCTCTCAAGAACTGGCTGAATCCTTACAGCTGGCAACGGACCCCCATCTCCGTCACTGCCTGGGCCCTGCTGTGGGACAGCTACCGCGGGGGGCTGTGCTTCCGGTTCCAGGCTCAGCACATAGCGGTGCCGGTGCTCCACCTGGCCCTGCAGGTCTATGGGGTCCAGGTGCCCGCTGAGGCCATGGCCGAGAAGCCATGGTGGCAAGTGTTTAGTGGCGACCTTACCAAGCCAATCATTGATAACATTGTGTTTGATCTCACTTGCATTTATACCATGGACACAGAGATCCCCAAAGACAAGCCTGGGACACTCGGCTGCCAGGGGACAGCGCCACCACATCGCCCTGAGGGCCGGTCCCCAGAGCACTGGCAGGGAGGACTGGTTTTGTGCTGCTGGAGACAGGCCAGTGAATGCCGGGGTCCAACCCAGCAGGTCCAGGGGTTCCCAAAGGCGTTAGACGGAGTCGGCGAAGAAGGAATGACACGGAGACAGTGTTCAGTTGATCAGCAGCCTAGCCAGGATCTTCAGGCAAGTTCTGGTCTGGATCTCCAGAGAGGTTCTGCTGTTTATTGTCTTGTTACATCAGTATTTATCCCAGTTGATTTTAATCCTATCAATTTCTATTACAAAGGTTAGGGTGTTTCTTATCTCCATTCCAGGGAGTAAAGATTATGTAGCTTAAGCATGATTGTTTGTAGTTATTAACTACCCGCCTGGCACTTAGTTAAGGAGTTTCATCCCCTCCCTAACTTCAGGGAAAAGTTCCTACCTGGGGAAACAACCTTTCTAGGAGAGGTGACCTTGGTTAAAACACACAGCGCTAAGGGGAGCAAACATATTAAGAACAGTATGCTATATACGCCAGGTCCCTTGAAACATATGCTGTGCAGATATTTCTTTCCTGCAGCGACTGTGTCAAGCAGCAAGGATGGACCGCCTTCCGGCAGGTGAAGGCGATGACATGCTGCCACTTTGATTCTCAGGCTTTGACTCTCCCTGGCAGCCAAGGTCCAGATGGGGATGGGCACTGCACCTCCCGTGGGCAGGAGGGTGCCGTGGGCAGGAGGGTGCTGCAGGCAGCTCTGAGGACTCCGGGTCTGCTTTTGTCCTTTGAAAGAACGCAGACTACAGCCGAGGTTTGGGATCAGTGGAAGGAAAATCAAAGAACGGATGGGACTGTGCCCCAGGGGATTTTTTTAAAGGCCAGATTTAGAGAAAGTATGACTCAATTAACATAGAGGAAATTTTATTTTGTTTCATTGAAGATATTACAAAGCCAAAATAAAAAACATAATAATAATTGGTGTTGGACTTATAGCACAGATACATGCAAAAAAATTAGTCTAGACCACCAATTTACACCATACATAAGTATAAATTGGGAATGAATAAAGGACTTAAACGTAAGTGGGTAACAATGAAAATCTTAGAAGAAGCAAAATATCAGGCATCTGTCTCAGCAATACCTTTACTGATACAGCTCCTAGGGCAATGGAAACTGAAGAGAAAAGAAACAAATGGGACGATATCAAATTAAAACACTTCTGCAGAAAAGAAGCGGTCAACAAATACAACAACAACAACAAAACAAGGAAGTCCACTGCCTGGGAGAAGATATTTGCCAATGTTATATCAGATAAGGACCTATTCTCCAAAATTCATACTGAACTCATCCACTAAACAAAAGGAAGATCAACATTCCAATAAAAAACTGGGCACCACCACCACAAAGGCCCCTTCTGACTTATGGTGGCCCAGTTCCTGTGATGATTATTACAGCCACACAGGAGATGGGTATGATGGGGGCATGGCAATTACTGCAACAGCCGATGGGACACCCCTGTAAGAGGTCCTGAGTGTGGTGCTGGCGGCGATCACAGGATACACCATGTACGCAAGAGAGAGTGAATCATGCAGTACAGTAGCTCACCTGATTGGGCACTCGGGGAGTCAGAGGGGAAGCCCCTGTGACAGAAGAATTGTGACAGAAGAATTAGACACTGAAAATAAAAATGATAAGGTACAGACAATATTTTATTGTAAGGAATTTGGCTTCTGTTATTTAAGAATGACAAAAAGCAAATGGTAGGTTTGGGGGAAGCATCAAGAATTGTAGGTACCATTATGAAGTTTCAGGATTGGAGGCAAGGTTTGAATTGTACAAGGTTGCTTCCTAAGTGCTGATTTAAATTACAATATACTTAAATGTTTAAATTTTACATATTGTATTGTTAACATATTCAGAATATAAGCACAACCAACAGACCAACAGAGGCAAGACACTGGGAGTGGGTGACAAGAACAAGAGACTAGAGATAGAGGAAGCCGGAGGGAAGGTAAGTAGAAAAAAAGAAAGAGACATATATATTACTTTTTGTAAAACCTTAAACACTAACATTGCAAAAATTTTTCAAAAGAAAGTGTTCTGCAACATGGGATTTCTTGTCTGATTTTAATACAAACACAGAAAAGTAGTCTGTTTGGATGGTGAGTTATATTCATGGCCCTAAATTTCCCAGGGTGTCTATGACCATATGTGCATAAAGTCTTTGAAGTGAACTGCATACAAAATGAAGCAGTGTGTTATTTCATCATGGCATGCTGCCCTGTTTTCCAGTTAGGGAGGGTAAACAAATGAGGTATTCTCCTTGGAAAACCTAAATGGATAAAAGGATTGAAGAACCTCTGACAAGGCTGCAAAACAAGGATTCCTCCAGCTCTGTGGCCCACACTTTGCCCCCTAAGATACTGATCAGGAGCACGCCGATCCCAGTGGCCCCAGGAGGAAGTGGAGACCCTGGGGAAATAGGAGATGGTGGTGAGCAGCAATAGGGCAATGTGGCGTGGCAGCACAGCAGCCTAGGCCTCAGCATGAGGAAGATTCACAGACACCTGTGGAAGGAGTATAGGAAGAACATGTCATGGCAGCCCCTGTTGAGGGGCAGGTGGAAAGGCCTGAAGGTGCTGTGGGTGGCCTAGAGGGAGAGTTCAGAGGAGGGGCTGAGGTAATCTGCTTTGACTCTGAGTGACAGTGGACATGCACACTCCCTCCTCCTGCCTAAGCCCCCCTGCCTGAGCTGGAATTGCACTGCCCTTGTTGTACTGGTAGTTCCTGTCAAAGGCACACACCCTGCGGCCCTGGTGTTACAGGCTGTTTCCCTCCCAGCATCCAGGTGTCCCTGTGAGAGAAAAATAATGGCCCAGGAACCTGGCAGCACACCAGGGGAGAGCCCAGGCATCCCCTCCTCACCCGTCCTGTCCGCTCACTCTGGGCCATCGTCCTCTCATAGTACTTCAGGGGATTGAGCCACAGGTCCTTGCTGATGATCTGGTAGGGCAAACAGAGCTTGGTCAGGAGAACACAGGGACCCAAATAGAAACCCAAGCAGCAGGCGGACACAGGAATCTGGCATGGCCAGTGACATCCCACCTCAGCAATCCTGTCAGATGATGTCACACTGTGGTCAGAGATCCAGCAGAAGAAGCTGGCGTTGCTGTCCTGGAGCCCGTGGCTGTAGACTTCTTGTTCACAATGCTGGTACCACTGAATGGGAGTGGCACGGGACAACCTGTATCCTGCAGGAGAGGGGTATGTGAAGCTGGGTACATCACCTTCCATCCCTGCCCACCACCAGCTGCAGCCCATGCAGGGAGCCTCCTCTTACCTGTGAGGGTGATGAGATACTCCTTCACAATCACATGGTTGCGGAAGTAGGGGTTGCTGCGGAAGTACAGGCTAATGGTGCAGCAACCCCAGGGATGCCTGACTTCCCTCACCTGCAGAAGGAAATGGATCCAGGGAGTGAAATCGCAGCCCAGTGCTGCCGCCTGTAGCTGTTTTCAGGGACAGGCCATTTCCCCACCTGCCCTCCACTACTCCTTGGAGCAGGTGCACTTACCTTCAAATCAATCACATGGCCGAGCATATTTTCATCTTGGACGCTGATCATGGCCGACAACTCTGGGTGGTTGACAAACTGCTTTGGGTCAAGGAGCCTGCAACCTGGGAGCTGGGCATGGACCAGCTAGAAAGAGCAGCCTGGCCTGGCCTCTCCTTCCCTTAAGGCCACTCCTTCTCCATCAAGGGCAGAAAGGGGCACAGCACCACTCTGTTTCCTGACAGACCCTGATGCCCACCAGATTGTTTTGTGCTGAGGGCTTGACAGGCTACACATCACACATTCCTCTTCTGACTGAGGAATTGGACATAGAGACGGCATGTAAGGCAGCATTAGTTAGTCCCAGAACAGCCCGTGCAACACAGCCCTGTCTGTGGGCATCAGCCCCTGGTGTATGCGTGCCTCTGCCTTGGAGCTCTGCCCCTGGACACCCTGGTAATGCTTCTATGGTGCCTGTACAAGACAGAGGGTGTTTCCAGGATCCTGGGCCAGACCCGGGCACACTGCCCCTAGCTTGTCCTCAATGTTCTTTTCTAGGGGAACCATCCCCGCTTACACCGTTCTCCTGCACTGTCCCATGCTCCTTGTGATCCTGCTCCTCTACCCTCAAGGATACAGCTGTGAGCCAGAACCCAGGGATGCGCCGGATATTGAGGCTTCTCCGTTTGAAATAGGGCTTGAGCCTCTGCTGAGTCCTGCACCTGATCCGAGAGAAGGCCCTGCTGGCTTGCTCGTTCATGGGCTCCATCTCCAATTGAAGGGCCTGGAGCACCTCCAGAGGGGACCAGGTTAACTTGGCCCCGGGCCCTGACTGGGCCTGCTCCTGCTGCACTGGTTCCTCTTCTTCTGGCTTTGCTTTGGCCTTGGACTGAGGCTCCACCTCTCCCACCTGTTCCACTGCCTTCATGGTGCACTTCCCCTCCCCCTGCAGGACAAACTGCTCCCCTGCAATTAATTGCTCCTCCATCCACCCCTCCTCCTGGTGGTCACTCCCTTGTGGGTCACCTGGAACCTGTGCCTCCAGCCTCAGCTCTTCACTCACCACCTCCTCCTGCCTCCCCACCTGCAGATCTGGGAAAACCTCCTCACCTGCCCACTTGGCCTGCCATGGCACCACCTGCAGAAGGCCCTCGGTCCACAGGATAAACTGAGCCTGTGCCTGGAACTCCTCCCCCAGGCCCTCCTTGTCTTCCCCTTGCTCCTCACTCTGGGTTCCCTGCTGCACCTCACTCTCCTCTCCCTGCACACACTGCTCTGCAGCCACCCTGTCCTCCCCTCTCCCGCACTCAGGATCAATCCCAACATCCTGGCCTGTGTCCAACCTCAGCTCCAGGGTCTCAGCCTCCCCCACCAGCATGAAGTCTTCCCACTCCAGCCCCAAAGCTGCCCTCTGAACTTCCTGTGCCCTTGTGTCCTGGGTATCACCACTTCCCTGCACCGAGGTGAAGCTAAAAGCCTCCTGGATCATCCTGCTTGCCCTGTCCTTCCTGGTGCAATGGCCCTGGGGAGCCCTGTGAATCCTCAGGCGCCCTGCAGCTGAAGGCCCCCCAGTGGAACTGAGAGGAAGCGCGCTGCCCTCAGGAGCCCCTCAGTCTCCCAACACAGCCTGACTCTGGATGCCCCCTGGCTCTGAGACTGGTGTTGTGAAGGAGCAGGTGGTGCAGAGCCTGCTGAGTCCAGGCAAGGTGCTTGCTCACTGTTGTATGCAACCAGGCCCTGGTGTGCTGACTGGGTGCAAACTGGGCTCATGCACAGGCGCTGGTCATGTGAACATGTGGTACAGAAGGCACCTGGCCAGGCCCAGCCTGCTGTTTCTGGTTGTGCTCCTCAAAAGCCTCCTCCAATCACGGACAGGGCAGTGGGTGTCACCCTGCGCAACCCCGCCCCTCACTCAAAGTTCTGGTGTAGGTAGATGGTAACTCGGAGGTATCCTCTTATCTCTTCATTAGCCAGAAAATGGAGATTTTGAAAGCTTAGAATCTTGACCTGACTGCAAAGAAGGAAGAAATGGTGGAACTTGAAAATGACTTCAGGTTTTCTCACTGTGCTGAATGAAGTCAAACACTGCTGCAGTGAAATATTTTACCCGTTGTTCTCCCCGCATGAACTACAATAATAATGTGCTTTGTGTTGACATTTACTGCTGTGTTGCTGACAATTACCTGGAAGAGAAGTTAAGGGGATTCAATGGGTTGGAAAAAGTTGAGCTAAATCAGAAAGCAGGTCTAATTAAGCAAGTTTATTCTCTATCTATCTAAAGACACACACACACACACACACACACACACACGCAGACACACACACACACACACACACACACATTTATATGGCTAAGGTGACTCGTGCATGTGCCATAAGTTTGAACCTCTTGCTGGCGCCAATTGCATGCATGTGTTTCAAATCGGCATTGTCAATCTGAATTTGGTTGACACTGCTATTATAGAGAAAGGGCAAATAGCAGTACTAAAATATTTCTTCTACTTAATCTCCTTTCAATGGGCACAAATCCATGCACCTGGCCACTGGTATTCTAATAGTGGCAAGATATCATCCGTGAATACTAATATTCTATTGGGCCAGGACATGCCAAATTGGTCACACATATCTATATATATAAAAGCGTAAGCGACATTATGAGTGGTTGGTACAATGCACACCGACCACCAGGACGCAGACGCTCAACACAGGAGCTTCCCCCAGGTGGTCAAGGCTCTCCCACAGCGAGAGCATCACTCAGCCAGAAGGCGGGCTAATGGCTGGAAAGTGCAGCTGTGACAGCCTGAGCCTCTGCTGCCTATGTGACAAGGCTACGAAGCAGTGGTGGCAGGTGGAGTGGGGCCTGGATGAGCGGGAACAGAGCACCTGGCTCCAGCTTGGGCTCCTGCCCGGCTGCCTGCCGTTTCGTGCACTGCTACATCCCTCAGGAGGTGTCAGACCTAACCTGGCAGTCCCACATCTCCCAAGGGGTCCCAGATTGTGTGAGGGCGCAGACCAGGCTGTGGGACGCCACCGGTGCTTGAATTTCGTTCACTGGGCTTCTAGTCATTTTATTATTTATCACCGATTTAGCATGGTTCTCTTCTAATGCTGAATAAGTTAAAGGTATAAGCTGAATTTTGGTAATGATGGCCATTGAGATTTTACTGCTCTTTAGCGGTATTATTTAATGGCTTATATGAAGGGCACTAATCTCCCTCAAAATATGAGAAATACGACATGTCCCACAAACAGTACTATGCTTCAGTGCTAATTCTTTCCACTAATGCCCCTAAGTGAGCCTTTCACTAATTTTCTTTGCTCACTAGCTCATCCAAAATTGAAATGGGCAGGCTGCTTGTCTATATTCAAGTGCAGAGGCATATTCTTCTTAACTACACTGATGCTATCAATACTTTCAATTTTACAACATAATTTATAGTGAGGGTCTCTATGTTAGACTTTAAAACATCTCTTTACTAATATGAATAAGTCACTTTTACCTTATTTCTTCACAACTATCTGCACGCTCTGATTTAGCAACTTTCAATACCTGACTCTTTCAAGTGTCCCTTTCCACCCTTCTTTTCATTAAAAACAGGCCATCTGAAACCACACTGATCACTTTTCAGCCTGTTGTGATAATTCAGACATTCCTTGGGTTACGTTGGACTCGAAGTACATAAGTTTTGTGGTTACGTTGCCATTCCCCATTTATTTATTAAAAAAAAAAAAGTTTGAGCATTTCTACGTATGTACATATGTGCTTTATGTTTTCTTATTATTCATTTACCCCAAGAAAGGTCAGCAATTGTTATCTTTCTTTTAATTGTTTTTTAACTGTTGCACGCCATTACTGCAGTGTATGTGTGCTCCCTGTGAGTGACATACGTGCTTATGTAGGTGGGTTCTGACTTCCGCGAATATTGCATTACATCACACTGCAGGAACGTGTCAACAATGTAACGCGAGGAACTACTGTACTTGTATCCTGTTGATTAAGATGTAGTTATTTGGTCTCCATATTTCTTCAATACATATATGGTTGTTGGAAGTACAAATTATATCTTTATATATAAGGGTGTTAATTAGAATTTTCAATCAAAAAAAATAAATGCCTTGTCCTTACAAATAGATCTGGCCTTATAATTGAATGGCCTAATACATATTAGAGTAGGACACGACTACCAAAGTTTCTCAGAAGAATATGGGTTGAAATGAAGAGTATATCCTGCCTACCCCTACTTGAAACAAGAGCCTTAGTTGAGCTCCATCATGATCCAAACAGAAACAGAAACAGTAAGAGACATGGCAGGTTTCTGTTACTATATGCCTACAGAGCATGTCTCAGTGCACATTTCCTGACGGTGCTATTGTTCAGAGTGTGCACTCACAGGACATTAGGGCCTTCATGCACAACTCCATCCTGAAACCACATGAAAAGGAGCGTATTGGACAAGAATGTTAGCAGGGACTTTACAATGCAGAGGGATTCTGAAGAAGATTGAAAAAGGTGGCAGAACCCTAGCCAGTTTGGAACAGTGGACAGATCACCGACCTTCATACTGAAAGGCCCCAGTTTCGATTCAGGTCAAGGGCACTTGCCTGAGTGGCGGCTCAATCTCCAGTCTGGGGCTTGCGGGAGGGAGCTGATCAATGAATCGCTCTCATCACTGATGTTTCTAACTCTCACTTGCTCTCTGTTTCTCTCTGAGATAAATAAAAATATATTTAAAGAATGGTGGCAGAATCATGGATGATGCAGGGACATGCTCCCAGGAACAAACTGATATTCCAACTGAAATACAGAACAACTTCCTGAATAATCAATGGAAAACTCACAGGAGAGAACCCTGACACCCGAGGACCGAAGGTGGAGGCCACTTAGACACTGGTAGGAGGAGAGGAGGCTTGAAGGGGCGGGCCTGACACCCACAGACAGCAACTGAAGTCTCGGAGAGATATCTCAGCTGTGGAGGACTGCCACTGAGAACTCTGGGTCTAATCCCCAAGCTGGGCCTCCTAGCAGAGAGCACCAGAACTGAGGAGGGTACCCATATAACCTGTGGATGTGAATAGCAGCAGGGCACTGTCTGTCAGGGAGAGACAGCTAGAAATTCAGCTATCCTCTTAAAGGGCCAGCGCACAAATTTCCCTGTGGAGCCACACAGCTTGTGCCCTGGCAAAGGGAGGGTGAAGTGGACTGGAGCTGTGAGGGTAAAAGCCAGAACTGGGGAGTCAAGGGTTTCAGCACAGAAGACAGACACTTCAAGCTTCCTGGGAGGAGTCATTTCCTCATGCAGCAGAGAAAATCTTTCCCATGCAGACATTTACCTTTCCTGGAGGAGAGACAATTAACAAACACTACTGGGAAACACCTTGCCCTGAGGACACTTAAGAGATTATAAATAATAATTAACCTCCACACAGAGGAAACTGCCCCACCCTGTTGAAAAAAACTCTTGCTATAACCTGAGGACCATTGCCTTGGAGGCAAGTTAAGTTGGAATCCTATCAGTCTATAGACAGAGGAGGTCTCTGGAGGCTTTGAGTCTTTGCCTGATCTAATTAGTCAGAAACATCCTTTAACAATGTTCTGCACTAGAGACTGAGAGGCACAGAGGATCTACCTAACTTGTCACCACAAACCCACACAGAAAGCCAGAAAGAGGAAATAAATAAACAATCCTCAAATGAGAGAACTGGAGATTTATCCAGATAGAGAGAGAGATGAAGCACAGAGAAGACATTTATCTGAATCTGACTTTAGAGTTATGAAGGAAAAAGAGCTCAACAGCATGAAAAAAGATATAGTGACTATGAAAAGAAGAACAGTCCTAGATATAAAATGACATAATACAAATAAAGAACATATTAGAAGAAATAGGCAGATATTAGGGAAAGCTGAGGATCCAATCACTGATTTAGAACAGAGTTAAAAATATCATCCAATAAAAAAAAGACAGAAAAATTAAGATTTAAAACAAACAAACAAACAAACAAACAGGAGGACCACTTACATAACAGTATTAGAATAGCCAGTGTGCCAAAAGAGGAAGGAGGGGAGAAAGGCATAGAGAAGGTCTTTGAAGAAACAATGGCAGAACACTTACCTAACCTGGTAAAGGAAAATCCCACACAAGATCAAGAGCCAAAGAGAACCCCAAAGAAGAAGTACCCAAACAAACCCGTGACCAGACACATCATAATTTAAATGCCAAAAATTAAAGACAAAGACAGAATCTTCAAGGCAGCAAGACAAAAGAAAACTGTTAGCTACGAAGGAGTTCCCATAAGGCTGACTCCTGATCTCTCATCAGAAACTCTACGGGCCAGAAGAAGATGGCATGAAGTACTCAAGTTAATGGAAAGCAAGGATCTAAGACCAAGATTACTATATCTGGCAATTCTTTCATTCAAAATAGACGGTCAAATACAGAGCTTCCTAGAAAGAAAAAGGCTGAAGGAGTACATCATCTCCAAGCCAGCTTTACAAGAAATGCTACAGAGATTGCTGTAATGAGAAGGAGAAACAGAGACAGAAACTTAGCCACACAGAAAAGAAATGGAAAGAAATAAATACCTATGAATAATAACCCTAAATGTAAATAGGTCAATGCTCCAATCTAAAGGTGTAGTGGAGCCAAATGGATACAGAAACATGATGCAAGTATATGCTGTCTACAGGAGCACCACCTCAAAACAAAAGACACACACAGGATGAGAGTGAAGGAATGGGAAAAATTTCCATGCAAATGGAAAAGAAAAAAAAGGCCAAAGTAACAATACGCATATCAGACAAAATAGACTTTAAAATAAAGGCCATCACAAGAGACATAAAGGTCAGTGCATGATACTAAAGGGACCAACCAACAAGACGATATAATTCTAGTAATTATATATTCAGCCAACATAGGAGCACCTCAATATATATATCTCAAACAAACAAACAAAAAATCAAAACAAACAAAAATTCTAGAAGACTTTAACAGAGAGTGTGACAAAAGGACAGTGACAGTAAGGGACATTTATCACCCCTCTGACATCACTGGATAGATCTTCCATATGAAAAAATAACAAGGATGCAGAGCCTCTAAAGGACACACTGGATCCATTAGATTTAATTGACATTTTAGAATAGCGGTTCTCAACCTGTGGGTTGCGACCCCTTTGTGGGTCGAATGGCCCTTTCACAGGAGTCGCCTAAGTAAAGGGTGTCCCACAATTCACGCAAGAAGTAATTTTGATAGAAAACAAGGTTTATAATTAAAAACTGTACATTTTTATTGATTCATAAAGAAAGTAAAAGAACTGCACTTGGAAAACTACAGGACATTGAAATGGACATAAAGATATCAACCAATGGATTCATATACCATGTTGAAGGGTTGGTAGACTTAACTTCATTAACATCTCCATACTACCCAAGGCAATCTATAGATTCATTGTAATCTCCATTAATATACCAACAGAATATTGCACAGACACAAAAAAATCCTCGAAAAAATTCAAATGGAGTAAAAATAGTCTGAGGAAGAAGAAAAAAGTTGGCGGGCTCACAATACCAGATATTAAGCTTTATTATAAAGGCACCATTCTAAAAACTGCCTGCTACTGGCACTAGAAAAGACATATACTCCACTGAAACAGAACAGAGAACCCAGAAGTGGACCCAAGTCATTACGCTCTATTATTAATTTACAAAGGAGGCAAGAGCATACAATGGAGTCAAGACAGTCACTTCAATAAATGTTAGGAAAATTAGAAAGATACATGCAAAATAATGAAACTAGACCACCAACTTACACCATTCACAAAAATAAACTCAAAATGGATGAAGGACTTAAACATCAGATGAGAACCTATAAAACAAACTTATAAGATTGCCTATGTAGCAATATATCAGATATGTCTTCGCAGTATCTTTATTGATACAGCTCCAAAGGCAATGCACACAGAGGGTAAAATAAACAAGTGGACTCCGTCAAAATAAAAACCTTCTGCACAGCAAACAAAATCCTGAACAAAACAACCAGAAAGCCCACTGCATAGGGAGAACATATTTGCCAATGGTATCTCGGATAAGTGTTGAATCTCCAAAGTTTTCAGGGAACTCACACAAATTAACAATAGGAAGATAAACAATCCAATCAAAACATGGGCAAAGGACCTAAATTAACACTTTTTAAAAGGAGACCTATAAAAGGCCAAGAGACATACGAAAAATGCTCAAAGGCACGAACAGTCCAAGAGATGCAAATCAAAACGACAATGAGGTACCATCTACACCTGTCAGAATAGCTGTCAGAAAAATATCAACAAACCACAAGTGCTGGTGAGGATGCAGAGAAAAAGCAACCCTTGTGCACTGCTGGTGGGAATGCAGACTGCTGCAACCACTGTGGAAAACCATATAGAGATTTCTTAAAAAATTAAAAATGGAGCTCCCCTTTGACCCAGTGTTCTCTCTTCTAGGTATATATCCCAAGAAATGAGAAAGGCCAATCAGGAAAGATATATGCAACTGTATGCTCATACCAGCCCAATTTACAATAGCTAAGATTTGGAAAAAGTCTAAATGCCCATTAGCAGATGCACGGATGAATAAACTGTGGAACATCTACACAATGGAATACTCTACTGCTGTAACAAAGAATGAACTCCTATAATTTGAAACAGCATGGATGGACTTGGAGAGCATTACACTAAGCAAATTAAGCCAGTCAGAGAACAATAAATATCACATTATCTCACTCATTTGTGGAATATAATCAACAACATTAGCTGATGAACAACAAGACATCCAGACACAAAGAAGCATTGATCACACTGTCAAACCTCAGAGTAAAGTGCTGGAGGCAAAGACCAACAGTAGTATGTGTGTGTGTATGTATACGTGTGTGTGTGTGTGTGTGTGTGTGTGTGTGTGTGTGTGTGTGTATGTATGGAGGGCTAATGAACTTTGACATGAACTTTGATATTCAGCAGGGCTGAAAATCAGCATTATATTACACGGCTGTTGGCAAAATGGCTGAAGGCAATCTTGCTAACCTGATAATTAAACTTTACTACTGATATGCCTGTCTGCTTTGCTAAAGGGCATATATGAGAAACCTACAGCCAAGTAAATGAAAGCTGATGGGTGCTGCATTTCAGAGAGCCTCTCCCCAAGAGAAAACGGTCGCCGCCTGGCTCCCCAATGCCTTCTAAATTTATAGTGTTGTCTAGTGTATTCATTTGTGTGCAGCTCCTTTCCCAGATCCTGAATCATTGCAGCAAAAGGTTGCAACATTCTGGCGCCCAATGTGGGACATCTGGAGAAGAAGTCTCACCAGAGCAAAAAAAGAAGACTGTCAAGGGCATGTACCTTGGTTGCGGGGGGACTGTGCAGGAGGCAGCTGATTGATGTTTCTCTCTCATTGATGTTTCTAACTCTCTATCGCTCTCCCTTCCTCTCTGTTAAAAATCAATAAAAATATCTTAAAAAAAAAACACAAAAAAACTCATTCAAGCATTAAATCTCACCATTAATAAGACACGATAAGTAAAAAGATAGTTTTACTTAATCTGTATGCATTACAGCATTGGCCAGCATATCTCTCTCCTATTGGTATTCCCGAAAAGAAACCAAGTTTGTAGCTCTATTTAAAAGAAAGAAAAAGGCTTTTAAAAGAAACTCCATAACTGTGGCCTAGAATTTTCTCTGGAAGAAGAAACGGAAGGAGATTCCCTTCAAATATCTAGAAAACTGAATATAAAAATAAATGTATCAGGCCTCAAAAAGAAAACAATTTGAATTATGCTTTCCTAAAAAAAATTATGTCAATATACTGAAAGACTGATAGCAGAAATCCAGTTAGTGTCATTTACTGTCCCCACCCAATGAGAAAGGAAGATAGGAAATAAGCCTTGTTTTAGACTGATTTAAATTAGCAAATGAAAATAAAAGAATATTCAGGGGAACATAGTTGGAATAGGCAGAAACCTATTCCTGGAGAAGTCACTGTTTTTACTGATAGTTCATCTCATGGTAAAGCTGCTTATACTGCAATGAATTCAGACCAAGTCATGCAGACCAGTCATACTTCTGTGCAAAGAATCGAATTAGAAACGATCAAGGCTGACTTGCAGCATTTGCAAAAGCCTCTTCATATTCTCTCTTTATCTACTTATGCTGCAGGCTTGGTAAACAGAACTGCAACTACTCAATTTAAATGGCTCAATGACCAAAGCCTTTCTATACTATTTGAACAAGTCCTGGTCCTTTAACAAAAGGAAATGAATATGCCTGTCAGTTAGTTATTTTATTAAACAAGTCACAGAATTTCACAAGCTTTTACATCAGCCTGCCATAATATTGTACAGCCGGTAAAACAGATTATGAAGAAATGCCCTCCTTGCATGTTACATCTACTACAAGGGCTCTAAAATCCCAACTTGGAAAACAAAAGTGGCGGAATAGTGAAGACATCTCTTGTAAGTAGACCACACCAAGCCTTAATTACTTTAAATTTTACCCTTGTAATGCTGATGGCAAGACACCCTTAGAATTACACTGGTGTCAGAATAAGCCAAAGCAAAATGGTCTGGTTAAATGGAAAGGTACCGAGTCTGGTTTAAGGAAGGGTCCCTTTATTAATCTTTGGTCAAGGATATGCTTGTGTATTTCCAGAAAACTCCTCCAAGCCTGTGTGGATTCCTGCAACATGAATCTGAGAGAGGAACTGACCAAACTACTCCAACTACAGATAGCAGTGCCTCAAGCAACATGCTGAGGAGACAGAGGAGAAACATCTAGAGATAGGGGATGGTGACCATGCCTTGCCACGCTAGCAGTCATCAGCTGTGCCTAGGTGCTGGTGGCTCTTGACAAAGCCCAAAGTGGTCAGACCTGCATTATCATTTCTCACCGTTTGCCCACCATCCAGAACTCGAACATCATTGCTTCCATGTCACAAGGGAAGAGTGACTGGAAAGGGACCCATAAAGAACTGATAGCCTAAAAAGAAGCCTACTATGGACAAATTCCTTAAATACCTGAAAACGATATTTAAAAGGACATGAAAGAACTCAATCCTTTTCATTGAATCTCCTTACATTTGCTTTTTAGAATAACCAATATTGTCTCTCTTTCCTGTTCTTCTATGTTTTCTTCCAGTCTGAAGAAGCAGAATCACAAGTCTTAAAACAATCTGAGCCCAGAAGATGGCATTCACCTTTCTACATTAATTAAGAAAACAAAAAGGGGGAAATGATGGGGTAAAGACCAAAAGTAGTTAACATATCAATGGGAGAAGTCCCACAGAAGGCGAATGGACTTTGATGTTCAGCATGGCAGAAAATCAGCATTTTGTTATCCTGTTGTGGGAAAAATGGCTGAAGGCAACGTCCTACCATGAAAATTCTTCTATTGTTTACCAAACTTTACCATTGATATGTCTGTTTGCTTTGCTAAAGGACAAATGTGTATTCAAGTAAATAAAAGCTATTTTCTCCTGGGCTTCAGAGTGCCTCTCCATTAGAGAAAAAAGCCCACAGTACACAAAAAGAAAGAGATAATAAAGGTAAGGTCAGAACAGAAATAAATGACATAGGGATGAAAAAAAAATAATACAAAAGATCAATGAAACCAAGAGCTGGTTCTTGGAAAGAATAAACAACATTGATGAACCTCTAGTCATGCTCAGCAAGAAACGAAGAGAGAGCACCCAAAAAAAAAACAAAAAAAGAAATGAGAGAGGTGAAGTAACAAACGACCCCACAGATATACAAAGGATTGTAAAAAATTACAATGAACAACTCTACTACAACAAACTGGACAAGCTCAATAAAATGGACACATTCCTACAAAAAGACAAGCTTTCAAAACTCAATCAGGAAGAAGCAAAAATCCTGAACAGACCGATAAATACTGATAAAATTGACACAGTAATCAAAAAGCTTCCAAAAAACAAAAGCTCTGGACCAGATGGCTTCACAGGGGAGTTTTACCAAACATTCAAAGAAGAAGTAAAACCAAACTTTCTCACACTATTTCAAATATTTCAAGTGGATGGCATACTTCCAAGCTCTTTTTAAGAAGCCAGCATTACCATAATCGCAAAGCCAGAAAAAGACACTACAAAGAAAGTGACTTACAGGTCAATATTCCAGATGAACATTAATGCTGCAATCCTCAACTAAATTCAGCAAACTGGATTCAGCATTGCATTAGAAAGATCATACACCATGACCAAGTGGGATTTATTCCAGGGATGCAAGGATGGTACAAAATCTGCAAATCAATGAACGTGAAACATCACATAAACTATTTGAGGGAGAAAAACCACACAATCATATCAATTGGTGCAGGAAACGCATGTGACCAAGTGCAACAGCCTTTTCTGATAAAAACACTCAGCAAAGTAGGAACAGCAGAATCATCCTTCCACATAATAAAAGCCTTATATGACAAACATACAGCCAACAACATACTCAAAGTGCAAAACAAAAACCATTTCCCTCTAGGACAGGAACAAGACAGGGACGCCCACTTTCATCACGCCTGTTCAACACAGTACTGGAAGTCCTAGTCAGTGCGATCACACAAGAAAAAGAAATAAATGGTTCCCAAATTGGAAAAGAAGAAGTAAATTGTCATTATTTGCAGATGACATGATACTGTACATAGAAAACCACAAACACTCCTTCAAAAATTTAATAAACTTAGTAAATGAATTTGGCAATGTTGCAGACTACAAAATTAACGCCAAGAAATACATGGCATTTTTACACACCAATAGTGAACTTACAGAAAAGGAGATTAAAAAAAGAATCCTATGTATCATCCCACCAAAAAAATTAAGACACCTAGGAATAAATTTAGCTAAGGACGTAAAAGACCTACACTCAGAAAACTAGAAGATGTTGAAAAAAGAGACAGAGGAAGACATAAACAGATGGAAGGACATACCTTGTTCATGGATTGGTAGAAACAACCCCATTAAAATGGCTATACTACCCAAAGCAATCTATATGTTCAATGCACTCCGCATTAAAACACCAACAGCATATTTCACAGACCTAGAATGATCTCTCCAAAAATCCATCTGTAATGAAAAAAAAGACCCTGAGCCCAAACAGGTTTGGCTCAGTGGATAGAGCGTCGGCCTCCGGACTGAAAGGGACCTGGTTCGATTCCGATCAAGGGCATGTACCTTGGTTGGGGGCACATATCAAGTAGGGGGTGTGCAGGAGGAGGCTGATCTATGTTTTTCTCTCATTGATGTTTCTAACTCTCTATCCCTCTCCTTTACTCTCTGTAAAAAATCAATAAAATATATTTAAAAAACAAACAAACCCCAAAGAGCTGCAGCGATTCTGAGAAAGAAGAGCAAAGTAGGAGGGATCTCAGTACCAGATATCAAGCTGTTTTACAAAGCCACTGTTCTCAAAACTGCCTGACACTGGCACAAGAATAGACATATAGGCCAATGCAATAAAACAGAGAACCCAGAAACCAATCCAAACCAATAAGCTCAATTAATATTTGACAAAGGAGGCCAAAACATACAATGGAGTTAAGACAGTCTCTTCAATAAATGGTGCTGGGAAATTTGGTCAGACATATGCAGAAAATGAAACTAGGCCACCAACTTTCACCATGCACAATAATAAGGTCAAAATGGATAATGACTTAAACAGAAAGCTGGAAACCAGAAAAATATATAGAGGAATCCATAGGCAGCAGAGTCTCAGATATATGCTGAAGCAATCTCTTCACCAACGCAGCTCCTGGGGCAATGGAAAATAAAGTTAAAGTAAACAAATGGGACGACATCAAAATAAAGGCTTCTTCATAGCAAAAGAAACCATCAACAAGACAACAACAAAGCCCACTGCATGGGAGAACATATTTGCCAATGTTCTCTCTGATAAGGGTTTCATCTCCAACATTTACAGGGAACTCATACAACTTAACAAAAGGAAGATAAACAACCCAATCACAAAAATGGGCAACGGACCTAAATAGATACGTTTCCAGAGAGGACAAAAGGAAGGCCAAGAGACACATTAAAACATGCTCAGAGTCACTGATCACCCAAGAGATGCAAATCAAAAGGACAAGGAGGTACTACTTCACAGCTCTCAGAATGGCTATCACCAACAAATCAACAAAGGGCGAGTGCTGGTGAGGATGGGGAGAAAAAGGAACCCTCCTTCACTGCTGGTGGGAATGCAGACTGGTGCAGCCACTATGGAGAAGAGTATGGAGTTTCCTCAAAAAACTAAAAACGGAACTCCCATTTGACCCAGTGATCCCACTTCTAGGAATATATCCCAGGAACCTAGAATTACCAATCTGAAAGGATGCATGCACCTCTATGTTCACTGCAGCACAATTTCCAATAGCTAAGGTTTGGAAACAGCCTAAGTGCTGGTCAGCAGATGAGTGGGTTAAAAAGCCGTGGTACATCTACATAGTGGCATAGTATGCTGCCACAAAAAAGGAAGGGGCAGTGACCATGTGCAACAGCATGGATGGAGCTGGACAGCATTATGCTAAGCAAAGCTAGTCAGTCAGTGAGTCCGAGAAAGAGAAAAATCACATGACCTCACTCATCTGTGGATTATAATGAACAACATAAACCAATGAACAAAAACAGATCCAGAGACAGAGAAGCATGGATCAGACCATCACCCTCAGAGGGAAGGTAGGGGAGGGTGGGGCTAAGGGGGAGAGATCAACCAAAGGACTTGTATGCATGCCTATAAGCCTAGCCAATGGACGCAGACACCAGGGGGTGAGCGTGAGGGCATGCTTGCGGGGTGGGGGTGGGGGTGTGGGGGGAGTGGGGCATAAGAACACATATGTAATACCTTAATCAGTAATAGGAATGAAAAGGAACCCAGGAACATATCATCAGGTGAGAATTCACACACTCACACTCACGCACACTCAGGCACCCGCACACTCACACCAGGAGAGGGCTCTGCCGCTCTCAGTGGAAGTCACCTCTTATCTCCCAGCCTGACCACCGCTTTCTCACCAGCTGAACCAGAGGACAATGATGAGTGACGGCCCTGGTGCTCTGCGGAAAGCGACCTCTCCCTCCCGGACACTTCCCACCGTCCAGCAGCCACTTTTGTGCGCCCTCTCTGTCCCCCACGCCCTGAGCAGGGCTGGGCTGGCCTGAGAGCCCACAGACTTGAGGACCCAGATCCTGGGGGTGTTGGAGCCGGGGCCTGTGGGGGCCCCCTTGGTCAACTGCAAACTCGGCCAGCTGAGGTCACACAATAAAGGCCAACGCCAGAGTTCCATGAATTGTTGCGTGTAAGTCCCCTCAGCGAGCTCCCACTCTGGCGCAGCAAGCGGAAGGCCTCACGCCAGTGAGCCAGGTTTGGACCTCAGGCCTTCACTCCAACCAGGTGGGAACTCATTTCCAGATGGAAAAAGCCGACTGGGGAGGGGCTGCGGGTTGCCAGTGACTAGAGCAAGTTCACCCCTGGAGACAGCATGTTCAACCCCGGAGACAGCAAGAACCCAGAGTGTGTGCTTACCTTTTCCACAGGCCGTGCTCCTCACCACGTGGACTCCTGTACAGCAGGGAGGCTGGCGGGAAGGAAGAGGTGGGGGGCTGCGCCTGGCAAGCTTCCTGGGACTGCGCCCTGGTTCCTGCCAGGGCGAAATCTCCCGGGATCACGAGATCAGGAACAAACCAAGATCAGGGGGCAGGAGGGGGGGCGTGTTTTAACAGGCCCAGAGAAGGTGGGGACAGGGGCGCCTGTGCCACACCCACCAGGCTGCAAGGGGTGGCAGAGGGTGAGGGACTGTCAGGGGGACCCTGTGCTTCCAGGCATGAGGGTGGGGGCGGTCGCGGAAGTGGAGGGAGAAACAGGAGGCCGCGACCCCCAGCTAACCTCCCACTCGCCACCCCTGGTCTGTGTTTCTGGGGACCCCTTTCTCTCTGTGGTTGTGGCTGCCACTTACCTACCTTGTTCCCTGGGCCAGGCTTGGCTCCCCACTCCCACCCCACCGCAGCCCTCTGTCTAGAAAAGAGTGCCCTGCCCTTGGCTAGCCCACTGTCCCTACTGTCTGGATGGGGACATTTTAGTAACCCCCGGGGCAGAGGAGAGCTGGCCAGATGCAATTACTTTGTCTCTCTCCACAGGTGCCCTCCTCAGTCTACCCCTGGGGTTTGGGTCACCAGAGCTCTTTGACAAGCCTGGAATCCAGCCTTTGCTCTGCTCACCTCCCCTAAGCCTTCAGGTGATGGCAGCCTCCCTGCCTTCCTCCCCCCTCAGGAAGGGGTTCTCCTCTCACCAACAAATCCCTTTGGCAAAGTCACACCTGGGCCTGAAAGCAGAAGAGTGGGCAGGAGGCTCCTGAGGAGGAGCAGGCCAACAAAGCTCAGGAGAGGTGGGGAGGCACCAGCCACAGCCTGGTGCTCAGGCTCTGGCAGAGCTGCCCCTTAGCTGAACCTTAACCCAGGGTTCTCCTCTCAGGTGGCGCCTCCAGGGCACACAGGGGGCCTGGCATGCTCAGTCTGGCAGGTTTTGCTGCCTGCTTTTCCATAGTCTCTTTAGGAGACAAAAGTCAGGCTTGTGAGGAGAGAGGGAGAGGGGAAGAGCAAAGCTGAGGCCCAGCCCTGTCATCCAAGCTGGCCTGAGGCATCTCCTGGGCGTCCTTGGAAATCAGCTTCTCTTAGTGAGGAAGGGCTTGTAATAAGAATAGAGCCGCAGTTGTTTAATCATTACTTACAAACTATAAATACGAGGCCATGGGACACTGGAGGATGAAACAGGCTCTACTGAAAACATAGGCTGCCTCCTTGGCCCATTACTCAGAAAAGAACTGCATTTTGAAAAGATACCGGGCACAGGACAGGCTTTGATTTGGCAGCTGTGCCCGCACCCTGACCCCCTCCTGTGGTCTTCCTCAGGAAGCCTGACCATTCCAATCTCATCCCAGGAAGGGGCTGAGCTGTTCCTAAAGTCTTGGAAGATTAGACACCTTGTGGTCAGCCTTTGAGCTCCTGAAGGGCAGATAGTAGGCCCTCCCCTCCCCTTTGCATGTGACACTTGCAGCTGGCAGCTACAGGTTGCTATCTTCTCCTGAAGAGGCTGAGAGCCGAATTTCCAGGGTGAGCGACTGCTCTCCCCATACTGACCGCATCCTTGGATAAACACTCATTGTGTGGTTCAAACCTCTCTCTGCTTAACTTGGCTCAAGGAGTGACAGGCAGCCTCAGACACATTGTGCTGCCTTTCTCTTCCTCACTCAGACTTGGGGAATATTCAGACTCTGCAAACTGTGAGACCTTATCTGAGAGGGAGAGTGGGCAGAGGACACTGTGTCCCTGTCATGCAGGTGACACTGCATCTCTTCACCATAGGCTGTGGGGCGGTTGTGGGGGCGGAGCGTAACAGCAGGGTGGTGAGGCTGGCTTCTTGTGTGTCCCTACCCTGCCATTCCTCCAGACGTTCCCCATGCCTATGAACTAGCAGAGTTTAAGGTTTCCAGCTACATAGATGGAGGAATGTGGACAAATGAGGCGACTGCTCTCAGCCCCAGTGGATCTGGGATTGTCACCTAGAGCAGAGCAGATAAAAAGCAGAAACAAACAAACAAACAAACAAGAACCAACTCTATTATTTTATACTAGAGGCCCGGTGCACAAAAATTGGTGCACTTGGGGGAGAGGGGGATCCCTCAGTCCGGCCTGTGCCCTCCTGCAGTCTGGGACCCCTCGGGAGATAATGACCTGCTGGCTTAGGCCTGCTCCCGGGTGGCAGAGGGCAGGCCCAATCCCTAGGTTCAGCCCCTGGACAGGCTTAGAGCAGGGCCGACTGGGGAGTTGGGGTGCCGCCTCCTGTCATGCATAGAGCAGGGCCTATTGGGGAGTTGGGGCGCCGCCCCCTGTCATGCACAGAGCTGCAGGACGATCAGGGGTTTGGTCTCTCCCCCTGTCACGCTGATCCCGGTGGTGGGAGGTCTCCTTGCTCCGCTGACCCTGGGGCCAGGACCCCTCTCGCTCCGCCGATCCTGTGGTCCTGAGGCCTCGCGGCTCCGCTGATCCCAGGGGCCTGGAGGTCTCTCAGCTCTGCTGATAACCTGGACAGGGAGGCCTCTGGGCTCCGCTGATAACCTGGACAGGGAGGCCTCTCGGCTCCTCTAATCCCAGGGGCCAGTAGGTCTATCAGCTCTGCTGATAACCTGGACGGGGAGGCCTCTGGGCTCCGCAAATCCCAGGGGCAGGGATGCCTCTCAGCTTCACTGATAACCTGGACAGGGAGGCCTCTCAGCTCCGCTGATCCCGGAGTCCTGAGGCCTCTTGGCTCCGCTGATCCCGGGGTCCTGAAGCATCTTGCTCTGCTGATCCCGGGGTCCTGAGACCTCTCAGCTCTGCTGATTCCAGGGCCGGGGCTCCTCTCGGCTCCGCTGATCCCGGGGTCCTGAGGCCTCTTGCTCTGCTGATCCCGGGGTCCTGAGACCTTTCATCTCTGCTGATCCCGGGGTCCAAAGGCCTCGGGGCTCCGCTGATCCCAGGGTCCTGAAGCCTCTTGCTCTGCTGATCCAGGGGTCCTGAGGCCTCGCGGCTCCCCTGATCCCTGGCCAGGAGGCCTGTCTGCTCCACTGTTCCCGGGGCTCTGTGGCCTCTCTGCCCTGCCGCTTCAGGGCTGTATGGCTTCGCTCAGCTTGCAGCCTGAGTATGCAAATTAACCGCCATCCTTTAGCCTCTATAATTAAAACATTGTATCATTTGGAGTTGTTGCTTCAGGAGCTCAGAGCCCCCCAGCTGCAGATGGGGAACCTTCGCATCCTCATGCTGGGGCAAGCAAGCCTCCCTGTTCGCATCAACTGCCTGGCTGCCGGCGGCCATGTTGGCTGCCAGTTAATTTGCATATCTTGCTGATTAGCAAATGGGAAGGGTAGCGGTCGTATGCCATTTACCATGTTTCTCTTTTATTAGTGTAGATTGGAACTACATATTCAGCCTAGCTCTCCCACCTCTTTCCTAGATGCATTTGGCAATTATTTGTCCTGGCGGGGTCTCCCCTATGACCTGGGCTCTACTCCCCTCTTTCTCCTCAGGACACACGTGACCATTCCCAAGCAAGTTCATGTGGGTGCCTGTACTGACGCCTCTCCCTCCCCTCCAGGTTCACCTGAGTCATCCCCCTCTTCTCCTCTGCATTTCCCCCTCTTCTCCAGGCCCTGGGCCCAGCCATCCTGGACCTAGCCTCTGCCCTGTCCAGCTGTGGGCCTAGGAGGTGTGCTGGGTGAGCTGAACTGCCACCAATTCCAGCACTGGACACAGCAGCCACTGGAATTTATAACCCTGACTCCTGGGACCAACAATGTCTGGGAAACGCTCCCACACTCCTGATTGATGGTGACAGGGGAGGAGGGGTATCTAGCTAATAGACATGTGCTGAAGCCCTCTTGTTTACCATGTTTCACTCCAATCAGGCAAAGGCAACAACCTTTTGAAGAAGGTATCTCCCTCTCTCTCTTTTGGGAAGGAGGGTGCGGGGGTGCCCAAATGTGCTCTCTGACACTTTGGCTACTTAATAAACAGCTGAAAATCAATATCCCCAAAAGAAGCTTCAGGGTGGCAGAAACTTGGTTTCCTTTATTTCTTAACAGTTGGCTAAGAGGGTTCAGACTGGTGTCAGTTGGCTAGATAACCCGTGTCTCATGGTTTCTTAAATTTCCTGGCACGTGTGTTCTGTTCTTCCTCAACTACCTGCAAATTGCCCATTCTCACTTCTGAAAAATCATGTCCCCCCTTTCTCCTTTGTTCAAAATATATAGAACATAGTCCAATCGGCCTGGCTCAGTGGTTGAGCATGGACCTAAGAGCCAGGCATCAGCATTCATTTTCCTGTCAGGGCACATGACAGGTTTCAGGCTGGATTCCCAGGGTAGTGCCCATGGAGGGCTGAGGATCAATGATTCTCTCTCATTGTTAATGTTCCTACCTTTCTTTTCCACTCCTTCCTCTCTGATATCAATAAAAAACTTGCTTTAAAAACTTTAAAAATGTCATATACCCAATGTTGCTTCAATATGCTTATAATTTTATGGCTACGTCAATTCTATGTGAAATCTTCTTGCACATGTACTAACCCCTGATGTTCTCCTGTTAATCTCTATCTGTTAATTTGTCTATTCGCCTGGCCTAGAAGAACCAAGCAGCCACAAAAAAAGGACTTGTATGCATGCATACAAGCATAACCAATGGACATAAGACACTGGGGGGTAGGGGAGGCCAGGGGATTGTCAAGGGTGGGTGGAAAAAAAGGAGACATATGTAATACTCTTGGTAATACTTTGAGCAACAACAACAACAAAAAAAAAAACAGGCAAAAAATATTAATGAGGTATTTTACCTTCAAGTTTTGCACAAAGTCTTCTTAGTTTGATGTCTCTCACAGGCCATCTCACTAAGGATTGAGTGCTAAATTGTATCTTTTTAAATCAGGAATGCTGAGTCTGTATTTGCATTCCCTAACATTTGATAAAATAGATTCATTGACACACTCAAGGTGTTCTAAACAATAACCAAAGTATATGTTACCTTGATAGATTAAAATAAAAACTCAGGTCCTTAAGTACACTGCATATATTTCAAGGGCTTAATCATCACATGGGGTTGGTGGCTACCGTACTGGACAGGGAGGCCCTGACCATCTGCTATGTGCAGCACAGGAGGTACTACAAGGCTGGGTACCTTGTTTCCAGGGGTGGGGAGGGCTGCTGTTGGTGAAACTGGTCCCAGGGGAGATGTTGCAAGCACTGGTCAAGGGGAGACACTGCAAGGGTAGATGCTGCAGCTCTGTTTGGCTGTGTGGCAGCTGCAGCCACAATTAGGGACACAGCAGGGAACCTTTGTTTGGGCCGCAGTGTCCCCAACCTCAGCCCAGGGCTCACTAAGTTTTGTGCTGAGCAGAGGTCTCTGGGCTCTGCAAACCTCCAAGTGGGGTGTGTGTGGGGGGTGTGGGGTGAGGCTCCGGGCTCCCTAAACTGCTCCTTATATTTGATTTGCACCCATAGATGAGAAAGTGAATCATGCGCAGGTATCATGAATGTTTGTTTACCAGCTGTTGTCAACCTCTGGGTCAGGAACAATGGAACTACATCCTGCATATCAGATATGTACATTACGATTCATAACAGTAGCAAACTTACAGTTATGAAGTAGCAACGAAAATAATCTTATGGTGGGGGGTCACCACAACATGTGGAAATTTATTAAAGGGTCGCAGCATTAGGAATGTTGAGAACACTGGTTTAGACAGTTGTGGAACTTTGGAACAAACCTTGGCTCACACTTATTGGGTCCTGTAGTCTCAGCTCTTCGCCCTGAATAACTCTGCTCAGGGGCCATGTCTCCACGGGTAGCCCCTCCCAGATTTATTTTTAAACATATATACCAGACACACCCTCTTGGCCAGGACCCAAGGAGGCAGGACACTCTTTGAGGTCCTAGCTTTAGGGGTCTGAAGTGAGGGGGGACAGTGAAGACAGTCCAGGCTCAGAGAAGGCCTCTGAATGAATAGGCATGAACACCTTCCCACCTACACCGCCAACACAGGACAGCCTGCTGAGACCAATAACCCCAGGGGTAGGCTGCCCTGTCCAGCTCTGGGCTCAGGAGGCACTCTGAGAGCCTCTAGCATGTCTGGGCTCCTGTGCTCCTCACCACCCTTGATCACTGCACAGGCATAGTTTGTTTCTTGGGTGACCAGTTATTTCATTGAGGCTCAACTGGAGCCATGGTCCTGGACTTGCAATCTGTCTGTGCTTTGTCTTCATTTTCAAGTTCATGAACTCTCTCTTCATGACTCAACCTCCCTCAGCATTCAGGTCTCTGAAGCAGAAGCTCCAGAAGAGCCAGTGACACTGGGTGGGGAGGAGTGCGGGTTATAATGAGGTGGCCTAGCCCCAATAAGGCAGGGCCACTGCCTCTCAACTTCTGATGGAGCCTGTCAGTTTGTAGCCTTCAGGGATCTCAGACCATTCCTCTAGCTACCGGTTCAGCACTCCAGCCTCTGTGATCATCTCTAGGCTCCAGCCTGGAAGGGGGCTGATGTCATTGTTTCATATCCCATTTGTGGCACTTACCACAGTGCCTCAAGCAACTGGGGGAAATGAGAGCAAACCTGCCTGAGCTCCCAGGATTCCTGCTCACTGAATTCCTGCTTCCCTGTGTCCAGGGACATTTATATCTCCATGGCTGGAGTTCTCTCTGAACTCCTCTCACCTCTCATCATGGACACGAGGAACCTACTCCAGTTTGGTGGCCCCTTGAAAAAGAAGCGTACCACAAGAGACACCACAGATGAGAACTTCCTTTAGGCTCTCTGTCTCCTTTGACACAACAATCAGTCAATATTTCATGAGGACTGAGCTGGGGGAGAGTTGGAGGGACAAATCCTGTGCACAGTAAGGAACTGACTTCCCCAAGGCCCTACCCTCTGCCCTCGTACCAAGCTTGGCACAGTGTCCTTTCCATCTTGATGAAATATTTCCCAATTGGCTCCTTTGCCCATCTATCAAAAGATAGCATGGGGCTTTGTCTGGTGAGCAACTTCCTCCTAACTGCATTCACCTAATTTGCCTAGAGGAAAGCATGAAGAAATTCATCCACCCACAGGTGTCATGAATTTGGAGTCTATGAGGAACTTCTGAACAAAGTTGGGCTTGTGCTTCTGGAGCCTTGTGTACCCGGTTCTTCTCCCGTCAGTATTTTCCCAAACTCAGAGTATAGCCATCAGTCCCAGCTTGAGGAATCCCCTTGCCCCTCCTGGAGCAGAGCCTCACAGGGACCAGGGGGAGCCTCTCCTCTCTCAGGTGGAGTCACACCCTGATCATCTGTCCTTCAATTCTGTAATGCCAGGTAGGTGCTGGGCCCAGTGCCTCCTTAGACATCAAGGAAGAGAAGGGCAGAAAGTTGAGAGGTGCCAATGGATGTCACCCAGGCTCCACACGGAAAGCATCTTCTTGCCCATGATGGGAGGGAAGGAATGCCTTAAAGAAACACATGGGAACCAGTGTGGGAATTCATAAGCGACGGCCTAAAATGTCTTTGATTGTAGGAGGAAAATGTCCTCTTTGGTTTATGGTAAGGCATAATTCAATGGGAAGCACTAGTGAAGGCTACAGAAGCTAGACTGTGAGCAAGGTTATACTGATGGATATTTCTAGGTCCTTCCCTTACTTTGTGTGCAGTCCTAAGCAGTGGGAACAGACTCTCAGGTTTCCATTAATATTAAAAGTATTTCAAGAAAAGGACAGCCAGGTCAATTTAAACGCTGTTTAAAAGTTGGTTTGGGGTAGCTCCTGTGTCTGGAACACCTCCATGTGCCACTGTGCAAAACATCCTGAGAACAGCCTTTCAGAGCCGTGTATGTGTGTGTGTGTGTGTGTGTGTGTGTGTGTGTGTGTGTGTGTGTGTCACTGTGCAGGACTGGAAGGCTGGTTCCAGAGCCTAGGTAATGAGGCCACAAAGATATCCTGGTGTTAATCCCTGGGATCTGGGAATGTTACCTAATAAGGCAAAAGGGAGTTTGCAGATGGGATGAAGGCTTTGAGATGGGGACTGGGATTGTTAATTATATGCCTTGATTTCACAGCCCACAGGACAGGACAGCAGCCCAACCTAAACATGATTTCTGGGTGTGTCTCTGAGCTAATTTCAAGAGAAGATTAGCATTTGAAGTGGTGGACCCTAAAAGGATATCACCCTCCCTATGTGCACAGCATCAATTCACTGAGAACCTGACTAGAACAAAAGGAGGAACTCACCCCTATATTCATGAATCACTGTAGGGTTGGGACAGCACATCCCATCTCACAGGCCTCTGTCCTCACACTGGATCTTAAACCATCAGCTCCTCTGGTTCTCAGGTCCTCAGTCTCAGGCCAAATTAGACCAACAGCTTTTCTGGGCCCCCCAGCTTGCAGATCTTGGGTTTGCTCAGTCTATGTAATCACACCAGCGAAGTCCTCATATCCTCTTGCTGCTCTGAAGAACCCTGACTAATACAGTGGATTACGAATGTGTGCATGCAGAGTTGGGGACAGAAGATGAGCAGGAGATGGGACCACAGAGCAGAGACTGGAGTCATGTTGCTACAGCCATGGAATGCTGGCGACCTAGCAACTGGAGGAGCCAGGAAACAGACTCTCCCTGAAACTCCACAAGGAACCAGCGCATCTCTCACCTTGACTTCTGCTATTCTAAGCCCCTGGGTCTTCTCAATCCCACAGATCCTTTGCTTCTTTGTACAATATTTTTCTCCTCACAATTTGAGAAGTCAGTGTGTCTTCACCTGGCACCATGTTTCTCATCCAACCTTGCTATTCGGTGTTTTTAGGTAATGTGTCCTCAGCCTTGAGCCAAGAGCTGCCTCACAAGCAGCACCATGGTGCCTAGTCTATGGTGGGGTATACTAATAAGCCCTGATAATAGCATCTGGGCCACCTGGTGTGGCTGGCAACACCTTCCAGTCTAGAGGAAGTTGATGGACAAAGGGCAATGGGCTCACCGGGAAATAGAAGGGGTCAAGGAACCTGGTACTGAGTGGGAAGGGACAGATGATGGGAAGGAAGTAATCTGGGAATCGCCCCTTTCCCCTCAGCTGCCTTCCCTGAGGAATGCAGTCTTGGGACCCCAGGGGGATGTATAGTCTTAGGACCCTAGGGGCACAAGAGCCTGGATGTGGGGAAGGTACTTGCTGGGCTTTATGCTGTCCTGGGATTAAGGTTGAAGTGCTGCTTCCCTGCAAGCCCATGAGGTCCCCAAACTGTTGTGCCTGATACATCATCTCTTAAAAGAGCTAATACATTCAAGGGCTCAGCTTCAGAATAAAACCACTGCAAAGACAGAGGATGGAGCCATGCAGAGGAGCCATCCTCCCTAAGGGGAATAAGAAGGAGTGGATGGCAATATGCAGTCCCCAGCTCTGCCATTGACACCCAGGAAATGGAGTGCCCGATCCTGCCTCAGTCGAGCTGTCTTTACCTTTGCCCACACCACACAAAGGGAAGTCCTGGGATAGCTCATCCAGGAGACACCAGGACTCCCCGAAGAGAAAAGGTAGGTATCCCTTGACTGGCTCCATTACTGCATGCTGTCCTGGGCTCTGTCTGACCTTACTTAGAGTATATGAAAGAGTTTGACTGTTTTGAAAGCATTTACTGATTGAATTTAGGGAGAGAGGGGAGGAGAGAGAAGGACGTGGAGGTTTTGTTCTGATTTCCTAAGCACTCATTATGAATTCCTGTATGTGCACTGGCCAGGCATCAAACACCCAACCTTGCCATACCAGGATGATGCTGTGACCCACTAAGCCACCCAGCCAGGGCAACAGCTTCATTCTTGGGAAAGCTCTTCTTTCCAGGGTTGCAGGTGTATGTAGACTCCAGGTCAGTATGGAGTGGAATGTGTTGAGGCAGGTGAAGGAAGCAGATTTGCATGGAGGCCCCTCCCTCCTCTGAGGCAGGGGAGAGGATAAGAGAAGTGTGTGGAGCCAGGCTCAGGCTTGGGGTGTCAGAAGGCAGCATTGTTGCTGTAGCTCCACCATGACCTGGCCTCTGCTCCTGCTCACCGGCCTCACTCAGGGCCCAGGTGAGGCCTCTGTGGAAGGGACCGTGGGTTCACCTTGGCCTGATTCTTTGCCTCCTCTTCAGGCTCACCAGGTCCCCAGCACTGCACCCACCAGTGAGTGCTTTTGCTGTTTTCAGGGTCCTGGGCCCAGTCTGCCCTGACTCAGCCTCACTCAGTGTCCAGGGCTCTGGGACAGGCAGTCTCCTCCACCTGTGCCAGACACAGCGATGATTTTAGTTGTTATGATCATGTCTCCTGGTAAAAAGAATGACCCGGCATGGCCCTAAACTGCTGGTTTATAAAATCCAAAAATGGCCATCAGTGATCCCTTATTTATTCTCTTGATAAAAATGTGGAAAAAGAGCTACACTGCCCAGGCCTGGGCTGCCATTACATCATGTGGCTGATTAGTACTGTTGTTCTTCACATGAGCCATGGCACTACCCACTGCCGGAGTCCATTCATTGTCTTCACTAGCTGAGTTTAGACAGAGACCCCCCCAAAATCTAGTAGCCCTTGAAAGTCCTAGTAAAGGTCAGGGCTTGAAAGTCCTAGCAAAGGTCAGGGCTGTGCACCACCCAGTTAATCTAGGAACCACTCAGTTAATTTAGGTAATAATAGTTGAAGCATCCCCACCTTAGTTCCCTTAATTCCTTAGATACTTATGTAGATCCTTGTTGATTATTGTTAATCAGATTCTCCTGGAAATCTATTGATGGGCTAATCAGATACTTTGTCTTTTCCTGGAAATTTTCTGCTGATCTGTGTGTCATTGAAACCTCCTTACCCTAAGGGCTACTCCAGATCAATAAAAGATTGGAGCGGCCTGAGCAAGGTGGAAGTCCTTCGGGACTTGCCGCCTGGTCCCCCAATATTGCAAAATTATCTCGCGTCTTTTTCTCTCATTTGCTGTGTGGCTTCTCTTTCAGATACCGAACCCTACTCCACGCAGAACGTGGAGGGAGTCTCACTCGACATCTGGCACCGGATGGGTAATCTGGAAATGCAGTTCTTGCTGGAGCGAGAAAAGGAAGTTTTCACCAAAATGGTGTGGAAACCTCAACGAAAAAGGGTGAGGGGGATTCCACCACATGCAATGCCCAGGATCAGCTACAGAACCCCGGTCTGTAAGTAAACTGGGAACGTTTTCTCAACCAGGCTAACCAACGGGGCAGGATTTGGCTTTAAAGAAGTAGATTCGGCTTTAAAAAGGTATATTTGGTTTTTTAAAAAGAAAGACATCGGTTCTGAAAAGTTTGCCAAAAAGTTAATCAGAACTTGCCCAAAATTGTTTCCCCTTGTGGAACACGGCATTTCATTTCCTAGAGGCTTTAGGAGAGGTCAAGGAGGATAAATCTCATCCCCTTGCACCCTCCACTCCTTAACGGGAGCAGAAATTAAAGAAAAAATGGGAGGAATGGCCTTCATGGCTCCCTCCACCTCCATGTCCTAATCCTGAAATGTTTAATTCTCTGTTAATAGAATCACCTGTGCAAAAAGGCCAAATTATAACGAAATTGGAATATTAAAAGGCACTCCTTAAAATCAGGCTGAAAAAAGGGTGCCATGGTCACATCAATGTGGTTTCTTGTTCAAATTAAAATCTTAATTTGTATTTGGAATCTAAAGTCCAAAGCTCTCCCACAATGAGATTACTCAATGTTTTATTTAAAAATTACCGGAGAACATCTTATGACAACCAAACTTTGGCTAAGATAACCTTGGGTGCTAGCCATGACTTTAGAAAGCAAAATAGGGAAACAATTTAAAATGTCTTTTTCTATTAAGCATGACTTTGGGGACAAATACGCCATCTGAGTCATTTGCTGAAACTTCCCCCAAAGCAAGATGTGGTGGAAAGGAAAAGGGAGCACGTGGTGACCCAGATGGGACGCCCCCTCCTTAATTATTCTAAAATTAAAGTCCTTCTTGTAATTGAATAGCTTTTACTAATTCATAAATGCATCCAGGATTTCTGTGCACATGTAAAGGGAAAAGGCCAGCTTAAAAACGAGTGCGCATAGTTTTGAGCTGAACTTGACCTTTTGCTGTGTACAGAATAAAAACCCGAGACTGTTTTGGCCTTAAAAATGGCAGAGATGAACCTGAGAAAGAAATGCAGACAGGTTTCCCAAGGCGATTTAAAGTAGCTCTTTTGAAATCTCCCGCCCTGAGGCAAGTACCACCAGGAAGTTGCTAGTCAAGTTTACATGTGAATAGCTATGGTTTTGCTTCTTGACTTCCCCAGCAGGAAAATTGTGACCATTTTGAAATTAAGCAGCTATGCCAGGCTTATTGGCTGGAAACTTAAAACTTTTAAGTTCAAATCATCTAAAAGTATTGAGATTTATAATACTGAAATGTTGATCTGAGTGTGCCTATTATGAAGTCTAGAAGATAGAAGTTAATCTATTAATTGAAAATGCCTTATATTTTATTTGAAATGTATCCTTAAATGTGAAAGTATTGATTTGAAAAATGCCAAGTATTTAATTTGCCACCTAAGATTTAAAGCTCTGAAAATTTAAAATGCAAATTGAATCAGGAAAAATTAATTAAATATCTAATGTATAACTTGCTTTTGAAAAAATAGAATGTGTTTTCTCTTAAATGATTAGGAATTCAAACTATGTTACTTCTTGGTCTGATTTTAAAAAAGAGGATTAATTTTTAAGATCTCAACTGAAAATTTTTAATACAAAAACCAGTTTAAATTTGATTAATATTCTTTAAGATAATTATAAAAGGCATAAACAGCTAATGAGATTTCTACTTGTCTACAATATAATGTTGGCCATCTCCCTTTTAGGGATTTTGGTTTGCTCTTCCCTTGTTTATTGTGAGAATAAGGAAATCATCTCTTCTGTCAGACAACAGTGTAGACAGCCACAATGTTGGCTGCCTGACTTGGCAGCCGCCATGTTGGCCGCATGGCCTGCCCCGCCCCTGGAGGCCGCCATCTTGGAACAACAAAGGCCCCTCCCTGTGACTTAGCCAATCACTAAAGGAGTGTCTGCTCACTGAGGCAGGATGTGATTTCAGGGGTGGAGTTTTAAGGCGGAGTTTTACTACAGAAATGCTGATGGGGCAGAAAGTGTGCTTGCCTCGCGGATTTATTTAATACTATTTTTAAGAAGATATTTTTAATGCTTAACAAATTAGCAATCATGGTCTTAATATAATTTCAGTGGTATGATAGACCAGTGTTTTAAGCAGTTGGCTTTATAAGGGCCAACAATAGAGCTCATATTTCTTAAAAGGCTTGTAGATACAGTTTTAAAAGATATCTTAAATTCTCAGTAGAACCACAGTTATGCATATATCATAAACAAATTAAGAGTAATTGATTCCATGGTCAAGACTAGATCCTATTATGTTGAGAACTGTTTAAAAAGTGTTGAAAATGTTTTAATTAGATATGTATTTGGAAGTTTTTCCGAGTGCAATATTTCAAAATATAATATGCTTGGTTGCATAAGGAATTTCTGCCAAATAAAAGAAAGAATTGATTTATTAGTAGCAAAGTCTTTCTTTAAACTAGCAATGTCTTTTATTTAAAAGCTCCTCACCACTGCATTTTAAATTCGGCTGGATGTGAAGCAGCGTTTGCATCTCATGTATCAAAATAAAACTTTACTAAATTTACTAATCTTTGTAAGCAATTGAATCCTAGTAAAGTAAAATTCTTCTAAAAAGTTACTGAAGGCTTCCCATGATCCCTCTGTATATGCAAATAAGCCAAAGAGTATATTCTTTAAAAAATATAATTGCTACCATTTACAGATTGTTGTTAAAATACTAAATCTGACAATAATTAGTCACCATAAATGAAAAATCACTTGAAATATATAGCTTTGCGACAGTATTTGTTAAAATCTCAAAAGGCAACCATGTTCCTTACATTTGTTGCTGTGTGAGAAAGAAAGCTGTTGGGAAGGAAATAAAAAGAGGTTTCCTTCAGATGTCTAACTAAAATTAAAAATCAATATATTGGGCCTGTGTACATAAGCTAAATTAAATAATTTGTGTTTTGCCTCCTTAAACAAAGTTTACGTAAATTTACCCAAAGACTAATACCAGAAATTTAATTAATGTCATTTTCTGTCCATAACTTAGGACAAGTAAAGTTAAAAGAATAAATGTTATTTCAAACTGACTTAAAATTGGCAAATTGGGCTAAGTGGATATTCAGGGGAACTTAGCTGTCACCTATTTAAATATAAACTACTACAATTTTTATATAAGACCTCCATCATTATACCAAAAAATATTTTACAGGAACCAATTCCTGGAGCTTTAACTGTTTTTACTGATGGGTCATCTAATGGGAAAGCTGCCTATCATACTATAAATTCTGACCGAGTCATACTGACCAGTCATACTTCTGTGCAAAGAATTGAATTAAAAGCTACTAAGGCTGCGTTGCAAGATTTCCAACAGCCTGTTAACATAATTTCTGATTCCTCTTATGCTTCGGGCCTAGTAAGTAGAATTGAAACTGCCCGGTTGAAATGGTTTAGTGACCAAAGTTTATTCTTACGATTTAAGCAAGTTCAACAGATTGTGCAGCAGAGAAAATACCCTTTTTATATCACCCACATCAGGGCTCACCGCATAATACCTAGCCCATTAACTAAGGGAAATGCACATGCTGATCAATTGGTTGCTTTATTAAAAGAGGCTTCAGAGTCTCATCAGCTTTTAAAAATCCCAACTTGAAAAACAAAAAAGGGGGATGATGGTGAAATCACCTACAGGTAGGCTGCACCTAGCTTTAATTACTCTAAAATTTTTCACTTGTGATGCTGATGGAAAGACACCTATGGAGCTACATTGGTGTCAGAATAAAAGGAACAGCCCAGAGACCACCTGGGGCACGGTAAAGTGAAGTATGGTAATAATCATTTCAGGTAAAAAATAGTTTCATACTGGTCTTAGAAGGCACATTTTTCCTTTACCTGGGAAGGACAGCGTAGCTATCCCAAGGTCAGGGGGCTCCAGTTAATATGTCAACTCAGTGCTCTGGAGACCCAGAACTGTAATTTAGAGAGCATATTGTCTCTGCTTCTGTAAATCTCTTCATCTTCTTTTTCTTTAACTAGGTTCCTCATTCCAAACCTTGAGTTTGAAATTTAAGTTGTCATGACCTAGAGCAGAGAATATTCTTGCATGGTATTATTCTACAAAGTTTTATTAATAATTTTTGATGCTTTACAACAGTATATTATGCATTTATCCCAAACAAATTTACAAATGAATTTGAATGCTTTACATGAAGGGATTTATTCCCTCCTGGGAAGGCACTTAAGCATTCTGTATTGACCTCTCTTGACCTTTTGTTTGCCAAAAGGATTCCAATTGTCTACAGCTTTTGTCTGAGCTCTCTGTTCAAGCTGAGATCATGAAAAGCTGGTACCATGGATCTGTCTCTTGCCCAATGGCGTAAGCTGGGCCCTCTCTGGAGAAGAAACCTGGGTTCCCTATGATCAATGCCGGGACCCCGCCAGCAGGCCAGGGGATCCAAAGGCAGTTGCTGGGCATGGAGGCCAGAGGGACATAGGCTATCAAGGAGACAGAACTGAACCTCACATCACCCTACTTGGCCCAGAGATGGCTGGTAGTCAACGACGGCTAAGACCCCACAGGGTGGGGCGACCTAAGATAGGCACAGTCCAGGGCCAGTAGGAGAAAACTTGGGGTGCAACAAAGGTGGGGCACAGATCCTCACCCCCCGCAATGGTACAGGGGCTTGAACACTCGCCCCTTCTGAGGAAGGTCTCCTGTCCCCATGGCTGCTTCTTGCTTCCCATGCCCAGCGCAGATCAGGAACCAAATAACAGAAGAGATTTGGTCCAGCTGAAATCAGCACCCAGAAAAACGGAGGCTTGGCTAACAGACCCTATGTCTAAATCTAGCCTAACAACAGGAATGCTTGGGCCTTCACAAGGATGTAAAGTGATCCTTTTCATTAATATTTACAGTGTAAATTAAGATTACTGTTAAAATATTAAGTTTGACAGCAAAATAGTTTTCAAATTAATTCAAGTCAAGTTTTCAAATTAAACTTGGCTAATTTGAAATAAGTAATTATTCAAAAAGTATTAACGGAAATTTTCATTTCGTGGTAAACATGCTATGAACCTAAATCATGTTCAAGTTCATTTTTTGTGTGAAAAAATTAATATTTAAAGCTATCTAGACTGCATTATAAAGTTTCCAAGAAGCCTCTTAATTAAATCAAAAAAAGAAGGATAGTGAAAAAATACAGTGGAAAAATGCCATGTAAGGAAATATATCCTGTAGCTAAATTACATTTAGAGAAAAAATTTTTTCGTTTATAATGCTAACAGTGAGACACCGAGAAAAAACACACATTATGCCAGGGTAAGCCAGGGAAAGATCATTTTAAAGAAAAGACCCCAAGTAAGGTTTTTTTTTTTCCTTTAACCTTTGGTCGAGAATATGTTTGTATACTTTCAGAGAACAGCTACAAGACCATGTGGATTCCTGTAACAACGGATCCCAGAAAGCCAGCCACAAAGACAGAAGAGACAGTTCAGAGATGGAGATGGTGGAAGACGCCTTGGCATGCTAGCAGTCAGCAGCTGTGCGTCGCTGCAGGGTGACCAGGACCAGACCAGAAAGGACCGGACCTGCATTTTCCACCATCCAGAACCAACATTTCATTGCTGGCATGTACACATGAACTGTCGGACATTGAAACATGGAATCAGAACTTTTGGACATTGAAATTGGGACTTGATTAATTTTTAAAGAAAAAATAAGGGGGAGATGCCGGAGTCCATTCATTGTCTTCACTAGCTGAGTTTAGACAGAGACCCCCCAAAAGCTAGTAGCCCTTGAAAGTCCTAGTAAAGGTCAGGGCTTGAAAGTCCTAGCAGAGGTCAGGGCTGTGCACCACCCAGTTAATCTAGGAACCACTCAGTTAATTTAGGTAATAATAGTTGAAGCATCGCCACCTTAGTTCCCTTAATTCCTTAGATACTTATGTAGATCCTTGTCGATTATTGTTATTCAGATACTCCCGGAAATCTATTGATGGGCTAATCAGATACTTTGTCTTTTCGTGGAAATTTTCTGCTGATCTGTGTGTCATTGAAACCTCCTTACCCTAAGGGCTACTCCAGATCAATAAAAGATGGGAGTGGCCTGAGCAAGGAGGAGGTCCTTCAGGACTTGCCGCCAGGTCCCCCAATATTGCAAAATTATCTCGCGTCTTTTTCTCTCATTTGCTGTGCAGCTCCTCTTTCAGATACCGAACCCTACTCCACGCAGAACGTGGAGGGAGTCTCACTCGACAATCCACAGTGGTGCTTGTTTGTGGGAACGTGAGACCAACACCTGCCCTGGGATCACAGGCTCCCTCCTTGCTCTGAAGATTCTTCCCCACCCCGAGCAGGGGCTCATGCAACATGGCCCTGAGGAAAATTCATCCTCTCTCTGTCCTTCCTCCTCTCACAAAGCATTGAGAGCACAGCTTGTTTTCTTCAGATAGGGTCCTCTCTCACACACAATCCCAAAGCAAACTCTCTGTTACTGGCTTCTTGTCTTTACTTGTGTTTTGTGCATCCAGATGACCACTCATTCAACCTTTCATTGTAACAGCCACAAGGAGGCCCCTCATGTGCTTATTGGGTAGGTTTCCCACAATCGTCTGGGAAATCCCCACTTTAAATCCCTTAGCCTCTCATACCTGTGCAGACCACCTGGATTCAGATCTCCAAGAATGAAGTGGGAATGAGAATAAAGGAAAAAAAAATTTATTTCCTTCTCTTCCTTTCTCCTCTCCTTCCAATTTGATTTTCTGTCTTTTTATGCTCCCAATACTTCCCAGAACCTAGGAAGGTTTGAGGCTGGGTTTTGAGTGAAAGGTTCTGTGTCCTCTCAGAATCACCTCTGCACTCAGGAATCTAAAGGATGCTTCTAAAAGCAGCCCATGGCTGCTTGGATCTTGCAGAATCTGTGGTAGGTGGCCCCATTCCTCAGGGGTCCCCAAAGATTTCTGTGATGCTGCAACACATTTCCAGTGATAATCCCAGTTAAAATGCATCAAACAGTACAAGTACACATAACTATCAGGCCAAGAAGTTCAGGACTGTTGAAGGAAGCTGGGCCAAGGTGCCACAAGCCCTGGTGTGTGACCTCATGATCCAAAGGCTGTAAGCCATCTCTGACTTCCAGCCCTGCAGATGTCAGCTCTTAGAAATGACATGGATGATCACCCTACCTGGAAGCTAAGTCTTTTCTATAATTTTCTCCACTTAGGTCACTTGGTGACATTTTCCCAAGTACTGCTTTGTTTACCATCATGCTTTAATCGTCCAAGCTGCAACAGTGACGCATGTGGACCCTCTCCAGTTGTGTCACAGCGCAGTGGGAAAGGGTCCCTCTAATGAAGATGTGGAGAAGATCCTGAGTCACAGCCCCACATCTGTGTAAAGCTGGTCAGAGGGGTGAGCCTGCCTGTAGGGTGTGTGTGTTTGTTTGTGTGTGTGTGTGTGTGTGTGTGTGTGCGGGGGACGAGCAATGTCGCTATGCTGGACACCAGTACGAACCAGAGAGTAATGGCTCTGCTGACCCTCCACCGTGGCATCTGAGATTGGTTGTGGCTCCTGATTGTACAGCAAAGCCCATAGGTTGCATGTTATTTCGATGTTCATAGGACTGTGGGAGCCCCCACTGGCCCTTCTAGTGTTTCTCCTCAAAGGCGGACCACCATTTCCTTTTAAGAAGGTAGTCACTATTTCATAAGAGGGACTATTACCAGGAGAACCAGGACAAGCTGTTGGGTGCTCAGGGTCTCTCTGATGAGACCTTGCTGGAATAAGAAGCACACTGTTCCCTGGGTATTTGGGGTCTCAGATGGGAGACATGGTCCCTGCATTTCTCAAGTAACACCATTGGACACCTGTTTAATTTTTATTGGATGTGGAAGAAGGGTCATTTTTGATGGAAGGGATTAGAAGTGCTTTAGGTGTCACTATGGCCAATGTACCCATCACTCTTCTCCCATAAGATTCAGTCAGAGACTCAGCACCACAGAGCATGACCTTTCATGTGTCACAGAACCTCCGCGTCAGGTGCCTCTCTCTTTATCATGTACTATTTCCGGATGTTTCATCTTTCTCCCTAGTTGGCATTCTGAAAGGAAATTATTATATTTCTTTGACCTGAAAGTATGGGTTTGGGAATGAATATTAGTGTGTTTAAATGTATTTGTTTAGCTCTATTGGTTATTAACTATTTTTGCAAGTGGTCCTTTTGCCTGCTCTGGCAGCCATCATGCTTAGCATGTCTACGTCACGTGTTATCATGTGGGCACACGGGTAGAGGATGGTGTTAAATGAGAGTGGTTACTCCTGCAGCACTGGCCCTGGGTCCCGGTGGTCCTGACAGAACAAGGCGCAATGAACGAGGACAAGGTGCAACTCCATGAAGGTCAGAGGTCTGCTTCCTGCAGGAAGGATGAGGATAACTGGAATGTGCCTAGGGCTTCCCACACTTTTCCCAGGAGATGAGGATTCAGTCTACGTGGTCCACAGGTCCAGCTGATGGATTTAAGAACAGGTCAGGGATTAGTACCATTTCACTGTTATCTCACACCAAAGACATTACTGTGGAAACTGACTTAATGGAGCACATACAGGTTTAGGCACTGACACTGAATGCATGGTATCACATAGAATATTGTCACCGCCTAACATATCCAATTTACACGGCTCTACTCCATCACAGATGTCTGACCTCCCTTAGCCAAGGTGTCACCACCCTTTGCTCTTCAGAATGTCTGTGCTGTGGTATGAACAATAATACAAACTTTGTGCTCTAGCTTTGTGGGAGCATCTTGATCCATAGGACTTCCAGTCATTACCTGAGTATAGTGCCATGTCAATCTGGCAAGGACCACTCGGTTCTGACTTGTCTGTTCTCCAAATCCAACTCTTTCCAGAAGAATACACCCCGCCAACCATCTCTCTGTGCATGAGGCAGATTTTTCCACCAGAATTCACATGGCTCAGAGGTGAGGATTCCCAGTGGATCATGTAGGGGGTACAGTGAAGAACATGGTGTGTCCCATTTGAGATCCTGCCACACTCTTAGGAGAAGACCTGGGGTTAGGTTTCTTGCCAAGTCACCTCCCCGAATCTCAAACTCAGGATCCCACTTCCTGTTTTCCTCTCAGTGGCAATCAATCCTACTGAGCTCTCTCCATCATGGGTATTGTGACCTTCAACTTTGTGGGAAGTCATTCTGTTTTCCCTTGATCCCATTTTCTTTTCACCCACTTGCCGTCCTGCAATTGATTTTACTCAACGTCTAATGTCTCCTCAGGCAAGGCAAAGAGCTACCTCAGGAGCACTAACCCTCTGCCAAAACTACTTAGAAACCAGCAAAATGGTCACAAGGGGAGGGTCTGGTCCACCTCCTGTGGCCGGTGACATCCCATGCGAAAGAAGTGGGATACAAAGGTAACTGGGCTCAGATGCATGTAGGAGTTATCGAGGGGCCAGGTACTGAGCTTGATTGGACTTGAAAGAGTAAGAGAAGCAGACCGAGCAGAGTTTGCCACCTCCCTCTCAGCTGCCTTCTCTGACTCTCAGGTTGTATCATCTTAGGCCATCAGGGGGCACCGCTGTCCTCATATGGGGAGGAAGTTTGCTGTGGTTTACCCCTGACCTGTATGAAGTCCTCACTGGTGTTTAACAGGAGATTCTCTTGAGTCTGTGTCTGCCACAGAGGGGTATGCCCTGTGTCTGCTGTGTCCCAACATTTCAACTTCCCAATATTTCTACTTCTGGAAGTGTCAATAAAGGGGCCCGAGCATCAGACACTATGCAGATTGGGACAAGGGGGGCATGAGGTCTCATTGCAACTGAGAGTGTCAAGGAAATGGCTGAGAAAGAGTAAAAGAGTCCAGATTTGTCCATGGTTCTGGAGTAACCAAGCGATTGGGTGTTTTCCTAGACAACCTCAGTCACTGTCCGCACTTTCCTCCCAATGTCACATGAGGGAAGTCCTCAATTCCTCAGTCAAGTACCATGTTGATGCCCACAGGAGGAAAGACAGGGGCATCTGAGGTTGGATCCAGTCACCAGGTCTCCGTGTGTCCTGAGTAAGAAGAAACACTCATACTATTCCCATTTTCTCAGGTTGGTTCGCCAGATTGTGTTCTTGGTCTTTTCAGGGTCCTTTGTCCTTGTCTGCCCTCAGGGTCCTGTGCCTTGTCCGGCACACCTGGAAAGTAGGTCACCATCTGCTTGCTGGAAGAAGTGATGGCACTGGGTGTTACATTTATGTCTCCTGGTACCGTTTATGTCTCTGACATGGCCCCTAACCTCCTGATTTATAGGGTCACACTGGCCCTCAGGAATCCCTGAGCACTTCTCTGGCCCCAAGTCTGGCAACACAGCCATGCTGACCATGATTGGGCTGCAGTTGGAGGACAAGGCTGATCATTACTGTTGCTCACACACAAGGAGTGACACTCTTTACACAGTGGAGCCAGCTCATGGGACAGTGGGAACTCAACTGGCCCTGTGCTCACAGGCTCCCTTCGTGCCCTGAAGATGCTTCCACAGCCTTCATTCACAATGGGCTGGAGAAACATTGCAGGAGCCTCTCTCACCATGGCACGCAAACCGTCTCTCTAGCTTATTCTTTTAGAACAGTGACGGTTTCCTCTTTACCTGTGTGTCAGAGTCCCAGAACATGCAACTCTTTCCACCTCTTCAACTGCAGTCATGGGGAGAAGAGGGCGAGCATGCATGGGGCCATTTTACCGTTCTCAGGAGAATCTCCACTTTAAGTGCTTTCATCTCTACCGCAGAGCAGAGCGCCAGAGATGGATTTTCTTCTACTGTTGCCCACTTCAGTTCTGTGTGCCCAGGCTCTCTTGGCAGGATGGCCCTCCTCAGTGGGTGGTCCCTCTCTGGGCCCGTTGCTGAAAGAAGAGCACCTGAGAAAAGGGGACTGTGTTGCTGAGGGACTGAGGAGAGTCAGGTGCTCTCAGTCTTTTGGGATACCTCATTGTGACACCATATCCAAGGAGGATGAGCAGTAAAGGTCTGGAGTTGCAACTCTGTTTTACGGAGAATGTCCTCTCCCTTAGAGCAACGGACTCCTAATCTGGAGGCAGTTCTGACAATGCCTGTCTCCCTATCACCTAGCCTCTTTCCAAAATGGCTCCTTTTCCCCCACAAGGGAAGAGATACCGGGTCTGTGTGTGCCCTCTTTGCAAGGACCCTCAATGGTCAGCGATACGTCGATGAGTTTCTACCTGGCAAATTTGTATTTCTGCTGTGTATCTACAATGCCAAGAACTGTTTGGACGTCTCCATCAGTCTGGCAGAAGCACTGAAAAAACTGCACTGTGACCGACTCTTGCCATTTTTCCAGAATTTTCCCTGTTTTAGCACTGAAAGCGTATATCTTAGCAAGGTCCTCATTCTCAGGGCAATTAGGATAGGTGTTCGTGGTGAACATTAATTTAATGGTGATCTCGAGTGGGCTACGGGGTTCTGGGATTACACATTATTTCTGGGTGTATCTGTGAGGGTGTTCCTGGCTGTGACAGACATGTCACTGGCTGACTCAGTTTAGCAGACACATTGCCCTCCCGTGAGATTGAGCTCAAACAACCCGCTGAGCATCTGAGAAGAACAAAAGGCCAGGTAAGAAGAATCTGACCCCCCCTGTGTCTCATGGATTGAATGGGGACATCTCATCTCACCTTCTCCTGCCCTCAGACTGAAATTTACATAATCTTCTCCCCTGGTTCTCAGGCCTTTGTAGTGAAATTGAGTGGCAACACCAGCTTTCCTGTCTCTGTAGCTTAGTGGGCAGCTCCTGGGACTTTCCTGCCTCAGTAATCAATAACCATGTGAGAGCCTATTTTATATATCCAGGGTGGAGCAAAAGTATCTTAACAGTCGTTCATGTGGAAAAGAATACCATGATTAATAAATAATAATACAGGCATAAACTCTGTGTTTCCCATACTCACAGCTGTAAACCTGCCTGTGCCCCATCCATGTGTTTCTGAGTCAGGACAGACGGAGCCCAATGACAGAGCCGAGGGAATCAAGCCCGCCTTAGGGTGTCCTTACTTTCCTACTGCAGGAGTTACAGTGCTGAAGGCAGAGGAATCCTAGGACATCCCCCATTGCTGTGTGGGACAAAGGTAACAAGAACATCACAGGATGGCTGGGGTTAGGGCGATCCAAATCCTGCCCTTCTCGGGGACCACGGGCAGAGCTGGAGATTGGAAATTCTCCCTCAACCCCTTCTTGATCCCGCTCTGTTGGGAGATGCTTACTGGCACTTCCAGAAAAGGAATTATCCTGACACAATCAACATTGATATAAACAGGAAACATTCTTTGTGTCCCACTTAGGAATGGCTCAGCATGCAGCTAATGAGACTCTACACAGCAAAGGATAACAAGGAAAGTACCTTTCCCAACTACAGGCCCTTGCTGACCCCTTGCGGCCTTAGATAGTGAATACCGAGCACCATGCTCTGCTCCTACTCCTGTCCTACCCCCCCAGCTCATGACCAGGGCCCGGGCCCCTCTGATCCAATTCATGATCCTTTAAAGTCCGCCAGAAAGTCTTATGTTGGGCAAAGATGTGTCACCCATGGTAAAGCCTTTCTTCTTTGAAAGCAAGGATATACCTTCGCACAGACCCCAGTCCATTTTGAGATGTGTCATCAGCACCCTCTCATTAATGGTTTCCCCACCTTGGGAGGAACACCTTGGAACTTAGAAGGGATGGAAGCCACCTCAGTTGCCCAGAGAAGACCTCTGACAGAGCATGGAACTATCGACTCCCCACAGGTCTCTGGGTAATGAGAATCCCATGGAGCTTGGCCTAGAGGTTAGCTCATGTCAGCTATCCACAAGCCAGTGAACCATGACGATCAGGGTTGCTACCATCTGGGTCTAGTTCCACGGCTTCTGGTTTAGCAGTCATGGCAACTTGAAAACGTCACCTGTCTTCTGTGCTGACAAGGGTAGGTGTCTGAGAAAATTGCAATGTCAGTGACTACCCAAGTCAAAGGTATTGAGAACCTATGGATCGGGAGCTAATATCAGGCCCCTGTCCTCCTGAAGTGTACACAGCCCCTGTCCCCTGAAAACGTATAACATGTCCTTTTTCTTTCCATGTTTTTTTCATGGCAGTTACTTTTAAAAAATCTTTATTGTTGAATGTATTACATATGTCTGTTTCCTTCCCCCCAGCGACCCTTCCAGGCCACTCCAGCTCCCTTCCCCAGGCCCTGACCACCCCCATTGCCTGCTTCTGTGGGATGTGCATACATTCAAACAAGGTCCTTGGTTGGTTATGTCTCAGCCATCAACCACTCACCCTCCCCTGCCTTCCCTGTGAGTTTCCACAGCCTGTCCATGCTTCCATGTCTCCGCCTCCATGTTTTTTAAATCAATGTATTTTGTTCATGAGATTCCAAATAAGAGTGAGATCATATCATACCTGTGTAGTTCTGGCTGGCGTATTCCCTGAGCATAATGTTCTATAGGTCCACCCATGCTTAGCAAATGAAAGAGTTCTTCCTTTTTTTTTCTGCTGAGTAGTATTCCATTGTGTCAATGTACAGCAGTTTGTTTGTCTTATCTACTCACCTGTTGATAGGCACTTAGGTGCTTTCCAAATATTAGCAATTGTAAATTGGGCTGCTATGAATATAGGGAAACATATATTCTTTCTGATGTGTGTTTTGGGTTTCCTAAAATATATTCCTAGAAGTGAGATGGCAGGGTCATATGGGAGTTCCGTTTTCAATTTTTTTATGGACATGCCATTTTGTTTGTCATTATGGCTGCACCAGTCTGCTTTCCCATCATCAGTGTGCTAGGGTTCCCTTTCCTCCACAACCTTGCCAGCACTTGTCATTTGTCGATGGTACCCATTCTGACAGGAGTGAGGTGATTCCTCATTGTCCTTTTAATTTGCTCAATGTCCTTTTGGTTTCTGGTATGTTGAAGGCGCTCTTTACATATTGACCTTTATACTCTACATTCATATTTAGGGTTTTGTAGTAGCTAATAATTAGATTTGCCTCATAATTTTTGTTGAGTTCAAAGATCCATTTATTTGACTTATGAAGAATAATTGATGGTCATTCCCTTTTTTCTACTTTCTAAGCACAAGAGAATGTAGTTTGTGTAGACGTTATTCCTCAATTTCTTCTTTCAACAGATATTTACACGTGTGCCTTCTGAGTGCTAAGTATGAGAAACACCATATTTTATTCAGCAATGAGTTTTGTGGTAAAGACAACAGATATTCAAGGAAAAGAAAGTAAGTACTATTATGCACAAGAATGTTGAGAAGGAAAATAAGGGTGGTAATTTAGGCGGAATCAGTGGGGGCACTTGAAAACGCTTTTATTCATAAAAAATCAAGGAAACCAAGGGGTACTACCTAAATCTTGAATGTTGGGGATGTGGCAGAGGTGCGTAGATCTCGAGGGAATATTTTAGACCCAGAATATGTGAATGGCTCTTCTGGCTGTCACTCTGTATCAGGGCCCCTGTGTGGCAGAAATTTTATTGGGATTTGTTTACAAAAGTAATACCAAATTTTCCTTCTGAAGTTGTTTATGTGCATCAGTTACTATCCCATCAGTTATGTTTACACAGCCAATTTGACTTTGGGACATCAGCGAATTTAAGCATTTATGATAATGAAAATGCTACGTTTTAAAATGTTATATTCATAGACCCATTTGAGTAAAAATAGCTGACTAATGTAAAAATACTATAGATTATGTAATGATTCCATTTCATAATAGAAGAGATGAAATCATTTTAAACTGTAAGCAAAGAATGCAATTCAAATGGAGAATTTTTACTTCTGGCATTTTAACAGGAGAAGTAATAAAAATAATACAGACTATAAGTAAAATAACAAATCACTCTGAATGAATGATTCAATACTTTATTTCCAAGCTAGTACACACTTGTAGACCACCTGGGCACACTTTAAAATGAATAAAAGCTGACAATGCAAAAATGAAGAGAGGGCAATGCATGTAATCTCTCATCATATGGGAGACATGTAAAACTTTGCTTATTTCTAGGGGGCATTTGCATAACTTTTAATAATCAATATATATGGCCCACACTTTTTCCTCCACCTTAGTGGTTTCCTGAGTCCGCACCCCATCTAATTAGCAGCTCCAGCCAAGCTGTTTGTAGCAGCTTTTCCATATGCATGGCCTGGCCTGGCTCAGGCTTCTGACTCTCTAACACCTATCAAACAAGCAGCAGCTGGCATCAGAAAAAAACGTTAAAAACAACCCAAGATCCAGCACTAGCAGAAATCTGCATTGCTTCATGCTGGGTCTCTCCAGGTCATTTCCAAGCCCAATGAAAATAGCAGCTGGTGGTGGGCACGGTTGGAAGGTGCTGTGCCCAGCTTCACAGACCCCTCTCTTGCAGGATACAGGGTGTCCCGTGCCACTCCCATTCAGTGGTACCAGCTTTGTGAATGAGAAGCCTCCATGCACAGGCACCAGGACAGGAGCCCCAGCTTCTTCTACTGGTTCTCTGACCATAGTGTGGCAGCATCTGACAGGATTGCTGAGGTGGGATGTTGCTGGCCATGCCAGCATACAGCTTCCTGTGTCCGTCTGCTGCTTAGGATTCTATTCGGGTCCCTGTGCTCTCCTAACCCAGGTCTGTTTGCCCTACCAGATCATCAACAAGGACCTGTGGCTCAATGCCCTGAAGAACTATGAGTGGGCGATGGCCCTCAGTGAGCGGACAGGACGGGTGAGGAGGGGCTGCCTGGGTCTCACCCGGTGTGCTGCCAGGTTCCTGGGCCATTGCTTTTCTCTCAAAGGGACACCTGGATGCTGGGAGGGTTACAGCCTGTGACGGCTGCAGGGTGTGTGCCTGAGACAGGAACTGCCAGTACAACAAGGGCAGTGCAATTACAGCTCAGGCAGGGGGCTTAGGCAGGAGGAGGGAGTGTGCATGTCCACTGTCACTCAGAGTCAAAGCAGATTCCTTGAGCCACTCCTCTGAACTCTCCCTCTAGGCCACCCACAGCACCTTCAGGCCTTGCCACCTGGCCCTCAACAGGGGCTGCCATGACATGTTCTTCCTATACTCCTTTCCACAGGTGTCTGAAAATCCTCCTCATGCCGAGGCCTAGGCTGCTGCACTGCCACACCACATTGCTCTATTGCTGCTCACCACCATCTCCTATTTCCTCAAGGTCTCCTCTTCCTCCTGGGGCCAGTGGGATCGGCCTGCTCCTTATCAGTATCTTAGGGGGCAAAGTGTGGGCCACAGAGCTGGAGGAATCCTTGTTTTGCCGCCTTGTCAGAGGTTCTTCAATCCGTTTATCCATTTAGGTTTTCCAAGGAGAATACCTCATTTGTGTACCCTCCCTAACTGGAAAACAGGGCAGCATGCCATGACGAAATAACACACTGCTTCATTTTGTATGCAGTTCACTTCAAAGACTTTATGTATGTATGGTCCTAGACACCCTGGGAAATCTGGGCCATGAATATAACTCACCATCCAAACACATTGCTTTGTATGTTTGTAGTAAAGTCAGACAAATTCAATTTTGTGGGAAATTTTATTCTGAAAATTTTAACACAACAAGTATTCAAATTAAACATTTAAGTATATTGTAATTAAATTAACACTTATGAAAAAACCTTGAATAATTCAAATTTTGCATTCTATAAAGAAATTTCATAAAGGGTCGATAATTCTTGCTTCTTCCCCATCCCACCGTTTGCTTTTAGTCATTCTTAAATAACAGAAGACAATGTCTTTACAAATTAAATGTCAACCAAACCTTAGCATTATTTTTTATTTCAGTGTCTACTTCCTTTGTCACAGGGGCTTCCCCTATGACTCCTCCAGAGGAGTCCAATAGTTTACCTACTGTACTGTATGATTCACTCTCTCCTGTGTAGATAGTGAATCCTATGATCCCCGCCAGCACCACGCTCAGGACCTCTTACAGGGGTGTCCCATCGGCTGTTGCAGTAATTGTTATTCCCCCTCCATCATATCCATCTCGTCTGCGGCTGTAATAATCATCCCAGCGACTCCTTCCACCATAAGTCAGAGGGGCCCTCATGTTGGTGGTGCTCCACCTGAGCTTCCTGGAAAGTCAGTGACCAGATAACAATACTTTCACATCTTAACGAATAATTTTAAGTCAGTATGACATGACCCTTGTAAAGCCTTAAATAGTTGGAAAACCTATGATTTTATACATACACCTGTGCTAAAAATATGTCAGTATTGCTGAGGCAGGCAAGGGAGCTTACATTTATCTGAAATACAGCTGAAGAATAATGTTTTAACTGAAATAATTGATTATGAATATATGTGAAGGCACATTTTCTGGAAACAGGCTGAAATCCTGACCTTCGTATTATTTCTATGCTTCACACTGTCAAATTCTCCTTCTGAAAAAGAAAAAAGTCAAAAGAACCCCCTGGATGTTGTGCCTAAGTGTGTCGAGCACCAGCCTTTGCACTGCAGGATACTGGGTTTGATTCCAAGGCAAGGTCATGACCCTGGTTTTCAGGGTCCATTCCTGTCCCTCAATGGGGATTGTACATGAAGAAATGAATCAAAGTATCTCTCTCACATTGATGTAGAGTTCTCTCAGCCCCACTCCCTCCGTACCACTCTCCCGAGGTCAATGATATGTATCCTCAGGTGAGAAAAAAAAAAAGAAAAGAAAATGCTGTACTTTGTTTCATTAATAAAGACAATAAATGAGTGTGATCCTTCACCCCTGAAAGAATTGCACTGTTCCAAAGGAGCTGCTAACAAAAGAAAACAAGACCTCCCAGATAATACAAAACCCATACTGCATATAGTCCTCCCTGTGGCAAATGGAAGTAAAATTAGAGTAAATCACAAGGCAGCCTGTTAAATCCAATCCTGTCACTTACACACAGTCTGTCTGGACACTTACCATAGCTCTCACATGAACCTCTGTAAGAGCCTGCAGTTCGATATTCAGAATAATATCTACCAGGACTGCTGCCACAGCCATCACAATCACTACGTTAAAAAAACACGGTATTAATTTTGTCCAAGTTAACAACTGCAGTGTGCTACTAGATAAAAAGAGAGAAGGCTTTTAAACACCTGTGTCTCCTACAGGAGTGCTCATCTCCAGAACCTGAAAGGCCATGGTCACAGTGTGCACCCTCCCTAGATGGTGGGCCATAATGCTTCCTGACTCGGGAACCTGGATCACCTCTGCCGGAATAACTGAAGGAAATAAAGCAGAAGTATTTTGAAATCACCTTCTAAGATACAGAACAGGGACACACTCTGACTACACAGATAGGGAAATGCCAATGGGCAGAAGGCTTCAAGAGACATTTCTCCAAAGAAGATAGACATACAGCTAACAAGCTCATGAAAGGATGGGTCATTAGGGAAGTGCCAATCAACTAAAATGAGATACTTTATTCCTAAGTAGGTTCCAATGTTCGAAGAGGAAAACATCAGGAAATGTTGGAGATTTAGAACAACTGGAATCCTGTGCACAAGGAACAGAAAGGTGACAAGGTCTGGCTGCTGTTAAAATAATGGAAATTAGGACTCTGAATATACTACATGCTACTTAGTTGGTCAATGGTAAATATTTAGTGTTATGATAGATGAATTTCACCTCACCAACAACAGTACCTAGCATACATTACGTGTCCTTATGTTTTGTTGCCGGTTACCTATAACTAGTAGTGCCATCATAATTTCTTGGAGACAAATTGTAATTTCTCCTGGAAGGGGTTTTCTCTTTGCAAGGAACGCTTGCATAATTCTCTCTCACACATGACAGCGGTCCTGTAAATGACAAATACTTACGTGAGGGTATCACAATGGAGATCAATGTTTTAAAGAAAAAGCAACTATTCAAAGCACCACTTTATTTCCTCTTTCAATGAAAATGTTTACATTTCCTCTAAACTCCAATAAGCTCATGGTTAAATGCACTGTAGAATGTTATTCTGGAATGTATTATCTTTTGACATCTTGTCCTCCCTCTATATCTTCCTTAATTTCTTAAATTACCATCGGTGGGAAAAACCTGTCCACTCCTGAGCAAAGTGCAAGCAATTTCCATGATGTCCACATACATATTTATCAGTGCCTTCCTATATCTTGATACGGATTTGTCAACTTTTCTCCTTCTCTACTTTGCACTGTCTTTCTCACAATCTCTTGTCGACATTACTAAAAGATTCTTAATCGTCCTGCTACACTCACTCACCATGCACTTTCACTTATGAACTAATAATTCCTTCATTATGCAAGTATTGAATTATTAGTTTCTCGGTGAAAACACTTTCCATTGCTCCCGGAAGTCCATAATATGCCAAGTAATGCACATTCAATTTCAAAATCAACTTCCTCACTTATCTAAGAACATTTCATGGTGTACTTTCAAAAACATTTTGGACAGAGGACAAGCCTTGTGCTCTTGTTGTGCACTTGGGTATATCTATATATCCTATCTAATAAAAAAACAATATGCAAATTAACCATCACTGTGTCACAAAGATGACAGCAGCCACAGAGCTGGAGCAAGCAGGAAGCTTGGGTTTCCCCAGGCGATGGAGCAAGCCAAGCTTCCCATCTGCCCTGGCTGGCCATGGGCTCTGCTCAAGTCTACAAAGTTTCACTAATAGAAGATAAATAAATCCCTAATATCTGCTTCCAGCCAGCGCTGGTTTCCACTCAAGAAGAGTCTGGGAGCTTGGGAAGCCGGGGGGCGTGGCCAGCCTGAACATGGCTTTCAGCCCCTCACCCAGGCTGGCCAGGCATGCCAGTGGGACCCCAAGCTTGATCCGGGACAACCTTCAGGGCATACCAGACAGCACCCACCCAAGCACCAGGCCTCTATCCTATATACTAAAAGGGTAATATGCAAATTGACCCTAAGAGCAGAACAACTGGGAATGACTGGTCCCTACGACACATACTGAACACCAGAGGGCAGACGCTCAATGCAGGAGCTGCCCCCAGTGGTCACTGTGCTCCCACAGGGGGAGTGCTGCTCAGCCACAAGCCTGGCTGATGGCTGCCAGCACAGCGGTGGTGGTTGGAGCCTCTCCTGCCACCTCAGCAGCACTAAGGATGTCCGACTGCGGCTTAGGCCTACTCCACACTGGCAAGTCGACATTCCTGATGGCTCTCGGGCTGCCAGAAGGATGTCTGACTGCTAGCTTAGGCCCAGTCTCCTGGGGAGTGAGCCTAAGCCAGCAGGTGGACAATCCTGAGGTGTCCAAGACCACAAGAGAGCACAGGCCAGGCTGAGCGACCCCCTCAGAGTGCAAAAATATTGTGCACCAGGCCTCTAGTCTACACTAATAAAACAGAAAGATGCAAATCAACCATCATTCCATCACTCTGTTACACCCACAAGCCACGCCCACCTGCCAATCGGGAGGAACTATACAAATGAATCCAACTAAGATGGCGGTGGCCACAGAGCTGGAGCAAATAGGAGGCTTGGGTTTCCCCTGGTGATGAGGAAAGCAAAGCTTCCCGCATGCCCTGACTGGCCATGGGCTCCGATAAAGGCTACAAATTTTCAATTATAAACTACCCCCAAAAAACAATAAATCCCCCAAAAAATAAAAAAAGGAGAGTCTGGGAGCTTGGGTCACCAGGGGGCTAAAAACAGCCCACAGACCCTCACTCCGGTTGGCCAGGCATACCAGCAGGATCCTCACCCTGATCCGGGACACCCTTCAGGGCAAACTAGCCAGCCCCTACTGGTGCACCAGGCCTCTGTCCTATATAACAAAAGGGTAATAGGCAAATTAACTCTATCAGCAGAACAACTGGAAATGACTGATCACTATTACACACACTGACCACCAGGGAGAAGATGTTCAATGCAGGAGCGGCCCCCCTGGTTGTCAGAGCCCTCCCACAGGGGGAGCTCTACTCAGTCACAAGCCAGGCTGATGGGGGCCAGCGCAGTGGTGGTGTTGGGAGCCTCTCCAGCCTTCTCAGCAGTGCTAAGGTCGTCCTACTGCAGCTTACGCCTTCTCCCTGCTGGCAAGTGGACATTCCTGAGGGCTCTCGGGTGGCCAGAAGGATGTCTGACTTCCAGCTAAGTTGGACATGCTAAGCCAGCAGATGGACAACCCCTGAGGGAGTCCCAGACTGCAAGAGGGTACAAGCTGGGCTGACGGACCTCCCCGAGTGAACAAATTTTTGTGCACCAGGCCTCTAGTCTACACTAGTAAAGGACAAACTTGCAAATTGACTGTACCTTCACTACACCTAAGCCATGCCCACCCGCCAATCAGAGTGACTATATGCAAATTAAACCAACCAATAAGGCAGCTGGCAGCCATGGAGCTGGAGCGAGCAGGAGGCTTGGGTGCCCCAGTGATGGAGGAAGCCAAGCTTCCTGCTTGCCATGGCCGGATCTCAGCTCCACTCAAGGCAACAAATTTTCAATTATAGAAGATAAATAAATCCCAGATTCCTGCTTTAAGCTGGCTGTGGCCTCAGAGTTGGAGCGAGCAGGAGGCTTGGGCTGCCCCTGGTATGGAGGAAGCCAAGCCTCCCGCCCGTCCTGGCTGGCTCTGAGCGACACTCAATTATACTAGGTAAATAAATCCCAGAATATAAAAAAACAAAGACAAAAACAACAAAGAGGAGAGGCTGGGAGCTTCCATCGCCAGGGTCTTGGCCAACCTAAAAGCAGCCCTCAGCCCCTAATCCAGGCTGGCCAAACCTTCATGGAGTTAGGGTATCCACTGGGGTGGGGCTTGACCAGCCTGAAAGAGTCATCAGCCCCTCATCCAGGCTGGCCAGGCACTCCAATGGGCACCCCCACCCTGACGGGAGTGTTACAAGCCTGCAAAGACCCATCAGCCCCTCACCCAAGCTGGCTAGGGGAAGCAGAAGGACCCCCACCGTCATCTGCGACACCCTTCAGGGCAAACCAGCAGGCCCACACCTGTGCACCAGGCCTCGATCCCATAAAATAAAAGGTTACCCTCCAATTGACCGTAACAGCAGAATGACTGGGAATGAGTGGTCACTATGACACACACTGACCACCAGGGGGCATATCATCAATGCAGGAGCTGTCCCCTGGTCAGTGCATTCCTACAGGGGGGGCTGTGCTCAGCCACAAGCCTGGCTAATGACTGCCAGCACCGCGGTGGTGGTAGGAGCCCCTCCCACCTCCTCAGCAGCACTAAGGATGTCCAACTGGAGCATAGATCTGCTCCCCAATGGTAAGTTGACATGCCCCGAGGGCTGCTGAGCAGCCAGAGGGATGTCTGACTGCCAGCTTGAGCCTGATTGCCCAGGGAGTGGGCCTAAGCCAGCAGGTGGACTTCCTCTGAGGGGTCCCAGATGCAAGAGGGCATAGGACGAGCGGAGGGAACCCTCAGAGTGCACAAATTTTTGTAAACTGGGACTCTAGTCTATATATATAAAAAGCCAGTGACTGTGACGACCAAAACCACCTGTCCACCAAACAGCAGCTGCGTGTGGTGACCAGGCAGACAAGGGGAGCAGTGAGGCATGGCCAAATGACTGAACAGCAGTCTGTGTGGGGAGATCAGGCCAGCAGAGGGCTGGTGAGGGACACCAAAAAACTGAACAGCAGGCTGCGTGGGGCAACCAGGCTGCAGGGTGGCCGGAGAGGGGCGACCAGGCCAGTGGAGGGGGCAGTTGGAGGTGACAAGGCTGGCAGGGTAGGCAATTAGGCCTGACCAGGCCAGCAGGCAGAGGTGGTTAGGAATGATTAGTCTGGCAGGGTGGGACAGTTAGGGGCAATCAGGCAGGAGACAGGTGAGCAGTTATGAGCCAAAAGTCCCAAATTGTGAGAGGGAGGTCAGACTGCCAGTTTAGGCATAATCCTTGACATCCCCCAAGGGGTTCTGGATTGGAGAGGGTACAGGCTAAACCGAGGGGACACCCCCGTGCATGAATTTCGTGCACCGGGCCTCTAGTCTTATCTAATAAAAGAGAAACATGGTAATTAGCCGTACCTCCACTACCATTCCCATTGGCTAATCAGGGCGATATGCAAATTAACTGACAGGCAAGATGGCGGCCGGCAGCCAAGCAGGTTGAAGCGAACATGAGGCTTGCTTGCTTCAGTGACGGGGGACTCCAACATTCTCCGCCTTCCGCTGCCGGACTCTGAGCTTGCAGTTTGAAACATTGTTACAAATATAGAAGCTAAAGAAAACCCCAGAAACCTGCTTTCAGCCAGCCAGGATCTCAGAGCTAGAGTTGAAACAGTGTTTCGATTATAGAACCCAAACCAACCAGATACCTGCTGTCAGCAGCAGAGGCCTAAGAGCTGGAGCCAAGCCTCAGAGCTAAAGCTGGCCCAGAATGAAAAAGAAGAAAAGAAAGAAAAAGGGAACAATTGGGAGCTTCAGTCACCTGCCAGCCTGAAAAGAGCCCTCAGCCCCTCATCCAGACTGGCAAGGAACCCCAGTGGGGACCCCCACCGTGAAGGGTGTGTGACCAGCTGCAAACAGCAATCATCCCCTCATCCAGGCATGCCAGGCACCCCAGTGGGGACCCCCACCCTGATCCAGGACACCCTTCAGGGCAAACCAGCCGGCCCCCACCCGTGCACCAGACCTCTATCCTATATAGTAAAAGGGTAATATGCCTCTCAGCACCGGGATCAGCCGAGCCTCGAGGCCTCCCGGCACTGGGATCAGCGTGAGAGGGGGCAGCTCCCAAACCCCCTGATCACCCTGCGGCTCTGTGTGTGACACGGGGCGGGGCCATAACCTCCCTATCCGCCCTCTCTGTTCGTGAAGGGGAAGGCGCCCCAACTCCCCAATCAGCCCTGCTCTGAGCCGGACCAGGGGCTGCACCTAGGGATTGGGCCTGTCCTCTGCCACCTGGGAGCAGGCCTAAGCCAGCAGGTCGTTATCTCCCGAACGGTCCCAGACTGGGAGAGGGCACAGGCCTGGATGAGGGGACCCACCCTCCACCTCGAGTGCACAAATTTTTGTACACCGGGCCTCTAGTCTATATATAAAAGACTAAGTGACTGACTGTATGTCTTTGTGACCATCAGACCCACAGCCAGTATACATGATGTGCACTGGCAATCTACATTTATAAAAGGCAAATTGCTAAGTGTCCATCTGGGTAATGACATCATGTAGTAATGCCCGGCTTCCTCTCCCCAGCAACTCACCTCTTTGCAGTTTCTTCAGTCCTAGAACACGACTTGGTTTAGAGCCAGGTGGGAATATTTTACACTAACCAAATGTCTGTGAAGCATTTTCCCGTGTGTCTTTTGATCCTCACAGAAGTCTTGGAATAGGTAGATGGTAGACTCGGTGGTATCCTATTTTCTCTTCATTAGCCAGAAAACAGAGATTTAGAAAGCTGAGAAACTTGACCTGACTGAAAATAAGGAAGAAATGATGGAACTTGTAAATGACTTCAGGCTTTCTCACTGTGAAGAATATAGTCAAACACTGCTGCAGTTAAATGGTTTACTCTTTGTTCTCCCTGAGTGAGCTACAATAATAACCTGCTTTGTGTTGAAATTTACTGCTGTGTTGCTCACAATTACCTGAAAGAGAAGTTGCGCTGCTTCACTGGGTGGAAAAAATTTAGCTACCTTAGACAGCAGGTCTAATTAAGCAAGTTTACACCCTCTCGCTCTCTCTCTGTCACTCTAGGTTGACCTGCCTATGTGCGAAACATATGCAGCTCCTGCTGGCGCCAATGGTATGCATGTGTTTCAATTTGTCATGGTCAATCCTAAATTCGGTTGACACTTCGATTATAGAGAAAGGGCAAATAGCGGCATTACAATATTTCTTCTAATTAATACCTTAGTATTAATTAGTATTTCCTTAGTATTAATTAATTAATTAGGGCCACTAGTATTCTAATAGTGGCAAGATGTCATCTGTGAATAGTAAGGGTTTATTGGGCCAAAAGACTAAGGGACCATTATGAATCGTTGCTATAATGCACACTGACCAGCAGGTGGCAGATGCTCAACACAGGAGCTTCCCCCTGGTGGTCAGGGAGCTCCCAGAGTGGGACCCTTGCTCAGGCAGAGCCAGGCTCATACCTGGAGAGTGCAGCTGTGGCAGCAGGAGCCATTGCTGCCTATGCCACAGTGCTACCAATCGGTGGTGGCAGGTGGAGTGGGGCTTGGATGAGCGGGCACACAGCACCTGGCTCCAGCTTGGGCTCCTGGCCAGCTGCCTACCGGTTCATGCACTGCTACATCCCTCAGGAGATGTCAGAACTAACCTGGCAGTCCCACATCTCCCAAGGGGTCCCAGATTGTGTGAGGCCGCAGGCCAAGCTGTGGGATGACACCGGTGCTTGAATTTCATTCACCGGGCCTCTAATCATTTCATAATTTATCACCCATTTAGCATGGTTCTCTTCTAATGCTGAATACTTTAAAGTAGAAACTGAATTTTGGTAATGATGGCCATTGAGATTTTACTGCTCTTTAGCTGTATTTAACTGCTCATATGAAGGGCACTGAATCACCTTCAAATATGAGTAATATTACATTCCCATAAATATTACTATGTTCCAGTGCTAATTTTCCACTAATGCCACTAAGTGAGCCTTTCACTAATTTTCTTTGCTCACTAGCTCATCCAAAATTGAAATGGGCAGGCTGCTTGTCTATATTCAAGTACAGAGATATATTCTTCTTAACTACACTGATGCTCTCAATACTTTCAATTTTCCAACATAATTTATAGTGAGGGTCTCTATGTTAGATTTTAAAACATCTCTTTACTAATATGAATAAGTCACTTTTACCTGATTTCTTCACAACTATGTGCATGCAATAATTTGGAACTGGCAATGCCTGACTCTTTCAGTGTGCCTTCCCACCCTTGTTTTCATTAAAACACAATCAGAACCAACATTAATCACTTTTCAGTCTGTTGAGAAAATGCAGACCGTCCGCGGGTTACATTGGACTCAAAGTACATCATTTTGTGGTTACAGTGCCATCCTCTGAGTATTTATTTTAAAAAAACTTCCATCATTTATATGTATTTAAATATGTGCTTTATGTTTTTTATTATTTACTAGAGGCAAGGTGCACAAAAATTTGTGCACTGGAGGGGGCCTCTGAGCCCAGCTTGGCCCCTATCACATACTGGGAGCCCTCAGGGGATGTCCTACTCCCTGCTCCATGCTCCCTTTGGCCTAAGCCACAGCCTGGCCTCCCTTTGTGGGCGCCGACCGGGCTGATCAGGCAAAGACATCAGCTCAATCACCCCGCTGTAGCAGCCACTGCCAGTCAACCTCAGCCACCAAGGTGTTTTCATCAACACGGACTCCAGTCCCTTTACTATGAAAAAAATGACAACTTTTATTAGGCATTCTCAAGATGTGTCTTTCATAGGATATGACATTTCTTTCTTTCTTCCTTTTCTTTCTCCCTTCCTTCCTTCCTTCCTTCCTTCTTCCTTCCTTTCTTCCTTCTCACCTGAGAATATGTTTCCATTGATTTTTCAAGAATGTGGAAGAGAAAGGGAAAGACAGAGAGAAACATCAAAGTGAGAGGAACACTTTGATTGGTTGCCGCCTGCATGAGCCCTGACCTGGGCCCAGGCCAGGGAGGAGCCTGCAACCTATGTACATGCCCTTAGCCAGAATTGAACCAAGACTCAGCAGTGGGCAGGCCAAGGCATTATCCACTCCGCAAAACCAGCAAGGATAGGATATGACATTTCTTACCCCTCCAGCAGTGGACCTTCCTTTTTTCTCCAGGAGTGCGGTAAAAAACCCTACATCACCTATTTTGATTCTTATTACCCAATTTACTAAGAATATTACCAGTGGCATAGAGGGAGCTTAACCAATGAGCAGTCAGAAAAGGTGTTTCCTCTGGAGTTCACACCAATTGCCGGCTTGGTCCCTGCCCAGGCCTAATGTCTGTGGTCCAGTCATTAGCTCTGGGCAGGGAACCACCAACTCCCTAAATCGTCTGCTCAGACCCTGCTCCCCATGATCACTGGCTCTGCCCCTGCTTACGGCCATGGCCAGCTGCCTCTCTGCTCCCTGAAATTGATGGCTTTGCACCTGCACAGGGCTAATGCCTCTGGCCGGGGCATTAGGCCTGGGCAGGGGACCCCCAACTCCCCAGGATTGCCAGCTCCACCCCTACCAAGGCCTAATGCCATGGGCAGGAGACCCCATGCTCCCCTCAATCACAGGCTCCACCCCAGCTCAAAACTAACGCCTCTAGCAAAGGCATTAGACCTGGGAAGGGACCAATAGTACCCCTGCAATTACCGGCTCCAACCCTGCCCAGGCCTAATGCCTCTGTCAAAGGCATTAGGCCTGGGCAGAGGACACCCAGCTCCCACCAACGCCAACTCCTCTCCTGCTCTCCACCATCGCTGGCTTACACACTGCTACCCACCATCCCAGCTCCTCCCTTGCCAAGGCCTAAAGCTTCTGACCAAGGCACCAGGCCTTGGCAGGTGACATCTCAGCTCTGATTGCAGGCTCCAATAGCCTATAGCCATTGGGCACCTACTTATGCAAATTAACAGCCAACTTTGTTGGTGGTTAATTTGCATATCTTGCAGATTAGCCAATGGGAGGTTAAGGGAAGATACTGTCAGTTACCCTGTTTGTCTATTATTAGATAGGATTTAGCACAAGTAAAGGTCAGGAATCGTTATTTTCCTTTTAATTTTTTCCTTTTATATTTTTTTTTCATTGTTTCACCTCATTACTGCTGTGTATGTGTGCTCCATGTGAGTGATGTAGATGCTTATCTAGGTGGGTTCTGACTTTCGGCAAAAATCATTATGACGTGCTGCTGGAATAGATCTTAAATGTAACATGAGAACCTATTTTACTTATATTCTCTTGATTAAGATGTAGTTATTTGGCCTCCATATTTCCTCATTAAGTACATGGTTTTTGGAAGTCCAAAGTATATCTTTATATATTTATGTGATTCTTAGACTATTCATTCAATAAGAAATAAAACTGGGGTGGGGGGGAAGCCGGGTTGGTCAAGGGGAGAAAAAAAAATAAAAAAGGACACATCTCTAATACGCTTTGAAATACTTTAAGCAATAAAAAAAAAAAAATTAAAAAATGAAAGCCTTATCCTTATAAAAAGATCTGGCCTTATAATTAAATGGCCTAATAAATTTTAGAGTAGGGCACCTTTCCAAAGTATTCTCAGAAGAACATGGCTTGAAATCCAGGGTGTATCCTTTAACACCCTATTGGAAACAAGAGCCTTAGTTGGGCTCCATCATGATCCAAACAGAGACAGAAACAGTAAGAGAGATGGCAGGTTTCTGTTACTATATGCCTACTGAGCATCCCTCAGTGCACATTTCCTGACGGTGCTATTGAACAGAATGTGCACTCACAGGACATTAGAGCCTTCATGCACAACTCCATCCTGAAACCACATGAAAGAGAAGCCTATTGGACAAGAATGTTAGCAGGGACTTTACAATGCAGAGGGATTCTGAAGAAGATTGAAAAAGGTGGCAGAACCCTAGCCAGTTTGGAACAATGGACAGATCACTGGCCTTCAGACTGAAGGGCTCAGATTTGATTCAGGTCAAGGGCACTTGCCATGGTGTGGGCTCAATCTCCAGTCTGGGGCATGCAGGAGGGACTGATCAATGATTCTCTCTAATCATTGATGTTTCTAACTCTCACTAGCTCTCCTTTCCTCTCTGAGATAAGTACAAATATATTTAAAAGAATGGTGGCAGAATCATGGATGCTGCAGGGACATGCTCCCAGGAACAAACTGATATTCCAACTAAAATACAAAACAACTTCCTGAATAATCAATGGAAAACTCACAGGAGAGAATCCTGACACCCGAGGACCGAAGGTGGAGGCCACTTAGACACTGGTAGGAGGAGAGGAGGCTTGAAGGGGCGGGCCTGACACCCACAGACAGCAACTGAAGTCTCGGAGAGATATCTCAGCTGTGGAGGACTGCCACTGAGAACTCTGGGTCTAATCCCCAAGCTGGGCCTCCTAGCAGAGAGCACCAGAACTGAGGAGGGTACCCACATAACCTGTGGATGTGAATAGCAGCAGGGCACTGTCTGCCAGGGAGAGACAGCTAGAATTTCAGGTATCCTCTTAAAGGGCCAGCGCACAAATTTCCCTGTGGAGCCACATACCTTGTGCCGTGGCAAAAGGAGGGTGAAGTGGACTGGAGCTGTGAGGGAAAAAGCCAGAAGTGGGGAGTCAAGGGTTCCAGCACAGAAGAAAACACTTCAAGTTTCCTGGGAGGAGTCATTTCCTCATGCAGCAGAGAAAATCTTTCCCATGCAGACATTTGCCTTTCCTGGAGGGGAGACAATTAACACACACTACTGGGAAACACCTTGCCCTGAGGACACTTAAGAGATTATAAATAACAATTAACCTCCTCGCAGAGGCAACTGCCCCACACTGTTGAAACACACTGTTGCTATAACCTGAGGACCATTGCCTTGGAGGCAAGTTAAGTTGGAATCCTATCAGTCTATAGACAGAGAGGTCTCTGGAGGCTTTGAGTCTTTGCCTGATCTAATTAGTCAGAAACATCCTTTAACAATGTTCTGCACTAGAGACTGAGAGGCACAGAGGATCTACCTAACTTGTCACCACAAGCCCACACAGAAAGCCAGAAAGAGGAAATAAAGAAACAACCCCCAAATAAGACAACTAGAGAATTCTCCAGATATAGAGGGAGATGAAGCACAGAGAAGACATTTATCTGAATCTGACTTCAGAGTTATGAAGGTAAAAGAGCTCAACAGCATGAAAAAAGATATAGTGACTATGAAAATAAGAACAGTCCTAGATATAAATGACATAATACAAACAGGAGGACCACTTACATAACAGTATTAGAATAGCGAGTGTGCCAAAAGAGGCAGGAGGGGAGAAAAGCATAGAGACGGTCTTTGAAGAAACAATGGCAGAACACTTTCCTAACGTGGTAAAGAAAAATCCCACACAAGGTCAAGAGCCAAAGAGAACCCAAAAGAAGAAGTACTCAAACAAACCCGTGTCCAGACACATCATAATTAAAATGCCAAAAATTAAAGACAAGGAGAGAATCTTCAAGGCAGCAATTAAAAAAAACTGTTAGCTACGAAGTCGTCCCCATAAGGATGAGTCCTGATATCTCATCTGAAACTCTACAGGCCAGAGAGATTAGCATGAAGTACTCAAGTTAATGGAAAGTAAGGATCTGAAACCAAGATTACTATATACGGCAATTCTTTCCTTCAAAATAGACAGTCAAATACAGAGCTTCATAGACAGAAAAAGGCTAAAAGAGTAAATTGTCACCTAACCAGCATTACAAGAAATGCAAAGGGATTGCTGAAATGAGAAGGAGAAACAGGACAGAAACTTAGCCATACAGAAAGAAAATGGAAAGAAATAAATACCTATCAATAATAACTCTAAATATAAATAGGTAAATACTCCAATCAAAAGGCATAGGGTATCAAAATGGATACAAAAATATGATGCAAGTATATGCTGTCTACAGGAGTGCCATTTGAAAACAAAAGTCACACAAAGGATTGGAGTGAAGGAATGGTAAAATTTCCATGCAAATGAAGAGAAAACAAGGCTGGAGTACCAATATTCATATCAGAAAAAATAGACTTTTTAATAAAGGCCATCACAAGAGACAGAAAGCTCACTGCATGATACCAAAGGGATCAACCAGCAGAAAATATTACCCTAGTAAACATATATTCACCCAACATAGGAATATATATATATATACACATATATATCCTATATAATAAAAGAGTAACATGGTAATTAGCATACACCCGGTACCCTTCCCTTTGGCTATCAGCAAGATATGCAAATTAGCTGCCTGCCAATATGGCGGCTGGTAGCCAGGCAGCTTGAAACAAACATGAGGCTTGTTGGCTTCAGTGACAGAGGACTCCAACGTTCCCAGGCTGTCTTTCCGGCCTCTGAGCTTGCAGTTTAAGAAACATTGTAACAAATATAGAAGCTAAACAAAGCCCCAGAAACGTGCTTTCAGTGAGCCCGGGATCTCAGAGCTGGAGTTATATATTGTTTCGATTATAGAACCCAAACAAACCAGATACCTTCTTTCAGCAGCAGAGGCCTCAGAGCTGGAACCAGAGCTAAAGCTGGCCCAGAATAAAAAAAAGAAAAAAAAAGCAGTTGCGAGCTTCAGTCGGCCAGAAAACAGCCGTCAGCCCCTCACCAAGGCTGGCAAGGCACCCCAGTGGGGACCCCCACCCTGATCCAGGACACCCTTCAGGGCAAACCAGCCAGCCCCACCCATGCATCAGGCCTCTATCCTATACTTGGAGGGTAATATGCCTCCAAGCACCGGGATCAGCAGAGCTGAGAGGGCTCCCGGCACTCACGGGGATCAGCTGACAGGGGGCAACACCGAAACCCCCTGATCGCCCTGAGACTCTGTGTGTAACAGGGGGTGGGACCGCAACCTCACTATCCGCCGTGCTCTGTTCATGACAGGGGAAGGCGCCCCAACCCCCTGGTCAGCCCTGCTCGGTGCCTGGTAGGGGGGAACTCTCCAACCCCCTGATCGCCCTACGACTCTGTTGTGTGACAGGGTGCGGCGCCTCAAACCCCTGATCGGCCCTGCTCTGTGTTTGACAGGGTGCTGTGCCCCAACCCTCTCCTCCCCCCATGGGCCCTGCTCTGTGTGTGACATGGAAGAGCCATACCCTCCCATCAGCCCTGCCCTGAGGGTGACAGTGGCGGTGCCCAAACCCCTGATCCGCCCTGTCGTGAGTGTGACTGGAGGGGGTGTCCAAACCCCCCAATCGGCCCTACCCTGAGCATGAATGAGGGTGGCATCGCAACCTCCCAATCTGCCCTGCTTTGTGCATGACAGGGGAAGGCGCCCCAACTCCCCAATCAGCCCTGCTCTGAGCCCGACCAGAGGCTGCACCTAGGGATTGGGCCTGCCCTATGCCACCCAGGAGTAGGCCTAAGCCAGCAGGTCGTTTTCTCCTGAGGGGTCCCAGACTGTGAGAGGGCACAGGCCCGGCTGATGGACCCCCCTCCCCCCCCCCCTCCGAGTGCACAAATTTTTGTGGACCGGGCTTCTAGTATATACATGCGAATTCAAAGCTATATGCCAAAATGCTGGACAATGTGGATGAAATAGATGAAGTCAGTAAAAAATCTGAACTACCAAAATTGATTCAGAAAGAATTACTTATACATCTGAAACAAACAAAAAAAAATCAAACAAAGAGACTTCTAGGAGACTTTAATGGAGAGCCTGAAAACAGGACAGTCATAGTAGCAGACTTTTATCACTCCTATCACTTCACTGGATAGATCTTCCATGTGACAAGACAATGATTCAGAGACTCTAAAGGACACACTGCATCAGATGGATTTAATTGACATTTTAGAACGTTCACACCAACAGAGCAGAATATACTTTCTTCTCAAGTGCACAGGGGTCATTCCCAAAGATAGACCACATGGTAGGACACATAACAAGTCCCTACAAGTTCAAGAAGATTTAAATCATATAAGGCATCTTCTTGGATCACAGTGGAATGAAATGAGAAATCAACTAGCGTAAAAACACCCCAAAACATTTAAACACTTAGAGGCTGAATGGCACACTATTAAACAATGAATTTGTTACAATGAGATCAAGAAAATATCAAAGACTTTTTGGAAAAAAAGGAAAATGAACAAATACCAACACAATATCTCTGGGAAAGAGCAAAAGCAGTCCTGAGAGGCAAGTTCATAGCACTATAGACCTATCTCAGAAATAACAAAAATCAGCAATAAACTATTTATCCCTACAACTGAAGAATTAGAAAGAAACCAACAAGAAGAGCCCAGAGTAAGTAGAGGAAGGAAAAAATAAAGATTAAAGTAGAAGAAATAACAGAGACAAAAAATTCAATGAAACCAAAAGCTGGTTCCATGAAAGGATAAACAAAATTGATAAACCATTAGCAAGACTCATTAAGAAACACACACATGATTCCAATAAGTAAAATCAGAAACAAGAGTAGAGGAGTAAGCACTGGCACCACAGAAATTCAAAGGATTGTAATAAAATACTATGAACAACTACATGCCAAAATGCTGGACAATGTGGATGAAATAGATGAAGTCAGTAAAAAATGCAAACTACAAAAACTGATTCAGAAAGAATTAAGAAACCTGAATAGGCTCATAACAACTGATGAAATAGAAGCAGTAATCAAAACACTTCCAACCAACAAAAGCTCAGGTCTGGACAGCTTCACAGGGGAGTTCTACCAGTCAGAAAACTACAGTCTATACTCCGCACACTTTTTCAGAAAATCAAAGAGGAAAGAATACTTCCAAACTCTTTGTATGAGGCCAGCATTATTCTAATTCCAAAAGAAGGTAAAGACACTACAAAGAAAGAGAATTACAGGCCAATATAGCTGATGATGACAGATACTAAAATCCTCAACCAAGTATTAGCAAATCGCATCCAGCATTATATTAAAGGACCAAATGACATGATCAAGTGGGATATATTCCAGGGATGCAAGGCTGGTATGATATTCACAAATCAATAAATGTGATACAACTCATAAACAAACTGAAGGTTAAAAAGCACGTGATCATATTGATAACACAGAAAAAGAATTGGAAAAAAGCCAACCCCCAATTTTGATAAAAAGTCTCAGCAATGTGGTAATAGAGGGAGCATACTCAACATGATAAAGGCCATATATGAGAAACCCACAGCCAACATCATACTCAATAGGCAAAAACTAAAACCATTTCCCATGAAAGAACAGGAACATGACAGTGATGCCAATTTTCACCATTCCTGTTCAACATAGTATAGGAAGTGCTACCATAGTGCTCAGACATGAAGAAATAAAAGTCATCCCAACCAGAAGAGCACATAATAAATGAATTTGGTCAATAATCAGGATACAAAATTAACACCCAAAAATATATGTCTTTTTATACACCAAGAATGAACGCCCAAAAAGATGAACTAAGAAAAGAATCCCACTTACCTTTGCAATAAAAGAATTAAGGAAAAAACTCAATAAAGGAAGTAAAAGAACTGCACTTGGAAAATGACAGAACATTGAAAAGGAGATAAAGATATCAACCAGTGGACTAATATACTGTGTTGATGGGTTGGTAGAATTAACATTATTAAGATGTCCATACTACCCAAAGCAATTTATAGATCCAATGTAATCTCCATTAATATACCAACAGAATATTTCACAGACAAAGAACAAACTCTCCAAAAAGTCATATGGAGTAAAAATAGTCTCAGCAATCCAGGGAACTACAAAAAAATATGGAAGGCTCACAATCCCAGATATTAAGCTATATTATAAAGTCACCATTCTCAAAACTGCCTGCTACTGGCACTAGAAAAGACATATACACCACTGAAAAAGAACAGAGAACCCAGAAGTGGACCCAAGTCATTATACTGTATTATTAATTTACAAAGGAGGCGAGAGCATTCAATGGAGTCAAGACAGTCTCTTTGATTTTGACAAGATGGCGGCGATATAGGCAGACGCGTCCCAGGTCTTGTGCCAGAGCAGATGGAGTAAGCAGCTGAAACTAATAACACCCACCGCGAATTGGGGAAATTACTCAGCTGATGAGACGGTTTGCAGTAGGGAAGGGCAGAGCTCCCCTGGAATGGTAAAAGAACCACGGATCTGGGCAGGAAACTTTGCCAGACCTCTGAGCCCAGAGGGTTAGAGGGAGACCGCATGGCACTGGGACAGGCACAGCCCCTGACTGGGGAAAAGAGATCCACGGGATTCCTGGCACAGGGGGATTTGAGATCTGGGTTCTGTGATTACGGAGGACTGAGCCTAGAGGGGGCTGCCTCAACAGCTGAACAGACCATGCAGTGCTGGTAAGAGAGGAGCTTACAGAAATTCAGACTTCCCCGTTTCTGTGGCCAGCATTTGTTTGTTTATATTCACTGAACCCTGTTCATAGGACATTTCAGATACGGACACTCACCTCTGCTGAAGAGAGGGAGAAGGTGCAGATGAGTGGAATCTGGGGAGAGGCTGGGGAGAAAGGGGGCGCCGGGAGAGGTGCCAGCGAATATAGTGCTGAGACACCCCTGGGCCCAGGACTAGGGCAGCCATTCTTTCCGGAGTGTGGGACTCCTCCACCTAGCCCCCAGGCGAGGAGCACAGCCACACCCAGATTATTCCCTGAAGGAGATGAAGGATTAAAATAATCTGATCAGTCCCTGTGTGTTAACAGGGTCTGGCCTATAGAGGGACTTTCAGTCCCAGCAATAACATAGAGCAGGGCAACGATTAAAGAACCAGTTCTGAGGAGTTGACCTCCCCAAACCAGTTTTAAGTGCAATAGAGAAAATAAACCCTTGCTACTGGATAGAGACGCTGTATAGCCTCAGATGCCAACCCAAAAATACTGCCACCCAGAGGCTGAGCCACAAACTTAATCTCAGCTAAACACAAATTAAGGCAGTCTGGGACACAAATACGGCCTGCTTTAAAATCAGGACTATGGTTTACAACACTGAGGAATTGTGTATCGCAGGGAAATTCAACACTCTCCTGAATAACTGGCAAGACCAAGGCGAGCCAGACTGAAGAGTAGAAGAACCGAATTACCTTCACTACTGCAATTTTTTTTTCTTTTATCACCTAATAACTAAGAAAGCAGTTTTTTTCTTCTTTTTCCATCAGCTGATTTTACCCTTTAAATTACCACATTTTTATGTTTAACCATTATTATTACTGTTACCATTTTACCATTTTTTTAAAGTGACATTTGATTTTCTCTCTATTTTATTTTGGGATTAGTGTTCTCCATTCTATTTTCATCGTTCCTATAGCATCAATTTTCCCTACCTCAATTTTACCTCTATGCTAAAACCCTCTTCCCCACTTTTCCCTTTTTGTTGTCCTATTTCTCTTACCCTATTCCTGCTTTAGATTTTCCTGATTCCTTCTTTTTTCCCCCTGTCAAAATTTCACCCTAATTATATACCCTATTTCCACTCCACTGCTCTAAATCCTTATACACCTATCCCTTATCTTTCTTCACTATCCAAAATTTTTTCCCTTGTTTTTTCTATTTTTTTGTTGCTGTTTGCTTGATTGTTGAGTATTTTTTTCTTGTTTGTTTGTTTGTTGTGTGTGTGTGTTTGTGTGTGTGTGTGTGTGTGTGGTTTAGGACTGGTTGTGAGGTTGTTTTGCTTTTTCCTTTTATTTTTCTTTTGCTGGCTTTTCCCCTCTCTCCACCCCCGCTCCACGACAGTTATTTTTGTGCTTCAGTTTTCCCTTGCCTCTCTTGATATTATTGATTATTTGTAGTTTGCATTCATCTCCAGTGATCTGTTGCTGGAATCTGGTGGGATTAGTGGCGGTTCTATCAGAGTTTTCTACTCATGTAAATAGTCTCTTCCCCTCTTCTACTTCGTTCTCTCTTTTCAATATTTTTTCCTTTTTTCCCCGTCCTATTTCCCAATTTCATTTTTGAACTCCTTTTTTTTATTCTTACTTTTCTTTTCTTGTTTCTCTTTTATCTTTTTCTCTTCTTTCTTCCTTATCCCCTAATCCTCTTAATTTGGGCAGTCTCCTTTATTTGGGGTTATTAATATTGTGAATATATTTGTTTTCAGTGCCTGTTACATTGTGCCTTGACATGTTGCATTATGTGCCCTTAAATCAACGCAGCAGATCCAAGCCGTAGCAGCCTCCTGATCACCATACCCTCTGAGGATCAGCAGCTGTATGTGAAGCCTCCCCCCACCAGCAAGAAGAGTCACCAAAGCTGTGAACAGCACACATAAGAGGAGCTGCCAACTGAGGAAAAGCTGCTACCACAACCGCCCGAGGAGCAACCGCAGCCCAAGGAGCCACTGCCACCCAGGGAGCAGCTCATGAATGACTCAACGTCTAGATATGTCAGTCAGATCAAACATAGGTATACAAAGAAACCCCCAAAGGAAAGAGAAGGAGGATTCGCCAGAAAACCAGCTAAGTGATACAGAGGCATGCAACATGAGAAGAAAAGAATTCAGAATAAGGGTCCTAGAGTGCATAAACCGGATGGAGGAAAAAATGAAAAACATATAGATGAACCAAGAAAACACAGATGAAAAAATCAACTACTTAAGCAAGAATCAAGAAGTAAGAGATGAAAAAATCAACAACTTAAGTAAGACCCAAGAAGAAATGAAGAGTGATATAGCTGCAATAAAAAACACCATTGAAAGTATCAACAGTAGACTAGGAGAAGCAGAGGACCGAATTAGTGAATTAGAAGACAAGGAAGCAAACACACCCAAACTGTACTGCAATTGGAGAAAAAAATTAAAAGACAGGAGGAGAGCGTAAGTGAGCTTTGGGACAACATGAAACGAAACACCATATGGATAATAGGGGTGCCAGAACAACAGAAAGAGGAACAAGGATTAGAAAACCTATTGGAAGAAATAATATCAGAAAACTTCCCTGCGGTGGAGAAGAAAAAAGTCAAACATGCCCAGAGAGTCCCAAACAAGGTGAACCCGAAAAGACCGACACAAGACACATCATAATTATCATGGCAACTGTTCAGGGCAAAGAGAGAATCTTACAGGCTGCAAGAGAGAGATGGAAAGTTACATACAAGGGATCTCCCATTAGATTATCCAATGATTTCTCAACAGAAACACATAAGGCAAGAAAAGAATGGACGGAAATTTACAAAGTGATGCAAAGCAAAGGACTGAATCCAAAAATACTCTATCCAGCCAGGCTATCATGCAAAATTGAAGGGGAAATAGGAAGCTTCACAGACAAAAAAAGGCTACGAGAGTTTATCACCACCAAGCCGGCAATGCTAGAAATTCTAAAGGGACTGGTGTAAAAAAGGAACAAAAAGCTCAGAAAGAAAACAGCCACACACAAAAAAAGAAATGGCTACAAACAAGTACCTTTCAATAATAACTTTAATCTTAAATGGACTAAATGCTCCAAGCAAGAGACATCAAGTGGCTGAATGGATAAAAAAAAAAAAAAAAAAAAAAACATGACCCATACATTTGTTGTCTACAAGAGACCCTCCTCAGAAGAAGGGACTCACACAGACTGAAAGTGAAGGGATGGAAAATTATCTTTCAGGCAAATGGAAAGGAAAAGAAAGCTGGGGTAGCAATACTTATATCGGACAAAATAGACCTCAAAGTGAAGGCCATAACAAGAGATAAAGAAGGCCACTTCATAATACCAAATGGAACAATACATCAAGAAGATATAACCCTGGTAAACATATATGCACCCAATGCAGGAGCACCCAAATACAAAAAAAAAACAAACAAACAAACAAAAAAAAAACTCCTGGAATATATCAAAGGAGAGATTGACAACAATACAATCATAGAGGGGGACTTTAATACACCACTGACATCACTGGATAAATCCTCTAGACAAACAATCAGCAAAGAAACAGCAATCCTAAATGACTCACTTAATCAGATGGACTTAATTGACATCTTCAGAATGCTTCACCCCACAGCCAAGGAATATACATTCTACTCAAGTGCTCTTAAGACACATTCAAAAATAGACCACATATTAGGTCACAAACAAAGTCTCCCCAAATTAAAGAAGATTGAAATCATACCAAGCATCTTCTCAGACCATGATGGCATAATATTAGAAATAAACTACAATAAAAACAACCCAAAATACTCAAACACTTGAAAGCTGAAGAGCACGTAATTAAATATTGATTGGGTTACCAATGAGATCAAAGAAGAAATTAAAAACATCCTGGAAAATAATGACAATGAAAACACAACAATCCAAAACCTATGGGACACATAGAAAGCAATCCTGAGAGGGAAGTTTATAGCTCTACAGGCCTATCTCAAAAAAACAAGAAAAAATGGTAGTAAATCATGTAACTCTACAACTCAAAGAATTAGAAAGAGAGCAACAACAACACCAAAAATCAGAGTTAGCAGAAGCAAGGAGATAATAAAGATTAGCGCAGAAATAAATGACATAGAGACCAAAAAAATAATACAGAAAATCAATGAAACCAAGAGCTGGTTCTTCGAAAGGATAAACAAGATTGACAAACCTCTAGCCAGGCTCACCAAGAAGCAAAGAGAGAGGACCCAAATAAACAAAATCAGAAACGATAGGGGCAAAATAACCACAGACACCACAGAAATACAAATGATTGTTAAAAAATACTGTGGACAGCTCTACTCCTACAAACTAGACAACCTGGAGGAAATGGATAAATTCCTAGAAAAATACAACATTCCAAAACTCAATCAGGAAGAATCTAAAAATCTCAACAGGCCAATAACTATGGAAGAAATTGAAGCAGTCATCAAAAAGCTTCCAGCAAACAAAAGCCCAGGACCAGATGGCCTCACAGGGGAATTTTACCAAACATTCAAGGAAGAACTAAAACCTATCCTCCTCAGACTACTACAAAAAATTCAGAAGGAAGGAACACTTCCAAGCTCATTCTATGAAGCCAGCATCACCCTAATACCAAAACCAGGTAAAGACAACACAATGAAAGAGAATTAAAGGCCAATATCCCTCATGAACATACACGCAAAAATCCTCAATACAATGTTAGCAAATCGGATCCAGCAGTACATCAGAAAGATCATACACCATGACCAAGTTGGATTTATCCCAGGGATGCAAGGATGGTAGAGTATCCGCAAGTCAATAAACGTGATACATCACATAAACAAATTGAAAGAAGAAAAACACATGGTCCAATCAATTGATGCAGAAAAAGCATTTGACAATACGCAAAACAATTTTTGATAAAAACTTTCAGCAAGGTGGGAGTAGAAGGATCATACCTCACCATAATAAAAGCCATATATGACAGGCCCACAGCCAACATTATACTCAATGGACAAAAACTAACACCATTTCCCCTAAGAACAGGAACAAGACAGGGATGCCAGCTCTCACCACTCCTGTTCAACGTAGTACTGGAAGTATTAGCCATTGCAATTAGACAAGAAGAAGAAATAAAAGGAAACCAAATTGAAAAAGAGGAAGTAAAACTGTTATCTGCAGGCGACATGATATTATACATACAAAACCCTAGAGACTCCATCAAAAAACTTCTAGACTTAATACATGAATTTGGCAATGTAGCAGGATACAATATTAACCCCAAGAAATCTGAGGCATTTCGATACATCAATAGTCAACTTTCAGAAAGAGAGATTACAAAAACAATCCCATTTACCATCGCACCAAAAAAATTGAGATACCTAGGAATAAACTTAAGTCAAGAGGTACAAGGCCTGTACTCACAAAACTACAGGACATTGAAAAAAGAGATAGAGGAAGACATAAACTGATGGAAGAACATACCTTGTTCATGGACTGGTAGAAGCAACATCATTAAGATATCCACAAAACCCAAAGCAATCTATAAATTCAATGCACTTCCCATTAAAACACCAAGGGCATACTTCACAGATCTAGAACGAACTCTCCAAAAATTCATCCATAATAAAAAAAGACCCCGAATAACTGCAGCAATCCTGAGAAAGAACAAAGTAGTTGGGATCTCAATACCAGATATCAAGCTGTATTACCAAGCCGCTGTTCTCAAAACTGCCTGGTACTGGCACAAGAACAGACATATAGATCAATGGAATAGAATAGAGAGCCCAGAATTCGACCGGAACGAATATGCTCAATTAATATTTGACAAAGGAGGCAAGAACATACAATGGAGTCAAGATAGTCTCTTCAATAAATGGTGCTGGGAAAATTGGACTGATATATGCAGGAAAATGAAACTAGACCACCAACTTACACCATACACAAATAAAAACTCAAAATGGATAAAGGACTTAAATGTACGACAGGAATCCATAAAAATTCCAGAAGAATCCAAAGGCAACAAAATCTCCGGTATATGCCAAAGTAATTTCTTCACTGATACAGCACCTAGGGCACTTGAAACTAAAGAGAAAATGAACAAATGGGACTCCATCAAAATAAAAAGCTTCTGCACAGCAAAAGAAACCATCAATGAAACAACAAGAAAACCCACTGCGTGGGAAAACATATTTGCCAATGTCATATCAGATAAGGGCATAATCTCCAAACTTTATAGGGAACTCATACAACTTAACAAAAGGAAGATAAAAAATCCAATCAAAAAATGAGCAAAGGATCTAAATAGACACCTTTCAAAAGAGGACATTCAGAAAGTCAAGAGACATATGAAAACATGCTCAAAGTCACTAATCATCTGATAAATGCAAATCAAAACAACAATGAGGTACCATCTCACACATGTCAGATTGGCTATCACCAACAAATCAACAAACGACAAGTGATGGAGAGGAGGTGGAGAAAGATGAACAGTCGTGCACTGCTGGTGGGTTGCAGACTGGTGCAACCACTACGGAAGGCAGTATGGAGATTCCTCAAAAAACTACAAATGGAACTGCCATTTGACCCTGTGATCCCACTTCTAGGAATATATCCCAAGAAACCAGAAACACCAATCAGAAAGGATATATGCACCCATATGTTCATAGAAGCACAATTCACCATAGCTAAGATCTGGATACAGCCTAGGTGCCCATCAGTAGATGAATAGATTAGAAAACTGTGATACATCTACACGATGGAATACTATGCTGCTGTAGAAAAGAAGGAACTCACCATTTGCAACAGAATGGATGGAAGTGGAAAGCATTATGATAAGTGAAATAAGCCAGTCAGTGAAAGAAAAATACCACATGATCTCACTGATTCATGGAAAATAAAGACCATTATAAACTTATGAACAATAATAGATACGAGGCAGAGCTGCCTCAAACGGATTGTCAAACTGCAGCGGGAAGGCCGGGAAGGGTTGGGGGGCAGAAGGGAAAGGGGTAAGAGATCAACCAAAGGACTGGTATGCATGCATACAAACATAACCAACGGACATAAGACACAGGGGGGGAAGTGGAGGCCAGGGGATTGTCAAGGACGGAGAAACAAAAAGGACACATATGTAATACTCATTGTAATACTTTACGCAATAAAATTAAAAAAAAGACAGTCTCTTCAATAAATGATGAAAATCAGACAGACACATGCAAGAAAATGAAACTACACCACCACCTTACACCATACACAAAAATAAACTCAAAGTGGATAAAGGACTTGAACGTTAGTTGGGAATCTATATGAAGAAATCTCAGAAGACTGCACAGGCAGCAAATTATCAGACTTATGTCTTGGCATCTCTTTACTGACACAGCTCTGAGGTCAATGAACACAAAGGAGAAATTAAACAAATGGTCCACATCAAAATAAAAATCTTCTGCACGGCAAACTATATCCTGAACAAAACAACAAGAAACCCCACTGAATAGGAGAACATACTTGCCAATGGTATCTCTGATAAGTGTTGAATTCCAAAGTTGACAGGGAACTCACACAAATTAACAATAGGAAGATAAACAATCCAATCAAAACATGGGCAAAGGACTTAAATGGACATTTTTTGAAAGGGGGCCTACATAAGGCCAAGAGACATAGGAAAAAATGCTCAAAGGCAATAACAGTCCAAGAGATGTGAATCAAAATGAGAGAAGTACCAATCCACCACTGTCAGAATAGCTGTCAGAAAAAAATAAAAAATAAAAAACCACAAGTGCTGGAGAGGATGCAGAGAAAAAGCAGCCAGGCAGCTGCAGCGAACAGGAGGCTATCTTGCTCCAGTGAAGGAGGAAGCCATGGTTCCCTGCCTGCCACTGCTGGAAAGTGAGCTTGCACTCTAAGCAACTATGTTGCAATTATAGACACTAAACAAACCCATGCTTTCAGCCAGCCAGCAGATCTGGAGTTGCAACAGAGTTTCGATAACAGAACCCAAACAAACACAGATACCTGCTTTCAGCAGCCGAGGCCTCAGAGCTGGAGCTGAGCCTCAGAGCTAAAGCCAGCCCTCAGTTCCAGTGACAGCCATAGAAGATAAATAAATCCCAGAATAAAAAAATTAAAAAAAGGAGAGGTTGGGAGCTTCAGTCACCCACCTGCCTGAGAAGAGCTCTCAGCCCCTCACCCAGACTGGCCAGGCTCCCCCCTGTCACTCACAGAGTAGGGTGGATCAGGAAGTTGCAATGCCACACTCAGTCACACTCAAGGCATGGTCAATGGGGTGGTTGTGGCGCCACCCCCTGTCAAGCACAGAGCAGGGTCCATCAGGTGGGTTGGGGCTCCATACCCTGTCACACACAGAGCAGGGCCGAACAGGGGGTTGGGGAGCTTCCCCCTATCACGCACAGAGCAGGGCCCATCAAGGGGTTGAGGGGCTCCCCGCTGTCACTCACAGAGTAGAGCCGATAGGGGAGTTGGGACACCGACCCTTCACACACAGATAAGGGAAGATCAGGGTGTTGGGGAGCTTCCCCTATCATGCACAGAGCAGGGCCGATAAGGGGGTGGGGCACCTTACCCTGTCAGGAACAGACTAGGGTGGAGAGGGAGGTTGAGGCCCCGCCCCCTGTCACACAGAGAGCCTCAGGGAGATCAGGGGGTTTGGGCGCTGCCCCCTGTCACAGTGATCCGGGTGCCCGGAGGCCTCTTGGCTCTGCTGATCCCAGTGCTGGGAGGCATATTACCCTTTTACTATATAGAATAGTGGCCTGGTGCACTGGTGGGGGCTGGCTGGTTTGCCCTGAAGGGTGTCCTGGATCAGGGTTGCGGTCCCCACTGGGGTGCCAGGCCAGTCTGGATGAGGGGATGATGGCTGTTTGCAGCTGGTTACACACCCTTCAGGGTGGGGGTCCCCACTGGGGTGCCTGGCCAGTCTGGGTGAGGGGCTGAGGGCTGTTTTCAGGCTGGGACTGAAGCTCCCAACTGCTCCTTTTTTTTGTTTTTTGTTTTTTTTATTCTGAGCCACTTTTAGCTCTGAGGCTCCAGCTCTTAGGCCTCCGCTCTTGAAAGCAGGTGTCTGGTTTTTTTGGGTTCTATATTCGAAACTCTGCATCAACTCCAGCTCTGAGATCCCAGCCGGCTGAAAGCTGGTTTCTGGGGTTTTGTTTAGCTTCTATATGTTGCAATGTTTCTTAAACTGCAAGCTCAGAGGCCGGCAAGGCAGGCGGGGAATGTTGCAGTCCTCTGGCACGGAAGAAAGCAAGCCTCATGTTCAGTTTAAGCTGCCTGGCTGCCGGCCGCATTCTTGGCTGGCAGTTAATTTGCATATCACCCTGATTAGCTAATGGGAAGGGTAGCAGTCGTACGCCAATTACCATGTTTCTCTTTTATTAGATAGGATATGCACACACACATATACATACATACATATATATATGTATATGTGTGTAGATATAGATATAGATATAGATATATAGATATAGATATACATATCTATATGTATCTCTCAGAGAGGGCTAATGAACTTTGATATTCAGCAAGGATGGAAATTAGCATTATATTACCCTGCAGTTGGCAAAATGGCTGAAGAAAATCTCCTAACCTGATAACCCTTTTAATGTTTAGCATACTTGACTGCTGACATGCCTGTTTGCTTTGCTAAAGGGCATATATGAGAAACCTAAAGCCAAGTCAATAAAAGCTGATGGGTGCTGGGTTTCAGAGAGCTTCTCTGCTAGAAAGAAAGGTCTCTGCCTGGCTCCCCCATGTCTTCTAAATTTCTATTTGTTGTCTAGTGTATTCATTTGTGTTCAGCTCCTTTTCCAGATCCTGAATCCTTGCTGCAAAAGGTTGCAGCATTCTGGCGCCAAATGTGGGCTTCTGGAGAGGAAATTTCACCAGAGTGAAAAATGAAGACATTTCACCAGAAAGCTGAGAAGTGCACTGAAAAGGTGGGGAAAATTCTCTGTGCAAAAAGCCCATGCCAGCTTTGGAAATTGTGAAACATAAAGTGGGCGGAAAATCTTTCTTTTCTGCCAGGCTATAATGAGGGAAAGTTTGATTATAAAGCAAAAAATTAAATAAATAATTGTAAACATTTACTTGTATGATCAAGGATAAAGAAATTAAAATATCAAAAGGTACTCTCTGAAATCAGGCTCAAGGAAAAAAAGTAACATTGCCATCTTGAACTATGTGTACTCTTGTTCACACTGCATTATGCCTAATTCATATTGGGGATCAAAAGTCTGTAATACCTAAGCCCTGGGTCCTCCACCTCTAGTGTGGAAAGGCACAGCATCTAGAGAAAACGGGGTTAACAGTCATTTTACAAAAGGACTCTTTAATGCTTTGTCTGAATATTACCATATGACACCTTGGGACAGGCAGATTTTAGGTAAAATAACTTTAGAGGACAGCCAATGTCATGAAGAGCACAATAGGATAATATACATGAAAACTACTCTGATTCATAAAGCCTTGTCTCTATGTTATGGGCGCATGTCAGTTGATTATTATTAATCTGTTTTGGTTATTTATTGTTAGTCTTTTCAGCATGCCTTCAATTTAATTTAATAAGAAAAGAAACAGTAGATGGAGAGGCCATTACTAAATATCTGAAACACCTCCCAACCCATTAATTACTAGTCTTTTGGTGATCCTGTAAAATGTATGCCCACTCTCGAGAGTGTTATTAAAAGTCTCATTTTATTTCCCAGACTGTCATTTGAAATTTGGATAGATGAGACATTCCTCACAATTTAAGGGATATCTCTGGGATTTCTGTATCCATGAAGAGAAAAACACTAGCTTAAGAGAAGTAACACACCACCCAATTTTGGGTGGCCTCTTGGACTGACCCCCATCTCTTCATAGATGCTATAGTACAAACCCAAGACTGTTTTTCTTTATAAGATGGTGAAAATGACACAAGGAAAATATACAGGCTGTGTTTAAGCAATAAGATTAGTGTTTCCATAAGAAGGGGCAGTTCTTAAATAATAATGGACCATATTCCAAGGATAACATTAAAGCCAATGAAAACCCAGTAAGTTTTCTCTGCTGCAAAATTTGCCACAGTGAAACACCCTTAGATGGTGATAACTGGCTTTTGGAATTTCAAAATTGTTAAAAGTTAAATAGATAGATATAACTAAAATGAAGGCTTTGTGACAAATCTTTTCAGTAATAATCTAATCTAACAAAAGATAAAAATGGTAATTGGCGTCCGACCACTACTGTTTCATTGTCTAATCAGGGCGATATACAAATTAACTGCCAACTAAGATGACACTGAACCGCCATCAAAGATGGCGATTAATTTGCATATGTAGGCACAATGGAGGGAGGCAAAAGGGAAAGCAGGAAGAAGCCCCCTGTCACTGACAGTGATCAGAAACCCAGGGGGGAGCTAAGAGCCCTGCCCGCAAGCCATGGTCGGAGAATTGGGCACCTTTGCCACCCTGGCTAGTGATAGTGGGAAGTAGGGTTGGAGCCGGTGAGGGGAGCTGGGCACGGGCGAAGTTGGCAGTCTCAGGAGCTAGGGGTCCCTTGCCTGGGCCTAAAGCAGTGCCTGCGATCACAGGGCCACTGCCGCTGCTGGTCACCGCTGCCCAGGCCAGACGCCTTGGCCAGAGGCGTTAGGCCTGGGCAGGGGCAGAGCCTGTAATGGTGGGTAGCTGGGGATGCCCTGCCCAGGCCTAATGCCTCAGCCAGAGGCGTTAGGCCTGGGCAGGGGCAGAGCGGGAGATCGTGGGGAGCTCGGGGTCCCCTGCCCAGGCCTAATGCCCCGGCCAGAGGTATTAGGCCTGGGCAGGGGCAGAGTGGGAGATCGTAGGGAGCTGCGGGTCCCCTGCCCAGGCCTACTGCCTTTGGCTAAAGGTGTTAGGTCTGAGCAGGGGCAGAGCCACATGCAACTGTGGGGAGCTGGGCGTCCCCTGCCCAGGCCTGACACCTCGGCCAAAGGCCTCAGGCCTGGGCAAGGGGCCGATCTGGCGATTGGTGATCAGAGGGTGATGAGGGTCAACTCCTCTGTCCGAGGCATCAGGCCTGGGCAGGGGGGGGGAGCCAGCAGTTGTAGGGGGCCGGGGGTCCTCTGCCCAGGCCTGATGCATCAGGCCTGGGAGGGAGGTGGAGCCGGTGATGGGGGGGGATATGAGGTTCCCCTTGGCTAGGCCTGAAGCCTGTGTCAGAGGCGTCAGGCTTGGGCGCGGGGTGGTGCAAGCGATCAGAGGGAGATGAGGGTCCCCTGCCCAGGCATGATTCCTGGGCCAGAGGCATCAGGCATGGGCAGGGGTCAGAGCCAGTGATGGGGGGAGATGTGGGTCTCCTGTCCAAGCCTGACACCTCCGCTGACACCTCTGGCATAGGTGTCAGGCCTGGGCAAGCGGCCGATCCTGCGATTGGAGGGTAATGGGGGTCAACGTCTGAGGGCTCCCAGTAAGTGAGAGGGGGCAGGCTGGGCTGAGAGACACTATCCTTCCTCGCCCCAGTGCATGAATTTCGTGCACCGGGCCCATAGTTATAAATAAATATATTGATGGTGAGGGTGCAGTCCCTGAGGAGAGGGCGGACTGCACTCTCTGTTGGAGGAAAGGGCCAGTGGATCTTCTCCCTGTAAAAGCAGAGAACCTGGAAAAGCACTCTTAGATGTTATCTCTGAAGGAAAAATGTGGTGGTTTTAAAATTCCAATGGCTACAGGCCTTCTTCCTTTCTCCCCCTACTTCTTTGGCAACCTCATATGTCTAAACATACTTTTCCAAAGTCTTTGGTAACTTAAAAAATTGGAGTTGCTTACATTAAGTAATAAAACTTATTAAAACTCTAAATGTTTTGAAATAACAAAATTTTGAAATATTTATTTGAGTTTGACTCGAATGAAAAAACAAAGGACAGATTTGAATCTATTAATTAAATGAGTCTTTGTTAATTTTATTGGAAATATATCCATAAAAATGTGAAGGTATTACTAAACTAAGAAATGCTAAGGATTTAACTTACCACCTAAAATTTAAGGCTTCCAATAGTTAAAAGTTCAAATTAAATTGGGAGAAACTATATGCTCGTAATGATACAATGCATAAAGTTTAGAAATTCATTATCAAGAAAAATAATTCACGTGATTTCTCTGGAAAAACTTAGTAGCACAAAATATATTGTAGTCCTTATGTGTACTATGTGTGGTAAAATTTCAACCTAGGATATACTATTTTATTGGACTGATTAAAAAAGAGGATTATTTCTATGGTCTGAACCAAATTTTTAATATAAAACCAGTTTAAATTTTATTGATCTATTTTAGAGTAATTACAACAAATTTATAATGTAATGTTTGGGTTACACATATTTGTGATAGTCTTTCCATGTTAAATTTCAAGACTTTAACGAAGAGGTAGCTTTGACACTTGTCAAGTTCCCTGGAATAATTCAAGGGTTTACTCTTCTTAAAAGAAATATTTTAGGAAAAGAAATATTTTCAAACCAAATTACCCCAATCTAATATACTTGAAATCACTTGAAGCTTCATCACATAAAAATTAATAACTGTGTTCTCTTTACATGCATGTATTTTAAATGTTATAAAAGTTTCACCCTCTAAGGGAGGGCAGGACAAAGTTGCTGAATACTTCTTAAGCAACATCAGATTATTCAGCAGCAGAATTTTAAGATGGGAGCCCTGACAGCCAGATCTTTAGACAGAGCAGGGGGTAGTGCAACATCTGGACTTCATAGGTCAAATGTATAAGTTTACTTACTTTGCTTTCTCAATAAAGATGTGTACTTTAGTCACTAAATAAATTAGCTTTTTACAATATAATCATGGTCTCATATAAACTCAGTTATACGAGAAGCAGATATTTTATTAGCAACTGGTTCTAACACAGTCCAGAGTAAAATTTCTGTACCTTTACAAATGAGCACTAGCCAAAAGAATGCTGTTTAAAAGTAAATTTTAAGCTCAATAAAAAGGAGAAATTTTTAAATCTCTTCTGCTACTATTTACAAGGAAAACAAAAAGTTATTATTGGAGCATTAAATCTCACCATTAATAAGACACCATAGAAAAAAGGGAATTACTTATACTTAATCTTTATGCATTGCACAATTGGCCAGCATACCTCTTATTGGTATTTCTGAAAAGGAACCAAGTTATATTTAAAAGAAAAAAAAATGTTTTTAAAAGAAACTCTCTAAATGTGGCCTAGAAATTACTCTGGGAGAAAAAACAGGAGCAGATTACCTTCAAAGATCTAGAAAACTGGAATTAAAAATAAATGTATTAGGCCTCATAAAGAAAAGTAAACCATTTGCATTTTGCCTCCATAAACAACGCTTATGTCAATATACTCAAAGACTGATAGCAAAAACCCTATTAGTGTCATTTACTGTCCCCACCCAATGACAAAGTTAGGAAATAAGCCTTATTTTTGACTGATTTAAATTAGCAAATGAAAAAAAAAGAATATTCAGGGGAACTTAGTTGAATAGGCAGAAACCTATTCCTGGAGCAGTCACTGTTTTTACTGATAGTTCATCTCATGGTAAAGCTGCTTATAATGCAAAGAATTCAGACCAAGTCATTCAAACCAGTCATACTTCTGTGCAAAGAATCGAATTAGAAACGATCAAGGCTGACTTGCAGGATTTCCAAAAGCCTCTTCATATTATCTCTGATCTGCCTATGCTGCTGGCCTGGTAAACAGAACTGCAACTACTCAATTTAAATGTCTGTGACCAATGCCTATCTATACTATTTGAACAAGTCCTGGTCCTTTAACAAAAGGAAATGCATAGGCCTATCAATTAGTTATTTTATTAAACAGGCCACAGAATCTCATCAACTTTTACATCAGCCTGCCAAAATATTGTACAGCAGACATAACAGATTATCAAGAAATGTCCCCCTTGCATGTTATATCTGCTACAAGGGCCTCTAAATCCCAACTTGAAAAACAAAAGTGGGGGAATAGTGAAGAAATCTCCTGTAAGTAGACTACACCAAGCCTTAATTACTTTAAAATTTTCCCTTGTAATGCTGATGGCAAGACACCCATAGAATTACACTGGTGTCAGAATAAGCCAAACCGAAATAGTTGGTTAAATGGAAAGATACCGAGTCTGGTTTATAGAAGGGTCCCTTTATTAACCTTTGGTCGAGGATATACTTGTGTGTTTCCATAAAACTCCTCCAAGCCTGGATGGTTCCTGCAACATGAACCAGAGGGAGGAACTGACCAGAGTACTGCAACCACAGATAGCAGAGGCCCCAAGCAAAACGCTGAGGAGTCAGAGGAGAAACATCCAGAGATAGGGGATGGTGAAGACGCCTTGCCATGCTAGCACTCATCATCGGTGCATTGGTGCAGGTTGCCCATGACAAAGCCAAAAAAATTCAGACCTACATTGTCATTTCTCACCGTTTGTCCACCATCCAGAACTCGAACATCATTGCTGTCATGTCACAAGCTAACAGTGACTGGGAAAGGGATCCATAAAAAACAAATGGCCCCAAAAGAAGCCTGCTATGAATGAATTCCTTAAATACCTGACAATAATATTTAGAAGGACATGAAAGAACTCAATCCTTGTCGTCGAATCTCCCTACGTTTCCTTTTTAGAGTAACCACTATTGTCTTTCTTTCTTGTTCTTCTATGTTTGCTTCCAGTCTGAAGATGCAGAATGAAAAGTTTTAAAAGGATCTGAGCCCAGCTAATGGCAGACACCTTTCTAAACTAATTAAGAAAGCAAAAAGAGGGAAATGTCAGGCCAGCAAAGACCAACAGTAGTGAACATATCAATGCGAGAATCCTATAGAAGGCGAATGAACTTTGATATTCAGCATGGCTGAAAATCAGCATTTTGTTACCCTGCTGTTGGCAAAGTGGCTGTAAGCAACCTCCTACCATGATAATACTTTTATTGTTTACCAAACTTTACCATCGATATGCCTGTATGCTTTGCTAAAGGGCAAATGTGTATTAAAGTAAATAAAAACTGATGGGTCCTGGGTTTCAGAGAGCCTCTTTACTAGAGAGAAATGCCTTCACCTGGCTCCCCCATGCCTTCTAAATATGTAATTGTCGTATAGTGTATTCATTTCAGTTCATACACTTTTGCAGTTCCTGAATCTTTGCTGCAAATGGTTGCTGCAGGGAAGGTAGGGGAAGGTGGGGTTAGAGAGATCAACTAAAGGACTTGAGGCATGCATATAAGCCTGACTAATGGACACTGACACCAGTGGGGGTGATGACATGAGGAGGAGGTAGGAGGGACAAATGGGGGATAAGGACACATATGTAATACCTTAATCAATAAAGAAAAAAATAGCCCTAGCTGGTTAGGCACTGTGGATAGATTATTGGCCTCCAGACTGATGGGTGCCAGGTTCAATTCCGGCCAAAGACACATGCCTGGGTTGTGGGCTTGGTCCCCAGTGTGAGGCATGCAGGTGGCAGAGAATCAATGATTCTCACGCATCATTGATGTTGCTATCTCTCTCCCTCTCCCTTTCTCACTGAAATCAATAAAAAATATTTCAAAACATAAAAGAATAAACAGATGAATAAAATAGAGCCAGAGTAAAAAATATATGTTTTAGAATATAATAAAAGGAATCCTATTATTTTCAGATATTTAATAATTCCTACAACTTTTGTGATAAAATAGGTTTGCACTGTTTTGGTAATATTATATTTAATATTTTTCCTTAACATATTAATGTTTATTGCATGTAACACTATATTATAACAGACTAATATGCAAATTGTCCCTTCAAACAGGAGTTTGACCAGGAGATCCACCATGGGGTGGGACAGACTGGCTAGCATCCAGGGCTGCACCCTGCAGGCAGCCCCACACTGTTCTGTCCATGGCCCCCTTCCACCCCCGCAATGATCGAGGACGCGCCAGCCAGTAATCTGCCCACAGCCCCTTCCCCTGGCCTTCATCTTCCCCCATCTGATCCCCCACTCGATCTGGGTGGAGCCAGCCGGCCAAACACCTGTATCCCCTCCCCCTGGCCAACCTGGCGATTGGGGTGTGCAGGCCGGACACCACTCATGCATGAATTGTACAGTGGGTCTCCAGTATTATTATATTTAAAATTGTTTTTCTTGGAATATTAATGCTTATTGCATGTAAAATTATTACATTTAAAATAGTTTTCCTGGAAATATTAACATTTCTTCAATGTAACATTACGACACTAAAACCATTTTTCTTAAAATATTAAAAAAGTAAATATAAAAAAGAGGGACACTGTATCAACATGGATTAAAAGGAATGCATTCTTCACTCTGGTGTTATCTACTTATTACCTCACTAATCAGAAGATGAAGAATTATTCCTAACAATGAAACAATAAGATAGTGTTGAGTACAGATGCCCATCCACTACTCACTTTCCACATGGCTTCCAGGAATTAAAGTGTAGCATTCCTTTTAAAACAGCTCATTACTCTAATCCATGAGAGACTGTACCATTTACCTTGAAATCCCATCCCAGTAATGCGTTGCCTTGGATCAGAATGGGCAGGTCTTGTAGGTGGAGGATCCCAACTTCTTGAAGATGGAGTTCTTTTCAGTGGAAGGGAATCCACCCTGCAGCCACTTCTGTGAAGATTAATTGTATGTCCGCCATCCTCTGTGTCATAAATAACATCATTCTACGTGAGTAGGGTCAACATTTGTTAAATGGTCAAGTCTGGTTATTGTGTATAAATATTTACTAAACAGGATAATGGTCATAAGCATGCTGGTTAGCACAAAATGATAAAATTCTATCTTCACATGTCTTCAGTACAGTGCTCAGAGTTATTGAAAATCAGTTTGGATAACTGAGAAAGAACTGAAGCAGAATTATATATACATGCCAATAAAACAAAACAGAACACACACACACACACACACACACACACACACACACACACACCAGAATTTGAATGCAGAGAATCCAGATATACTAAGTGAAAGAAGTTATTTAAAAATACAAAAAAACAGTCTCAACTAGTCTTCAAACTAATTTCATCTCAATAAAAGCTTTTAAAACATGTAATGTCATAGTTAAAAATTAAAATATAAAGTCAAAACGTGATGCATTACAAAAAAGTGTTATTTCACGAATGTTATCACATAATTCCTACAGTTCATTTATAAAATAACTCTTTGATCAGAATACTACACTCTATTTAAATAGCATTTAAAGAAAACATGTTGAATGATACATAATTAACAATCACTGTTTTCATTTTCAAATAGAAAAGAGGCTTATCTTCCAATTCTGTAATTCGTCATGGGAAAGAAGAACTATGAGCATCCTCATATGTGGCCAAATATGAACTGGAAAACTCTTCTCAGTATCACCCAGATGGTAAAAACAGGAACATTCACCTTCAACTTGCACAAACCCTGCAATAACACTAGGAAATTTCCCGTGAAATGTCACACACCTAATTATCACAAATGGACACTAAATCTTTGAAATTAGGAAAACTGGTTAATATGAAACCAACTTTTCCTGCTACAGATATGTTGAAATGAATATACTTTCCTTTCATAGTCAGTCAAATAAGTAAATAGATAAATTAATTAAAAGACAACTCCCTGAAAATAGCTCGTCAACATGTTTATTCATGTTTCATATTCCTCATATACAAGAAAGAAAGAAGGAAAGAAAGACCAATAAACTTGGTGAATGATTGGTTTTTAGCCTTTTCCTGAGTCAGAGACCCCTTTGTGAATCTATTTAATACCATAGACATTTCTCTTATGTAGTTTCCAAATGGAAAGTTTTCTACATCAAACGTAAGTACAAGATCATCTTATCAATTTAATAATAGAGATTATTATTTTACACAGTACAGGGTTGCACATTCCTATACTCAAAACTAGTATTTCAAATCCAATTCTAAATAATGAAGTGTGTGTCCTTGACGTTTATATAGTTAGACCAACTTTTATTTCAGTGGGAATTTTCCAAGGTGAACTGATGTCCTTTTTTGAGACGAAAGAAGGGTACTTTCAGAACAAATTCTTAGTAGTTCAATAAGTATGAATCTTCACTTTAAACCTACTTGACTTCCTGTTCCCAAAGTGTAACATTCTAAAATATGATCAATAGAATTAAGTTCTTCAGAGAACTGTTGAAGTGACTAGAGGCAAACAGTAATGCTAAAATAGACTGAATTTAGCTTGAGGTTTAAATCCTATCCGTGTAAGGTCATTAGGAGTGTTTCACACATTACATATTGCATTCACTATTAGAAGTGCGATACCTCTTTAGCAATTACAAATCATCTTGATCATCAGTATACATTCCCAATCTAATGAAAGGTATCATTTCTTTTGCTCTGAATGATATGAATGAAATTGAGGTGTATCTCTTCATTCAATGTTACTGTTTTCACATAAATAATGGTTTCATGCTCATATCTTTTTTTAATTTTTTAAAAACATTTGAGTTACTGACAGTAACTTTATGAATTTAAAGTTATTGAATTTATGGAAGTTAATATGATCTCATAGGCTTCAGGTACACAAGTCTATGATACCTCATTTGCATATTGTATTATGTGTTTACCTACCTCAGATCTCCTACCATCCCTAGATTTTGAAACATTACCTAAGTGTTTTCCACCTGAGGGTCCTTTTGCTTCTCTTACTTCCTCCTCTTCCACTTCTCAGACTTCTCACATCACCTCTATTTCTTGATGGAACTGGTGCCCTCTGCCCACCCCCACTTTGAAAAGATGGTTTCTTGGTGTAGTCTACTTTAGTTGTTTTTCCACCCACAGACTAAAATGAGTACACATAATATCAACACTACATAACATTTAACCTGAACAAATGAGCAACTGTTTGAAACCTACTTATTATTGCAACTAAAATCAAGATCTACCTCAAATTCTTCTCCCAAACCAAGTGTTTCCTTCAAAAATGACAGAGTCCTTTTTCATGGTAAGTTTATGAAACACTTCATTATTAACAATATTCCATTGAAGTATTCAACACAGAACCATATATGTTGGTTAATAAAATTCCTCCAAAGACCACTAGTAATAAGGACTAAAATGTATGTCGGTTAATAAAAGTCCTCCAAAGACCCCTAGTAATAAGGATGAAAATGTCTCACATTCCAGGCGAAAGCACATAAATTCCATTCTTGTTTTTTAGTAGGCTTATTCTTGGTTATATGGAGAGAGGGATAGAGAGATGGAAACAAAGATGAAAGAGAAATATTTTGATCAGCGGCTTCCTTAAATGGCTCCTACTGGCAAACCAGCCAGCACCTTGGGCATGTGTCCTCACCCGATATAGATGATGAGACATCTTGGTTCACAAATCTATCCTCAACCATTGAGCAATACTGGCTGGGCAATGTGGATTACTTTTTAGAATGTGTCTGTTACTTCATTTATGTTTTGACACATCTATTTCATGTTTTCCAGTGCACCCGGCTTACATAAACTATTTATTTTTTAAAACAAACAATCATTCATTCAAAATGATTAGGTACTTTATTCCTCCTCTACCGCTTCTCAGGTTTCTTAGTTTTACTATTTCTTCAGTAAAAATGACAGAAAACGATGTCCAGTATGAATGCAACTCTGTATACATAGTTCTGATTTGTTTCTCCATTCTATTTTTAATCGGCTCTTTGCACAATCTTTAGTATTTTTATGTTACTGCACTGTTTGATGTTAAATATGGTTCTAAGAAAACAAACCATTTTGAAGGGGAGAGCTGCTATGACTAGGAACCCAGCCTCACCTCTACCCAGATGGGCCTCACACATCACCTGAGAGCCACTCTGGCCAAAGACCTTTTTACGGCAGCAGCAGACCCACGGACACCGGGACTCCAGCCCCCCACCACTGCCATTGCCTCCTGTGAGTCTTGGAGTGTACAATTGAATTGCGGATCCACTCTGTGGCCATTGGCCCATCACACCCTGGCACCTGGGTTCTGACATGATAGCTAAAATGGGGAGACAAACAAACAACACCCAAAGGACAGAAAAGGAGGAATTGCCAGAAGAGGAACTCAATTAAATGGAGACATACAATATGTTCGAAAAGGAATTCAGAATAAGGGTCATAAAGTTCATACACCAGATGCATGGGAAATCCACCACTTACATAAGAATCAAGGACAAATGAAAAAAATTGATAATAGCTACAATAAAAAATACGATGGAAGGTTTCAATAGTAGACTAGAAGTAGCAAAGAATTGAATCAGCGATTTAGGAGACAGGGCAGAGTAACACACCCTGAACAACACAATCTGAACAGCAACTTGAGAGAAAAAATGGAAAGCAGGTGGATATCCTAAGGGAGATTGGGGATAACATGAAACAAATAACATGTGTATAATAAGGGTGTCAGAAGGACAAGATGAGGAACAAGGATTAGGAAACCTATTAGAAGAAATAATCACAAAACCTTCCTGATCTTGGGAAGAAAAAGTCACACAAGCACAGACAGCCCCAAACAAGATGAAACCAATAAGACCTATACCAAGACACATTGTAATTATAATGGCAAACAATAATGACACAAACAGAACCTTAAAGGCTGCAAGAGAGACACAGGGAGTCACCTACAAAGGCTCTCCTGTTAGATTATCAAATGATTTTTAACAGAAACACATCAGGCCAGAAGGGAATGAAAGGAAATATACAAAGTGATGCAAAACAAGGGACCAAATCCAGGAATACTTATCCAGCAAGGCAATCATTCAAGACTATAGGGGAATTCAGTGTCTTTACAGAAAAAAAAAAAAAATCTAAGGGAGTGTTTCACTACTAAACCATCAATGCAAGAAATGCTGAAGGGACTGTTGTAAAAAGAAGGAATAGAAGAGACAGAAGAAACACAGGCATAAAAAAAAAAGTGGCAACATATCAGTACCTATCAAAATAACCTTAAACCTAAATGGACTAAACACTCCATTCAAAAGATATATAATGGCCAAAATTATAATAAAACAAGACCCATATATATGCTGTCTATGAGAGACCCACCTCAGAATAAGGACTCACATGGACTGTAAGTGGAAGGAGAGAAATACTTTTCAGGCAAAAAAGGGGAAACAACTAGGGGATCAATAATTATATTTGAAGAAATAAATCTCAAGAAGCCAAGACGGTGATGGAATAGGCATACATGTCCCAGGGCACGTCCTGGAGCAAATGGAGTGAGCAGCTGAAACTAATAACACCCACCCGGAATTGGCAAAGTACACTCAGGTGGTGAGACAGTTTGCAGCCAGGAACGGCAGGGTTCCTCTGGTAAGGTAAAAACCAGGGATCTGGGCAGGAAAGTTTGCCACACCTCTGAGCCCAGAAAGGATATAAGCACCCCTATGTTCATAGCAGCACAATTCACCAGAGCTAAGATCTGGAAACAGTCTAAGTGCCCATCAGCAGATGAATGGATTAGAAAACAGTGGTACATCTACACGATGGAATACTATGCTGTTGTAAAAAAGAAGGAATTCTTGCCATTTGCAGCAGCATGGATGGAACTGAAGAGCATTATGCTAAGTGAAATAAGCCAGTCAATGAAGGAAAAATACCACATGATCTCACTCATTTATGGATAATAAAGACCATTATAAAATTATGAACAAAAATAGATACAGAGGCAGAGCAGCTTCGAACAGACTGTCAAACTACAGCGGGAAGGCAGGGGAGGGTTGGGGGGTAGGCGGGGAGAGTGAGAGATCACCGGAAAGACTTGTATGCATGCATATAAGCATAACCAATGGACATAAGACACTGGGAGTTAGGGGAGGCCAGGGGAATGTCTGGGCGGGGTAGAAAGAGGAGACATATGTAATACCCTTTGTAATACTTTAAGCAATAAAACAATTTAGAAAAGAGAGAAAAAAGAAATCTCAAAGTAAAGGTCATAAAAAAGAGATAAGACCGATTGCTATGATGTGCTCTGCCACCCAGGGAGTAGACTCTCAATGCAAGAGCTGCCCTTGGGGATCAGTGAGCTCCCACAGGGCAGCGCCATTCAGCTGGATCCTGTGCTGACGACTGGCCAGTGGAGCAGCAGTGGCAGGAATCTCTCCCACCTCCACAGAGGCGCTAAGCATGTTTGGCAACTGGGATTAAGCCTAAGCCATCATTCGGACATCCCCTGAGGTCTCCCAGGCTGCCAGAGGGTGAGGGACTCTGCCAAGTGTACAAAGTTCGTTCACTGGGCCTCTTATATTGCTAATAAACTACAATAAGATATAACAAAATTCAAATACTTGGAGGCTAAATAGTCTTTTATTAAATAAATGGAGGCCCAGGGTATGAATTCCTGTATGGAAGCAGTCTGGTTGGCCTCCCCAGATGGGGGCACATGGGGCCAGGCCTGCAGCAGTTAGTGGCCATTGGCGGTTAACCAGAAGGCCATGCCTCCAATCTGGGCGTTAGCGCATATAGGGGGTGGGGCTGACCAGGGGAAAGGCTGTGAGTGGTTTTCTTATCAGTTCTGCCCCAAATGGAGGATTGGGGGCAGATGGGAAGCAAGGCTGGTCAGGGATATGGCCGACTGGGGCCCAGAAAAGACTGCTTGGCTGCCGCAATGCAAGTAATAGCCACCAGCTATTCTGGTCATTCTGCCATTCCGGTCACAGGGCTTTTATGTACAAAGATAGATAACTGGGTTACCGAAGAGATTAAAGAAGAAATTAAAATCATCCTGGAAGTAAATGAAAATTAAAAATAAAAGTCCAAAATCTATGGGACACACTGAAAGCAGTCCTTAGAGGGAACTTCATAGCATTACAGGCCTAACTCAAAGAACAAGAAAAACAGTTAACAAATTATCTAACCCCCACAACTTAAAAAGTTAGAGCAACAAGCAAAGCCCAAACTGAGCAGCAGGAAGGAAATAATGAAGATCACAGCAGAAATAAATGACATAGAGACCAAAAACCGCACAAAAGATTAATAAAGACATGAGCTATTTCTTTGAAAGGATAAACCAGATTGACTAAGCTCTAGCTAGGCTCACCAACAGGACCCCAGTAAACAAAATCAGAAATGAAAGAGGCAAAATAGCAAAAGACCCCACAGATATAAAAAGGATTGTAAATAAATACTATGGACAACTCTACTCCAACAAACTGATCAACCCTGAAGAAATGGACATATTCCTAGAAAAATACAATCTTCCTAAACTCAGTTAGGAAGAATAAAACATAGGACCACGCCAATAACTACTCAGAAAATTCAAGCAGTCACAAAAATAACTTGCAGCAAACAAAAGCCTGGGCGAGACGGCTTCACAGGGACTTTTACCAAGTGTTCAAAGAAAAACTAAAACCTTCTTCCTCAGACTATTCCATAAAATTCAAAGGAAGTACCATTTCCCAACACTTCCTATGAAGCCAGCATTACTCTAATCCCAAAGCCAGATAGAGAAAACACAAAGAAAGAAAAATGCAGGCCAATATATCTCTGATGACCATAGATGTTACAATCCTCAACAGAACTCTAACAAATGCGATGCAACATTACATTGAAATGAGCATACACCATGCCAAAGCGGATATATTCTGGGGAAGTAGGATGAGTCAACATCCAGAAATCAATAAGTGTGATGCATCACATAAACAAATTGAGAGAGATTCATATCCATTGGTGCAGGAAAAGCATTTGACAAAATCCAACACCCAATTTTGATAAAAACTCTAAGCAAACTGGGCATAGAGGGATCATACCTCAACATTAACAAAGCCTTATGTGACAAAACTACAGACAACATCATACTCAATGGGCAAAAACAATTACTCTAAGAAGAGGAACAAGACAGGGATGCCCACTCTCACCTCTTCTGTTCGACAGAGTACTGGTAGTGCTAGGCAATGCAGTCAGACAAGAAGAAGTCAAACAAGGCATGCAAAGTGGAAAAGAGGAAGTAAAACTGTCATAATTCTCGCAGATGGCATGGTATTGTCCATAGAAATACCTAAAGACTCCACCAAAAAAACTAGGAGATTTAATAAATGAATTTGGCAATGTAGCAGGGTACAAAATTAACACCCAGAATTCTATGGCTTTTTGATACACGGATAATGAACTCAGAAATAGAAACAAACAAACAAAAATGCCATTTAGCAGTGCAACAAAAATTTAAGAAACCTAGGAATAAACTTAACTAAGGAGGTAAAAACCTGTTCTTGGAAAACTACAGGAAATTGAAAAAAAGTGATAGAGGAAGACTAAAGCAAATAGAAGAACATACCATATTCACGGTTTGGTACAATCAACATCATTAAAATGTTCATAGTACCCAAAGCAATGTACAGTTTTAATGTATTAACCATTAAAATGTCAATGGCGTATCTCACAGACCTAGAAGAAAGTTTCCAAAAATTCCTATGAATTTAAGAAAAGACCCCAAATAGTTACAGCAATCTGGACAAAGAAGAACAAATTTGGAGGGATCACAATACCAGATATCAAGCTATACTACAAGTCACCATTCTCAGAACTGCCTCTGACTGGAACTAAAACAGACATAAAGACCAATGGGACAGAACAGAGAACATAGAAGTCGACCCTAACCATTATGCTCAATTAATGTTTGACAAAGGGAGGCAAAAGCATAGAATGGAGTCATACAGTCTCTTCAATAATTGGTGTTGGAACCTGGATGGCAGTCAGGCCTAGGCAGGGCTGGGTAGGTGGGGCGGCGCGGGGCGGGGCGGGGCGTGGCGGGGCGGGGCGCGGTAGGGCGGCTGCGCACTGGGCTAGGACTCTGCTGGCACAGGCACTGCACTGGAGACTCTTGTCCTTCCCGCGGGGTCTGGGGCCTCCCAGCAGGGCCCCATGGAGGACCTTAGCCTGGACAGCTGCAGAGAGGAGGACGCGGCGCCAGGCGCCAAGGGGTGGCCCGAACCCCAGGCGAGGGTGCACTTCCGCGTGACAAGGTTCATCATGGAGGCAGGTGTCAAGCTAGGGATGTAGTCCATTCCCCTCGCCACCGCCTGTGCCATTTACCATAAGTTCTTCTGCGAGATCAACCTGGACGCCTATGACCCCTACTTGGTCGCCATGTCTGCCCTTTACTTGGCTGGCAAAGTGGAAGAACAGCCCCTGCGAACCCGTGACATCATCAACGTGTCCAACAGGTACTTCCACCCAGGCAGCGAGCCCTTGGAGATGGACTCCCTAGTCTGGGTGATCCAGGACAGCATTGTGCAGTGCGAGCTCCTTGTGCTGCGGGTACTGCGCTTCCAAGTCTCCTTTCCGCACCCACACAGGTACCTGCTCCACTACCTGATTTCTCTCAAGAACTGGCTGAATCCTTACAGCTGGCAACGGACCCCCATCTCCGTCACTGCCTGGGCCCTGCTGCGGGACAGCTACCGCGGGGGGCTGTGCTTCCGGTTCCAGGCTCAGCACATAGCGGTGGCGGTGCTCCACCTGGCCCTGCAGGTCTATGGGGTCCAGGTGCCCGCTGAGGCCATGGCCGAGAAGCCATGGTGGCAAGTGTTTAGTGGCGACCTTACCAAGCCAATCATTGATAACATTGTGTTTGATCTCACTTGCATTTATACCATGGACACAGAGATCCCCAAAGACAAGCCTGGGACACTCGGCTGCCAGGGGACAGCGCCACCACATCGCCCTGAGGGCCGGTCCCCAGAGCACTGGCAGGGAGGACTGGTTTTGTGCTGCTGGAGACAGGCCAGTGAATGCCGGGGTCCAACCCAGCAGGTCCAGGGGTTCCCAAAGGCGTTAGACGGAGTCGGCGAAGAAGGAATGACACGGAGACAGTGTTCAGTTGATCAGCAGCCTAGCCAGGATCTTCAGGCAAGTTCTGGTCTGGATCTCCAGAGAGGTTCTGCTGTTTATTGTCTTGTTACATCAGTATTTATCCCAGTTGATTTTAATCCTATCAATTTCTATTACAAAGGTTAGGGTGTTTCTTATCTCCATTCCAGGGAGTAAAGATTATGTAGCTTAAGCATGATTGTTTGTAGTTATTAACTACCCGCCTGGCACTTAGTTAAGGAGTTTCATCCCCTCCCTAACTTCAGGGAAAAGTTCCTACCTGGGGAAACAACCTTTCTAGGAGAGGTGACCTTGGTTAAAACACACAGCGCTAAGGGGAGCAAACATATTAAGAACAGTATGCTATATACGCCAGGTCCCTTGAAACATATGCTGTGCAGATATTTCTTTCCTGCAGCGACTGTGTCAAGCAGCAAGGATGGACCGCCTTCCGGCAGGTGAAGGCGATGACATGCTGCCACTTTGATTCTCAGGCTTTGACTCTCCCTGGCAGCCAAGGTCCAGATGGGGATGGGCACTGCACCTCCCGTGGGCAGGAGGGTGCCGTGGGCAGGAGGGTGCTGCAGGCAGCTCTGAGGACTCCGGGTCTGCTTTTGTCCTTTGAAAGAACGCAGACTACAGCCGAGGTTTGGGATCAGTGGAAGGAAAATCAAAGAACGGATGGGACTGTGCCCCAGGGGATTTTTTTAAAGGCCAGATTTAGAGAAAGTATGACTCAATTAACATAGAGGAAATTTTATTTTGTTTCATTGAAGATATTACAAAGCCAAAATAAAAAACATAATAATAATTGGTGTTGGACTTATAGCACAGATACATGCAAAAAAATTAGTCTAGACCACCAATTTACACCATACATAAGTATAAATTGGGAATGAATAAAGGACTTAAACGTAAGTGGGTAACAATGAAAATCTTAGAAGAAGCAAAATATCAGGCATCTGTCTCAGCAATACCTTTACTGATACAGCTCCTAGGGCAATGGAAACTGAAGAGAAAAGAAACAAATGGGACGATATCAAATTAAAACACTTCTGCAGAAAAGAAGCGGCCAACAAATACAACAACAACAACAAAACAAGGAAGTCCACTGCCTGGGAGAAGATATTTGCCAATGTTATATCAGATAAGGACCTATTCTCCAAAATTCATACTGAACTCATCCACTAAACAAAAGGAAGATCAACATTCCAATAAAAAACTGGGCACCACCACCACAAAGGCCCCTTCTGACTTATGGTGGCCCAGTTCCTGTGATGATTATTACAGCCACACAGGAGATGGGTATGATGGGGGCATGGCAATTACTGCAACAGCCGATGGGACACCCCTGTAAGAGGTCCTGAGTGTGGTGCTGGCGGCGATCACAGGATACACCATGTACGCAAGAGAGAGTGAATCATGCAGTACAGTAGCTCACCTGATTGGGCACTCGGGGAGTCAGAGGGGAAGCCCCTGTGACAGAAGAATTGTGACAGAAGAATTAGACACTGAAAATAAAAATGATAAGGTACAGACAATATTTTATTGTAAGGAATTTGGCTTCTGTTATTTAAGAATGACAAAAAGCAAATGGTAGGTTTGGGGGAAGCATCAAGAATTGTAGGTACCATTATGAAGTTTCAGGATTGGAGGCAAGGTTTGAATTGTACAAGGTTGCTTCCTAAGTGCTGATTTAAATTACAATATACTTAAATGTTTAAATTTTACATATTGTATTGTTAACATATTCAGAATATAAGCACAACCAACAGACCAACAGAGGCAAGACACTGGGAGTGGGTGACAAGAACAAGAGACTAGAGATAGAGGAAGCCGGAGGGAAGGTAAGTAGAAAAAAAGAAAGAGACATATATATTACTTTTTGTAAAACCTTAAACACTAACATTGCAAAAATTTTTCAAAAGAAAGTGTTCTGCAACATGGGATTTCTTGTCTGATTTTAATACAAACACAGAAAAGTAGTCTGTTTGGATGGTGAGTTATATTCATGGCCCTAAATTTCCCAGGGTGTCTATGACCATATGTGCATAAAGTCTTTGAAGTGAACTGCATACAAAATGAAGCAGTGTGTTATTTCATCATGGCATGCTGCCCTGTTTTCCAGTTAGGGAGGGTAAACAAATGAGGTATTCTCCTTGGAAAACCTAAATGGATAAAAGGATTGAAGAACCTCTGACAAGGCTGCAAAACAAGGATTCCTCCAGCTCTGTGGCCCACACTTTGCCCCCTAAGATACTGATCAGGAGCACGCCGATCCCAGTGGCCCCAGGAGGAAGTGGAGACCCTGGGGAAATAGGAGATGGTGGTGAGCAGCAATAGGGCAATGTGGCGTGGCAGCACAGCAGCCTAGGCCTCAGCATGAGGAAGATTCACAGACACCTGTGGAAGGAGTATAGGAAGAACATGTCATGGCAGCCCCTGTTGAGGGGCAGGTGGAAAGGCCTGAAGGTGCTGTGGGTGGCCTAGAGGGAGAGTTCAGAGGAGGGGCTGAGGTAATCTGCTTTGACTCTGAGTGACAGTGGACATGCACACTCCCTCCTCCTGCCTAAGCCCCCCTGCCTGAGCTGGAATTGCACTGCCCTTGTTGTACTGGTAGTTCCTGTCAAAGGCACACACCCTGCGGCCCTGGTGTTACAGGCTGTTTCCCTCCCAGCATCCAGGTGTCCCTGTGAGAGAAAAATAATGGCCCAGGAACCTGGCAGCACACCAGGGGAGAGCCCAGGCATCCCCTCCTCACCCGTCCTGTCCGCTCACTCTGGGCCATCGTCCTCTCATAGTACTTCAGGGGATTGAGCCACAGGTCCTTGCTGATGATCTGGTAGGGCAAACAGAGCTTGGTCAGGAGAACACAGGGACCCAAATAGAAACCCAAGCAGCAGGCGGACACAGGAATCTGGCATGGCCAGTGACATCCCACCTCAGCAATCCTGTCAGATGATGTCACACTGTGGTCAGAGATCCAGCAGAAGAAGCTGGCGTTGCTGTCCTGGAGCCCGTGGCTGTAGACTTCTTGTTCACAATGCTGGTACCACTGAATGGGAGTGGCACGGGACAACCTGTATCCTGCAGGAGAGGGGTATGTGAAGCTGGGTACATCACCTTCCATCCCTGCCCACCACCAGCTGCAGCCCATGCAGGGAGCCTCCTCTTACCTGTGAGGGTGATGAGATACTCCTTCACAATCACATGGTTGCGGAAGTAGGGGTTGCTGCGGAAGTACAGGCTAATGGTGCAGCAACCCCAGGGATGCCTGACTTCCCTCACCTGCAGAAGGAAATGGATCCAGGGAGTGAAATCGCAGCCCAGTGCTGCCGCCTGTAGCTGTTTTCAGGGACAGGCCATTTCCCCACCTGCCCTCCACTACTCCTTGGAGCAGGTGCACTTACCTTCAAATCAATCACATGGCCGAGCATATTTTCATCTTGGACGCTGATCATGGCCGACAACTCTGGGTGGTTGACAAACTGCTTTGGGTCAAGGAGCCTGCAACCTGGGAGCTGGGCATGGACCAGCTAGAAAGAGCAGCCTGGCCTGGCCTCTCCTTCCCTTAAGGCCACTCCTTCTCCATCAAGGGCAGAAAGGGGCACAGCACCACTCTGTTTCCTGACAGACCCTGATGCCCACCAGATTGTTTTGTGCTGAGGGCTTGACAGGCTACACATCACACATTCCTCTTCTGACTGAGGAATTGGACATAGAGACGGCATGTAAGGCAGCATTAGTTAGTCCCAGAACAGCCCGTGCAACACAGCCCTGTCTGTGGGCATCAGCCCCTGGTGTATGCGTGCCTCTGCCTTGGAGCTCTGCCCCTGGACACCCTGGTAATGCTTCTATGGTGCCTGTACAAGACAGAGGGTGTTTCCAGGATCCTGGGCCAGACCCGGGCACACTGCCCCTAGCTTGTCCTCAATGTTCTTTTCTAGGGGAACCATCCCCGCTTACACCGTTCTCCTGCACTGTCCCATGCTCCTTGTGATCCTGCTCCTCTACCCTCAAGGATACAGCTGTGAGCCAGAACCCAGGGATGCGCCGGATATTGAGGCTTCTCCGTTTGAAATAGGGCTTGAGCCTCTGCTGAGTCCTGCACCTGATCCGAGAGAAGGCCCTGCTGGCTTGCTCGTTCATGGGCTCCATCTCCAATTGAAGGGCCTGGAGCACCTCCAGAGGGGACCAGGTTAACTTGGCCCCGGGCCCTGACTGGGCCTGCTCCTGCTGCACTGGTTCCTCTTCTTCTGGCTTTGCTTTGGCCTTGGACTGAGGCTCCACCTCTCCCACCTGTTCCACTGCCTTCATGGTGCACTTCCCCTCCCCCTGCAGGACAAACTGCTCCCCTGCAATTAATTGCTCCTCCATCCACCCCTCCTCCTGGTGGTCACTCCCTTGTGGGTCACCTGGAACCTGTGCCTCCAGCCTCAGCTCTTCACTCACCACCTCCTCCTGCCTCCCCACCTGCAGATCTGGGAAAACCTCCTCACCTGCCCACTTGGCCTGCCATGGCACCACCTGCAGAAGGCCCTCGGTCCACAGGATAAACTGAGCCTGTGCCTGGAACTCCTCCCCCAGGCCCTCCTTGTCTTCCCCTTGCTCCTCACTCTGGGTTCCCTGCTGCACCTCACTCTCCTCTCCCTGCACACACTGCTCTGCAGCCACCCTGTCCTCCCCTCTCCCGCACTCAGGATCAATCCCAACATCCTGGCCTGTGTCCAACCTCAGCTCCAGGGTCTCAGCCTCCCCCACCAGCATGAAGTCTTCCCACTCCAGCCCCAAAGCTGCCCTCTGAACTTCCTGTGCCCTTGTGTCCTGGGTATCACCACTTCCCTGCACCGAGGTGAAGCTAAAAGCCTCCTGGATCATCCTGCTTGCCCTGTCCTTCCTGGTGCAATGGCCCTGGGGAGCCCTGTGAATCCTCAGGCGCCCTGCAGCTGAAGGCCCCCCAGTGGAACTGAGAGGAAGCGCGCTGCCCTCAGGAGCCCCTCAGTCTCCCAACACAGCCTGACTCTGGATGCCCCCTGGCTCTGAGACTGGTGTTGTGAAGGAGCAGGTGGTGCAGAGCCTGCTGAGTCCAGGCAAGGTGCTTGCTCACTGTTGTATGCAACCAGGCCCTGGTGTGCTGACTGGGTGCAAACTGGGCTCATGCACAGGCGCTGGTCATGTGAACATGTGGTACAGAAGGCACCTGGCCAGGCCCAGCCTGCTGTTTCTGGTTGTGCTCCTCAAAAGCCTCCTCCAATCACGGACAGGGCAGTGGGTGTCACCCTGCGCAACCCCGCCCCTCACTCAAAGTTCTGGTGTAGGTAGATGGTAACTCGGAGGTATCCTCTTATCTCTTCATTAGCCAGAAAATGGAGATTTTGAAAGCTTAGAATCTTGACCTGACTGCAAAGAAGGAAGAAATGGTGGAACTTGAAAATGACTTCAGGTTTTCTCACTGTGCTGAATGAAGTCAAACACTGCTGCAGTGAAATATTTTACCCGTTGTTCTCCCCGCATGAACTACAATAATAATGTGCTTTGTGTTGACATTTACTGCTGTGTTGCTGACAATTACCTGGAAGAGAAGTTAAGGGGATTCAATGGGTTGGAAAAAGTTGAGCTAAATCAGAAAGCAGGTCTAATTAAGCAAGTTTATTCTCTATCTATCTAAAGACACACACACACACACACACACACACACACACGCAGACACACACACACACACACACACACATTTATATGGCTAAGGTGACTCGTGCATGTGCCATAAGTTTGAACCTCTTGCTGGCGCCAATTGCATGCATGTGTTTCAAATCGGCATTGTCAATCTGAATTTGGTTGACACTGCTATTATAGAGAAAGGGCAAATAGCAGTACTAAAATATTTCTTCTAATTAATCTCCTTTCAATGTGCACAAATCCATGCACCTGGCCACTGGTATTCTAATACTGGCAAGATATCATCTGTGAATACTAATATTCTATTGGGCCAGGACATGCCAAATTGGTCACACATATCTATATATATAATAGCGTAAGAGACATTATGAGTGGTTGGTACGATGCACACCGACCACCAGGACGCAGACGCTCAACACAGGAGCTTCCCCCAGGTGGTCAAGGCTCTCCCACAGCGAGAGCATCACTCAGCCAGAAGGCGGGCTAATGGCTGGAAAGTGCAGCTGTGACAGCAAAAGCCTCTGCTGCCTATGTGACAAGGCTACGAAGCAGTGGTGGCAGGTGGAGTGGGGCTTGGATGAGCGGCATCAGAGCACCTGACTCCAGCTTGGGCTCCTGCCCGGCTGCCTGCCATTTCGTGCACTGCTACATCCCTCAGGAGGTGTCAGACCTAACCTGGCAGTCCCACATCTCCCAAGGGGTCCCAGATTGTGTGAGGGTGCAGACCAGGCAGTGGGACACCACTGGTGCTTGAATTTCATTCACCGGGCTTCTAGTCATTTTATTATTTATCACCGATTTAGCATGGTTCTCTTCTAATGCTGAATAATTTAAAGGTATAACCTGAATTTTGGTAATGATGGCCATTCAGATTTTACTGCTCTTTAGCGGTATTATTTAATGGCTTATATGAAGGGCACTAATCTCCCTCAAAATATGAGAAATACGACATGTCCCACAAACAGTACTATGCTTCAGTGCTAATTCTTTCCACTAATGCCCCTAAGTGAGCCTTTCACTAATTTTCTTTGCTCACTAGCTCATCCAAAATTGAAATGGGCAGGCTGCTTGTCTATATTCAAGTGCAGAGGCATATTCTTCTTAACTACACTGATGCTATCAATACTTTCAATTTTACAACATAATTTATAGTGAGGGTCTCTATGTTAGACTTTAAAACATCTCTTTACTAATATGAATAAGTCACTTTTACCTTATTTCTTCACAACTATGTGCACGCTCTGATGTAGCAACTTTCAGTGTCTGACTCTTTCAAGTGTCCCTTTCCACCCTTCTTTTCATTAAAAACAGGCCATCTGAAACCACACTGATCACTTTTCAGCCTGTTGTGATAATTCAGACATTCCTTGGGTTACGTTGGACTCGAAGTACATAAGTTTTGTGGTTACGTTGCCATTCCCCATTTATTTATTAAAAAAAAAAGTTTGAGCATTTCTATGTATGTATATATGTGCTTTATGTTTTCTTATTATTCATTTACCACAAGAAAGGTCAGCAATTGTTATCTTTCTTCTAATTTTTTTTAAACTGTTGCACGCCATTACTGCTGTGTATGTGTCTCCATGTGAGTGACATACGTGCTTATGTAGGTGGGTTCTGACTTACGCGAATATTGCATTACATCCCACTGCAGGAACGTGTCAACAATGTAACGTGAGGAACTACTGGACTTGTATCATGTTGATTAAGATGTAGTTATTTGGTCTCCATATTTCTTCAATAAGTATATGATTGTTGGAAGTACAAATTATATCTTTATATATTAATGTGTTCATTAGAATTTTCACTCAATAAAAATAAATGCCTTGTCCTTACAAAAAGATCTGGCCTTATAATTGAATGGCCTAATACATATTAGAGTAGGGCACGACTACCAAAGTTTCTCAGAAGAACACGGGTTGAAATGAAGAGTATATCCTGCCTACCCCTACTTGAAACAAGAGCCTTAGTTGAGCTCCATCATGATCCAAACAGAAACAAACAGTAAGAGACATGGCAGGTTTCTGTTACTATATGCCTACTGAGCATGCCTGAGTGCACATTTCCTGACGGTGCTACTGATCAGAATGTGCACTCACAGGACATTAGGGCCTTCATGCACAACTCCATCCTGAAACCACATGAAAAGGAGCGTATTGGACAAGAATGTTAGCAGGGACTTTACAATGCAGAGGGATTCTGAAGAAGATTTTAAAAGGTGGCATAACCCTAGCCAGTTGGGAACAGGGGAAGATCAACGACCTTCATACTGAAAGGCCCCAGTTTTGATTCAGGTCAAGGGCACTTGCCTGAGTGTGGGATCAATCTCGAGTCTGAGGCTTGCAGGAGGGAGCTGATCAAAGAATCACTCTCATCACTGATGTTTCTAACTCTCACATGCTCTCTGTTTCTCTCTGAGAGAAATAAAAATATATGTAAAAGCATGGTGGCAGAATAAGTGGATGCTACAGGGACATGCTCCCAGGAACAAACTGATATTCCAACTAAAATACAGAACAACTTCCGGAATAATCAATGGAAAACTCACAGGAGAGAACCCTGACACCTAGGACCGAAGGTGGAGGCCCCGTAGACACTGGTACGAGGAGAGGAGGCTTGAAGGGGCGGGCCTGACACCCACAGACAGCAACTGAAGTCTCGGAGAGATATCTCAACTATGGAGGACTGCCACTGAGAACTCTGGGTCTAATCCCCAAGCTACGCCTCCTAGCAGAGAGCACAGAACTGAGGAGGGTACCCATATAACCTGTGGATGTGAATAGCAGCAGGACACTGTCTGCCAGTAAGAGACAGCTAGAAATTCAGGTATCCTCTTAAAGAGCCAGCGCACAAATTTCCCTGTGGAGCCACACACCTTGTGCCCTGTCAAAGGGAGGGTGAAGTGGACTGGAGCTGTGAGGGTAAAAGCCAGAACTGGGGAGTCAAGGGTTCCAGCACAGAAGACAGACACTTCAAGTTTCCTTGGAGGAGTCATTTCCTCATGCAGCAGAGAAAATCTTTCCCATGCAGACATTTGCCTTTCCTGGAGGGGAGACAATTAACACATGCTACTGGGAAACACCTTGCCCTGAGGACACTTAAGAGATTATAAATAACAATTAACCTCCACGCAGAGGCAACTGTCCAACCCTGTTGAAACAAACTCTTGCTATAACCTGAGGACCATTGCCTTGGAGGCAAGTTAAGTTGGAATCCTATCAGTCTATAGACAGAGGAGGTCTCTGGAGGCTTTGAGTCTTTGCCTGACCTAATTAGTCAGAAACATCCTTTAACAATTTTCTGCACTAGAGACTGATAGGCAGACAGGTCTGCCTAACTTGTCACCACAAACCCACACAGAAAGCCAGAAAGAGGAATTAAATAAAAAATCCTCAAATGAGAGAACTGGATAATTCTCCAGATATTGAGAGAGATGAAGCACACAGAAGACATTTATCTGAATCTGACTTCAGAGCTATGAAGGTAAAAGAGCTCAACAGCATGAAAAAAGATATAGTGACTACGAAAAGAAGAACAGTCCTAGATATAAAATGACATAATACAAATAAAGAACACATAGAAGGAATAGGCAGATATTAGGGAAAGCTGAGGATCCAATCACTGATATAGAACAGAGTTAAAAATATCACCCAATAAAAAAAGGCAGAAAAATTAAGATTTAAAACAAACAAACAAACAAACAAACATCAGGACCACTTACATAACAGTATTAGAATAGCCAGTGTGCCAAAAGAGGAAGGAGGGGAGAAAGGCATAGAGAAGGTCTTTGAAGAAACAATGGCAGAACACTTACCTAACCTGGTAAAGGAAAATCCCACACAAGATCAAGAGCCAAAGAGAACCCCAAAGAAGAAGTACCCAAACAAACCCGTGACCAGACACATCATAATTAAAATGACAAAAATTAAAGACAAAGAGAGAATCTTCAAGGCAGCAAGACAAAAGAAAACTGTTAGCTATGAAGGAGTTCCCATAAGGCTGACTCCTGATCTCTCATCAGAAACTCTACAGGCCAGAAGAAGATGGCATGAAGTACTCAAGTTAATGGAAAGCAAGGATCTGAGACCAAGATTACTATATCTGGCAATTCTTTCATTCAAAATAGACGGTCAAATACAGAGCTTCCTAGACAGAAAAAGGCTGAAGGAGTACATCATCTCCAAGCCAGCTTTACAAGAAATGCTACAGAGATTGCTGTAATGAGAAGGAGAATCAGAGACAGAAACTTAGCCACACAGAAACAAAATGGAAAGAAATAAATACCTATGAATAATAACCCTAAATGTAAATAGGTCAATGCTCCAATCTAAAGGTGTAGTGGAGCCAAATGGATACAGAAACATGATGCAAGTATATGCTGTCTACAGGAGCACCATCTCAAAACAAAAGACACACACAGGATGAGAGTGAAAGAATGGGAAAAATTTCCATGCAAATGGAAAAGAAAAAAAAAGGCCGAAGTAACAATACGCATATCAGAAAAAAAAGACTTTAAAATAAAGGCCATCCCAAGAGATAAAGGTCACTGCATGATACTAAAGGGACCAACCAACAAGACGATATAACCCTAGTAATCATATATTCAGCCAACATAGGAGCACCTCAATATATATATGTCAAACAAACAAATAAACAAAAAATCAAAACAAACAAAAATTCTAGAAGACTTTAACAGAGAGTGTGACAAAAGGACAGTCACAGTAAGGGACTTTTATCACCCCTCTGACATCACTGGATAGATCTTCCATATGAAAAAATAACAAGGATGCAGAGCCTCTAAAGGACACACTGGATCCATTAGATTTACGTGACATTTTAGAATAGCGGTTCTCAACCCGTGGGTTGCGACCCCTTTGTGGGTCAAATGGCCCTTTCACAGGAGTCGCCTAAGTAAAGGGTGTCCCACAATTCACGCAAGAAGTAATTTTGATAGAAAACAAGGTTTATAATTAAAAACTGCACATTTTTATTGATTCATAAAGAAAGTAAAAGAACTGCACTTGGAAAACTACAGGACATTGAAATGGAGATAAAGATATCAACCAATGGATTCATATACCATGTTGATGGGTTGGTAGACTTAACTTCATTAACATGTCCATACCACCCAAAGCAATCTATAGATTCATTGTTATCTCCATTAAAATATCAACAGAATATTGCACAGACACAAAAAAATCCTTGAAAAAATTCAAATGGTGTAAAAATAGTCTGAGGAAGAAGAAAAAAGTTGGCGGGCTCACAATACCAGATATTAAGCTATATTATAAAGCCACCATTCTCAAAACTGCCTGCTACTGGCACTAGAAAAGACATATACTCCACTGAAACAGAACAGAGAACCCAGAAGTGAACCCAAGTCATTACGCTCTAATATTAATTTACAAAGGAGGCAAGAGCATACAATGGAATCAAGACAGTCTCTTCAATAAATGTTAGGAAAATTAGAAAGATACATGCAAAATAATGAAACTAGACCACCAACTTACACCATTCACAAAAATAAACTCAAAATGGATGAAGGACTTAAACATCAGATGAGAACCTATAAAACAAACTTATAAGATTGCCTATGTAGCAATATATCAGATATGTCTTCGCAGTATCTTTATTGATACAGCTCCAAAGGCAATGCACACAGAGGGTAAAATAAACAAGTGGACTCCGTCAAAATAAAAACCTTCTGCACAGCAAACAAAATCCTGAACAAAACAACCAGAAAGCCCACTGCATAGGGAGAACATATTTGCCAATGGTATCTCGGATAAGTGTTGAATCTCCAAAGTTTTCAGGGAACTCACACAAATTAACAATAGGAAGATAAACAATCCAATCAAAACATGGGCAAAGGACCTAAATTAACACTTTTTAAAAGGAGACCTATAAAAGGCCAAGAGACATACGAAAAATGCTCAAAGGCACGAACAGTCCAAGAGATGCAAATCAAAACGACAATGAGGTACCATCTACACCTGTCAGAATAGCTGTCAGAAAAATATCAACAAACCACAAGTGCTGGTGAGGATGCAGAGAAAAAGCAACCCTTGCGCACTGCTGGTGGGAATGCAGACTGCTGCAACCACTGTGGAAAACCATATAGAGTTTGCTTAAAAAATTAAAAATGGAGCTCCCCTTTGACCCAGTGTTCTCTCTTCTAGGTATGTATCCCAAGAAATGAGAAAGGCCAATCAGGAAAGATATATGCAACTGTATGTTCATACCAGCCCAATTTACAATAGCTAAGATTTGGAAACTGTCTAAATGCCCATTAGCAGATGCACGGATGAATAAACTGTGGAACATCTATACAATGGAATACTCTACTGCTGTAACAAAGAATGAACTATTATAATTTGAAACAGCATGGATGGACTTGGAGAGCATTACAGTAAGCAAATTAAGCCAGTCAGAGGACGATAAATATCACATTATCTCACTCATTTGTGGAATATAATGAACAACATTAGCTGATGAACAACAAGACATCCAGACACAAAGAAGCATTGATCACACTGTCAAACCTTAGAGTAAAGTGCTTGAGGCAAAGACCAACAGTAGTATGGGTGTGTGTATATGTGTGTGTGTGTGTGTGTGTATACGTGTGTGTGTGTGTGTGTGTGTGTGTGTGTGTGTATGGAGGGCTAATGAACTTTGACATGAACTTTGATATTCAGCAGGGCTGAAAATCAGCATTATATTAAACGGCTGTTGGGAAAATGCTGAAGGCAATCTTGCTAACCTGATAATTAAAGTTTACTACTGATATGCCTGTCTGCTTTGCTAAAGGGCATATATGAGAAACCTACAGCCAAGTAAATGAAAGCTGATGGGTGCTGCATTTCAGACAGCCTCTCCCCAAGAGAAAAAGGTCTCCGCCTGGCTCCCCAATGCCTTCTAAATTTATATTTGTTGTCTAGTGTATTCATTTGTGTGCAGCTCCTTTCCCAGATCCTGAATCATTGCAGCAAAATGTTGCAACATTCTGGCGCCCAATGTGGGACATCTGGAGAAGAAGTCTCACCAGAGCAAAAAAAGAAGACTGTCAAGGGCATGTACCTTGGTTGCGGGGACATACCCAGTGGGGACTGTGCAGGAGGCAGCTGATTGATGTTTCTCTCTCATTGATGTTTCTAACTCTCTATCGCTGTACCTTCCTCTCTGTTAAAAATCAATAAAAATATATTAAAAAAAAACACAAAAAAACTCATTCAAGCATTAAATCTCACCATTAATAAGACACAATAAGTAAAAAGATAGTTTTACTTAAACTGTATGCATTACAGCATTTGCCAGCATATCTCTCTCCTATTGGTATTTCCGAAAAGAAACCAAGTTTGTAGCACTATTTAAAAGAAAGAAAAAGGTTTTTAAAAGAAACTCCATAACTGTGGCCTAAAAATTTGTCTGGAAGAAGAAACGGAAGGAGATTCCCTTCAAATATCTAGAAAACTGCATATAAAAATAAATGTATCAGGCCTCAAAAAGAAAACAATTTGCATTATGCTTTCCTAAAAAAAAAATTATGTCAATATACTCAAAGACTGATAGCAGAAATCCAATTAGTGCCATTCACTGTCCCCACCCAATGAGAAAGGAAGATAGAAAATAAGCCTTGTTTTAGACTGATTTAAATTAGCAAATGGAAATAAAAGAATATTCAGGGGAACATAGTTGGAATAGGCAGAAACCTATTCCTGGAGAAGTCACTGTTTTTACTGATAGTTCATCTCATGGTAAAGCTGCTTATACTGCAATGATTTCAGACCAAGTCATGCAGACCAGTCATACTTCTGTGCAAAGAATCGAATTAGAAACAATCAAGGCTGACTTGCAGGATTTCCAAAAGCCTCTTCATATTATCTCTTTATCTGCTTATGCTGCTGGCTTTGTAAACAGAACTGCAACTACTCAATTTAAATGACTCGGTGACCGAAGCCTTTCTATACTATTTGATCAAGTCCTGGTCCTTTAACAAAAGGAAATGAATATGCCTGTCAGTTAGTTATTTTATTAAACAAGTCACAGAATTTCACAAGCTTTTACATCAGCCTGCCAAAATATTGTACAGCCGGCAAAACAGATTATGAAGAAATGCCCTCCTTTCATGTTACATCTACTACAAGGGCTCTAAAATCCCAACTTGGAAAACAAAAGTGGCGGAATAGTGAAGACATCTCTTGTAAGTAGACCACACTAAGCCTTAATTACTTTAAATTTTACCCTTGTAATGCTGATGGTAAGACACCCATAGAATTACACTGGTGTCAGAATAAGCCAAAGCAAAATGGTCTGGTTAAATGGAAAGATACCGAGTATGGTTCAAGGAAGGGTCCCTTTATTAATCTTTGGTCAAGGATATGCTTGTGTATTTGCAGAAAACTCCTCCAAGCCTGAGTGGATTCCTGCAACATGAATCTGAGAGAGGAACTGACCAAACTACTCCAACTACAGATAGCAGTGCCCCAAGCAACATGCTGAGAAGACAGAGGAGAAACATCTAGAGATGGGGGATGGTGACCATGCCTTGCCACGCTAGCAGTCATCAGCTGTGCCTATGTGCCGGTGGCTCTTGACAAAGCCAAAAGAGGTCAGACCTGCATTGTCATTTCTCACCGTTTGCCCACCATCCAGAACTCGAACATCATTGCTGTCATGTCACAAGGGAACAGTGACTGGAAAGGGACCCATAAAGAACTGATAGCCCAAAAAGAAGCCTACTATGGACAAATCACTTAAATACCTGAAAACGATATTTAAAGGGACATGAAAGAACTCAATCCTTTTCATTGAATCTCCTTACAGTTGCTTTTTAGAATAACCAATATTGTCTCTCTTTCTTGTTCTTCTATGTTTTCTTCCAGTCTGAAGAAGAATCACAAGTCTTAAAAGAATCTGAGCCCAGAAGATGGCATTCACCTTTCTAAATTAATTAAGAAAACAAAAAGGGGGAAATGATGGGGCAAAGACCAAAAGTAGTTAACATATCAATGCGAGAAGTCCCACAGAAGGCGAATGGACTTTGATATTCAGCATGGCAGAAAATCAGCATTTTGTTATCCTGTTGTGGGGAAAATGGCTGAAGGCAACCTCCTAACATGAAAATTCTTCTATTGTTTACCAAACTTTACCATTGATATGTCTGTTTGCTTTGCTAAAGGACAAATGTGTATTCAAGTAAATAAAAGCTGTTTTGTCCTGGGCTTCAGAGTGCCTCTCCATTAGAGAAAAAAGCCCACAGTACACAAAAAGAAAGAGATAAAAAAGGTCAGAACAGAAATAAATGACGTAGGGACGAAAAAAAAAAATAATACAAAAAATCAATGAAACCAAGAGCTGGTTCTTGGAAAGAATAAACAACACTGATGAACCTCTAGTCAAGCTCAGCAAGAAACTAAGAGAGAGCACCCAAATAAACAAAAACAGAAATGATAGAGGTGAAGTAACAAACGACCCCACAGATATACAAAGGATTATAAAAAATTACAATGAACAACTCTACTACAACAAACTGGACAAGCTCAATAAAATGGACACATTCCTACAAAAAGACAAGCTTTCAAAACTCAATCAGGAAGAAGCAAAAATCCTGAACAGACCGATAAATACTGATAAAATTGAAACAGTAATCAAAAAGCTTCCAAAAAACATAAGCTCTGTACCAGATGGCTTCACAGGGGAGTTTGACCAAACATTCAAAGAAGAAGGAAAACCAAACTTTCTCACACTATTTCAAATAATTCAAGAGGACGGCATACTTCCAATCTATTTTTAAGAAGCCAGCATTACCATAATCCCAAAGCCAGAAAAAGACACTACAAAGAAAGTGACTTACAGGCCAATATTCCAGATGAACATTAATGCTGCAATCCTCAACTAAATTCAGCAAACTGGATTCAGCATTGCATTAGAAAGATCATACACCATGACCAAGTGGGATTTATTCCAGGGATACAAGGATGGTACAAAATCTGCAAATCAATGAACGTGAAACATCACATAAACTATTTGAGGGAGAAAAACCACACAATCATATCAATTGGTGCAGGAAAGGCATGTGACCAAGTGCAACAGCCTTTTCTGATAAAAACACTCAGCGAAGTAGGAATAGCAGAATCATCCTTCCACATAATAAAAGCCTTATATGACAAACCTACAGCCAACAACATACTCAAAGTGCAAAACAAAAACCATTTACCACTAGGACAGGAACAAGACAGGGACGCCCACTTTCATCACTCCTGTTCAACACAGTACTGGAAGTCCTAGTCAGTGTGATCACACAAGAAAAAGAAATAAATCGTTCCCAAATTGGAAAAGAAGAAGTAAATTGTCATTATTTGCAGATGACGTGATACTGTACATAGAAAACCACAAACACTCCTTCAAAAATTTAATAAACTTACTAAATGAATTTGTCAATGTAGCAGACTACATAATTAATGCCAAGAAATTTGCTAAAGGACAAATGTGTATTCAAGTAAATAAATGCTGTTTTGTCCTGGGCTTCAGAGTGCCTCTCCATTAGAGAAAAAAGCCCACAGTACACAAAAAGAAAGAGATAATAAAGGTCAGAACAGAAATAAATGACGTTTATGGCATTTTTATACACCAATAGTGAACTTACAGAAAAGGAGATTGAAAAAAGAATCCTATGTATCATCCCACCAAAAAAATTAAGACACCTAGGAATAAATTTAGCTAAGGAGGTAAAAGACCTACACTCAGAAAACTAGAAGATGTTGAAAAAAGAGATAGAGGAAGACATAAACAGATGGAAGGACAAACTTTGTTCATGGATTGGTAGAAACAACCTCATTAAAATGGCTATACTACCCAAAGCAATCTATACGTTCAATGCACTCCGCATTAAAACACCAACAGCATATTTCACAGACCTAGAATGAACTCTCCAAAAATCCATCTGTAATGAAAAAAAAGACCCTGAGCCCAAACAGGTTTGGCTCAGTGGATAGAGCCTCGGCCTCCGGACTGAAAGGTGCCTGGTTCAATTCAGATCAAGGGCATGTACCTTGATTGAGGGCACATATCAAGTAGGAGGTGTGCAGGAGGAGGCTGATCTATGTTTCTCTCTCATCGATGTTTCTAACTCTCTATCCCTCTCCTTTACTCTCTGTAAAAAATCAATAAAATATATTTAAAAAACAAACAAACCCCAAAGAGCTGCAGCGATCCTGAGAAAGAAGAACAAAGTAGGAGGGATCTCAGTACCAGATATCAAGCTGTTTTACAAAGCCACTGTTCTCAAAACTGCCTGACACTGGCACAAGAATAGACATATAGGCCAATGCAATAGAACAGAGAACCCAGAAACCAATCCAAACCAATAAGCTCAATTAATATTTGACAAAGGAGGCCAAACCATACAATGGAGTTAAGACAGTCTCTTCAATAAATGGTGCTGGGAAATTTGGTCAGACACATGCAGAAAATGAAACTAGGCCACCAACTTACACCATGCACAATAATAAGGTCAAAATGGATAATGACTTAAACAGAAAGCTGGAAACCAGAAAAATATATAGAGGAATCCATAGGCAGCAGAGTCTCAGATATATGCTGAAGCAATCTCTTCACCAACGCAGCTCCTGGGGGGATGGAAAATAAAGTTAAAGTAAACAAATGGGACGACATCAAAATAAAAGGCTTCTTCATAGCAAAAGAAACCATCAACAAGACAACAACAAAGCCCACTGCATGGGAGAACATATTTGCCAATGTTCTCTCTGATAAGGGTTTCATCTCCAACATTTACAGGGAACTCATACAACTTAACAAAAGGAAGATAAACAACCCAATCACAAAAATGGGCAACGGACCTAAATAGATACTTTTCCAGAGAGGACAAAAGGAAGGCCAAGAGACACATTAAAACATGCTCAGAGTCACTGATCACCCAAGAGATGCAAATCAAAAGGACAAGGAGGTACAACCTCACAGCTGTCAGAATGGCTATCACCAACAAATCAACAAAGGGCGAGTGCTGGTGAGGATGGGGAGAAAAAGGAACCCTCCTTCACTGCTGGTGTGAATGCAGACTGGTGCAGCCACTATGGAGAAGAGCATGGAGTTTCCTCAAAAAACTAAAAACAGAACTCCCATTTGACCCAGTGATCCCACTTCTAGGAATATATGCCAGGAACCTAGAATTACCAATCTGAAAGGATGCATGTACCTCTATGTTCACTGCAGCACAATTTACAATAGCTAAGATTTGGAAACAGCCTAAGTGCTGGTCAGCAGATGAGTGGGTTAAAAAGCCGTGGTACATCTACACACTGCATAGTATGCTGCCACAAAAAAGGAAGGGGCAGTGACCATTTGCAACAGCATGGATGGAGCTGGACAGCATTATGCTAAGCAAAGCTAGTCAGTCAGTGAGTCCGAGAAAGAGAAAAATCACATGACCTCACTCATCTGTGGATTATAATGAACAACATAAACCAATGAACAAAAACAGATCCAGAGACAGAGAAGCATGGATCAGACCATCACCCTCAGAGGGAAGGTAGGGGAGGGTGGGGCTAAGGGGGAGAGATCAACCAAAGGACTTGTATGCATGCCTATAAGCCTAGCCAATGGACGCAGACACCAGGGGGTGAGCGTGAGGGCATGCTTGCCGGGTGGGGGTGGGGGTGTGGGGGGAGTGGGGGATAAGAACACATATGTAATACCTTAATCAGTAATAGGAATGAAAAGGAACCCAGGAACATATCATCAGGTGAGAATTCACACACTCACACTCACGCACACTCAGGCACCCGCACACTCACACCAGGAGAGGGCTCTGCCGCTCTCAGTGGAAGTCACCTCTTATCTCCCAGCCTGACCACCGCTTTCTCACCAGCTGAACCAGAGGACAATGATGAGTGACGGCCCTGGTGCTCTGCGGAAAGCGACCTCTCCCTCCCGGAAAGTTCCCACCATCCAGCAGCCTCTTTTCGGCCCCCTCTCTGTCCCCACGCCCTGAGCAGGGCTGGGCTGGCCTGAGAGCCCACAGACTTGAGGACCCAGATCCCGGGGGAGTTGGCGCCGGGGCCTGTGGGGGTCCCCTTGGTCAACTGGAAACTCGGCCAGCTGAGGTCACACAATAAAGGCCGACGCCAGAGTTCCATGAATTGTTGCGTGTAAGTCCCCTCAGCGAGCTCCCACTCTGGCGCAGCAAGCGGAAGGCCTCACGCCAGCGAGCCAGGTTTGGACCTCAGGCCTTCACTCCAACCAGGTGGGAACTCATTTTCAGATGGAAAAAGCCGACTGGGGAGGGGCTGCGCGTTGCCAGTGACTAGACCAAGTTCACCCCTGGAGACAGCAAGTTCACCCCCTGAGACAGCAAGAACCCAGAGTGTGCGCTTACCTTTTCCACAGGCCGTGCTCCTCACCACGTGGACTCCTGCACAGCAGGGAGGCTGGTGGAAAGGAAGAGGTGGGGGGCTGCGCCTGGCAAGCTTCCTGGGACTGCGCCCTGGTTCCTGCCAGGGCGAAATCTCGCGGGATCACGAGATCAGGAACAAACCAAGATCAGGGGGCAGGAGGGGGGGCGTGTTTTAACAGGCCCAGAGAAGGTGGGGACAGGGGCGCCTGTGCCACACCCACCAGGCTGCAAGGGGTGGCAGAGGGTGGGGGACTGTCAGGGGGACCCTGTTCTTCCAGGCATGAGGTTGGGGGCGGTCGCGGAAGTGGAGGGAGAAACAGGAGGCCGCGACCCCCAGCTAACCTCCCACTCGCCACCCCTGGTCTGTGTTTCTGGGGACCCCTTTCCCTCTGTGGTTGTGGCTGCCACTTACCTACCTTGTTCCCTGGGCCAGGCTTGGCGCCCCACTCCCACCCCACCGCAGCCCTCTGTCTAGAAAAGAGCGCCCTGCCCTTGGCTAGCCCACTGTCCCTACTGTCTGGATGGGGACATTTTAGTAACCCCCGGGGCAGAGGAGAGCTGGCCAGATGCAATTACATTGTCTCTCTCCACAGGTGCCCTACTCAGTCTACCCCTGGGGTATGGGTCACCAGAGCTCTTTGACAAGCCTGGAATCCAGCCTTTGCTCTGCTCACCTCCCCTAAGCCTTCAGGTGATGGCAGCCTCCCTGCCTTCCTCCCGCCTCAGGAAGGGGTTCTCCTCTCACCAACAAATCCCTTTGGCGAAGTCACACCTGGGCCTGAAAGCAGAACCAGTGGGCAGGGGGCTCCTGAGGAGGAGCAGGCCAACAAAGCTGAGGGGAGGTGGGGAGGCACCAGCCACAGCCTGGTGCTCAGGCTCTGGCAGAGCTGCCCCTTAGCTGAACCTTAACCCAGGGTTCTCCTCTCAGGTGGCGCGTCCAGGGGGCACAGGGGGCCTGGCACGCTCAGTCTGACAGGGTTTGCTGCCTGCTTTTCCATAGTCTCTTTAGGAGACAAAAGTCAGGCTTGTGAGGAGAGAGGGAGAGGGGAAGAGCAAAGCTGAGGCCCAGCCCTGTCATCCAAGCTGGCCTGAGGCATCTCCTGGGCGTCCTTGGAAATCAGCTTCTCTTAGTGAGGAAGGGCATGTAATAAGAATAGAGCCGCAGTTGTTTAATCATTACTTACAAACTATAAATACGAGGCCCTGGGACACTGGAGGATGAAACAGGCTCTACTGAAAACATAGGCTGCCTCCATGGCCCACTACTCAGAAAAGAATTGCATTTTGGGAAGAGACCAGGCACAGGACCGGCTTTGATTTGGCAGCTGTGCCTGCACCCTGACCCCCTCCTGGGGTCTTCCTCAGGAAGGCTGACCATTCCAATCTCATCCCAGGAAGGGGCTGAGCTGTTCCTAAAGTCTTGGGAGATTAGCCACCTTGTGGTCAGCCTTTGAGCTCCTGAAGGGCAGATAGTAGGCCCTCCCCTCCCCTTTGCATGTGACACTTGCAGCTGGCAGCTACAGGTAGCTATCTTCTCCCCAAGAGGCTGAGAGCCGAATTTCCAGGGTGAGCGACTGCTCTCCCCATACTGACAGCATCCTTGGATAAATACTCATTGTGTGGTTCAACCCTCTCTCTGCTTAACTTGGCTCAAGGAGTGACAGGCAGCCTCAGACACATTGTGCTGCCTTTCTCTTCCCCACTCAGACTTGGGGAATATTCAGACTCTGCAAACTGTGAGACCTTATCTGAGAGGGAGAGTGGGCAGAGGACACTGCGTCCCTGTCATGCAGGTGGCCCTGCATCTCTTCAACATAGGCTGTGGGGAGGTCGTGTCGGCGGAGCGTAACAGCAGGGTGGTGAGGCTGGCTTCTTGTGTGTCCCTACCCTGCCATTCCTCCAGACGTTCCCCATGCCTATGAATGAGCAGAGTTTAAGGTTTCCAGCTACATAGATGGAGGAATGTGGACAAATGAGGCGACTGCTCTCAGCCCCAGTGAATCTGGGATTGTCACCTAGAGCAGAGCAGATAAAAAGCAGAAACAAACAAACAAACAAACAAGAACCAACTCTATTATTTTATACTAGAGGCCCGGTGCACAAAAATTTGTTCACTTAGGGGTGAGGGGGATCCCTCAGGCCGGCCTGTGCCCTCTTGCTGTCTGGGACCCCTTGGGAGATAATGACCTGCTGGCTTAGGCCTGCTGCCGGGTGGCAGAGGGCAGGCCCAATCCCTAGGTGCAGACCCTGGTCAGGCTCAGAGCAGGGCCGACTGTGGAGTTGGGGTGCTGCCTCCTGTCATGCACAGAGCAGGGCCTATTGGGGAGTTGGGGCGCCGCCCCCTGTCATGCACAGAGCTGCAGGGTGATCAGGGGTTTGGTCGCTCCCCCTGTCACGCTGATCCCGGTGCCGGGAGGTCTCCTTGCTCCGCTGACCCTGGGGCCAGGACCCCTCTCGCTCCGCTGATCCCGGGGTCCTGAGGCCTCGCGGCTCCGCTGATCCCAGGGGCTGGGAGGCCTCTCAGCTCTGCTGATAACCTGGACAGGGAGGCCTCTCGGCTCCGCTGATCCCCGGGTCCTGAGGCCTCGGGGCTCCGCTCATCCTGGGGTCCTGAGGCCTCTCAGCTCCGCTGATCCCGGGGTCCTAACGCCTCTTGGCTCCACTTATCCCCGGCCAGGAGGCCTGTCTGCTCCACTGTTCCCGGGGCCCTGAGGCCTCTCTGCCCTGCTGCTTCAGGGGTGTATGGCTTTGCTCAGCTTGCAGCCTGAGTATGCAAATTAACCGCCATCCTTTAGCCTCTATAATTAAAACATTGTATCTTTTGGAGTTGTTGCTTCAGGAGCTCAGAGCCCCCCAGCTGCAGATGGGGAACCTTTGCATCCTCATGCTGGGGCAAGCAAGCCTCCCTGTTCCCATCAACTGCCTGCCTGCCGGCGGCCATGTTGGCTGCCAGTTAATTTGCATATCTCGCTGATTAGCAAATGGGAAGGGTAGCGGTCGTACGCCAATTACCATGTTTCTCTTTTATTAGTGTAGATTGGAACTAGATATTCAGCCTAGCTCTCCCACCTCTTTCCTAGATGCATTTGGCAATTATTTGTCCTGGCGGGGTCTCCCCCATGGCCTGGGCTCTACTCCCTTCTTTCTCGTCAGGACACACGAGACCGTTCCCAAGGCAAGTTCATGTGGGTGCCTGCACTGACGCCTCTCCCTCCCCTCCAGGTTCACCTGAGTCATCCCCCTCTTCTCCTCTGCATTTCCCCCTCTTCTCCAGGCCCTGGGCCCAGCAATCCTGGACCCAGCCTCTGCCCTGTCCAGCTGTGGGCCTACGAGGTGTGCTGGGTGAGCTGAACTGCCACCAATTCCAGCACTGGACACAGCAGCCACTGGAATTTATAACCCTGCCTCCTGGGACCAACAATGTCTGGGAACCGCTCCCACACTCCTGATTGATGGTGACAGGGGAGGAGGGGTATCTAGCTAATAGACATCTGCTGAAGCCCTGTTGTTTACCATGTTTCACTCCTATCAGGCAAAGGCAACAACCTTCTGGAGAAGGTCTCTCCCTCTCTCTCTTTTGGCCAGGAGTGTGCTGGGGTGCCCAAAGGTGCTCTCTGACACTTTGGCTACTTAATAAACAGCTGAAAATCAATATCCCCAAAAGAAGCTTCAGGGTGGCAGAAACTTGGTTTCCTTTATTTCTTAACCGTTGGCTAAGAGGGTTCAGACTGGTGTCAGTTGGCTAGATAACCCGTGTCTCATGGTTTCTTAATTTTCCTGACACGTGTGTTCTGTTCTTCCTCAACTACCTGCAAATTGCCCATTCTCACTTCTGAAAAGTAACGTCCCCCCGTTCTCCTTTGTTCAAAATATATAGAACATAGTCCAATCGGCCTGGCTCAGTAGTTGAGCATGGACCTATGAGCCAGGCATCAGCATTCATTTTCCTATCAGGGCACATGACAGTTTTCAGGCTGGATCCCCAGGGTGGTGCCCACGGAAGGCTGAGGGTCAATGATTCTCTCTCATCGTTAATGTTCCTACCTCTCTTTCCCACTCCTTCCTCTCTGATAGCAATAAAAAACTTGCTTTAAAAACTTTAAAAATGTCATATACCCAATGTTGCTTCAATGAGTTTGTAATTTTATGGCTACGTCAATTCTATGTGAAACCTTCTTGCACATGTACTAACCCCTGATGTTCTCCTGTTTATCTCTGTGTGTTAATTTGTCTATTCGCCTGGCCTAGAAGAACCAAGCAGCCACAAATAAAGGACTTGTATGCATGCATACAAGCAAAACCAATGGACATAAGACACTGGGGGGTAGGGGAGGCCAGGGGATTGTCAAGGGTGGGGGGAAAAATTAGACATATGTAATACACTCTGTAATACTTTAAGCAACAAAAAAAAAGGAAAAAATGTTAATGAGGTATTTTACCTTCAAGTTTTGCACAAAGTCTTCTTAGTTTGATGTCTCTCACAGGCCATCTCACTAAGGATTGAGTGCTAAATTGTATCTTTTTAAATCAGGAATGCTGAGTGTGTATTTGCATTCCCTAACATTTGATAAAATAGATTCATTGACACACTCAAGGTGTTCTAAACAATAAACAAAGTATATGTTACCTTGATAGATTAAAATAAAAACTCAGCTCCTCAAGTGCACTGCATATATTTCAAGGGCTTAATCATCACATGGGGTTGGTGGCTACCGTACTGGACAGGGAGGCCCTGACCATCTGCTATGTGCAGCACAGGAGGTACTACAAGGCTGAGTACCTTGTTTCCAGGGGTGGGGAAGGCTGCTGTTGGTGAAACTGGTCCCAGGGGAGATGCTGCAAGCACTGGTCAAGGGAAGACACTGCAAGGGTAGATGCTGCAGCTCTGTTTGGCTGTGTGGCAGCTGCAGCCACAATTAGGGACACAGCAGGGAACCTTTGTTTGTGCCCCAGTGTCCCCAACCTCAGTCCAGGGCTCACTAAGTTTTGTGCTGAGCAGAGGTCTCTGGGCTCTGCAAACCTCCAAGTGGGGTGTGTGTCGGGGGTGTGGGGTGAGGCTCCGGGCTCCCTAAACTGCTCCTTATATTTGATTTGCACCCATAGATGAGAAAGTGAATCATGCGCAGGTATCATGAATGTTTGTTTACCAGCTGTTGTCAACCTCTGGGTCAGGAACAATGGAACTACATCCTGCATATCAGATATGTACATTACTATTCATAACAGTAGCAAACTTACAGTTATGTAGTAGCAACGAAAATAATCTTATGGTGGGGGGTCACCACAATATGAGGAAATTTATTAAATGGTCGCATCATTAGGAATGTTGAGAACACTGGTTTAGACAGTTGTGGAACTTTGGAACAAACCTTGGCTCACACTTATTGGGTCCTGTGGTCTCAGCTCTTCGCCCTGAATAACTCTGCTCAGGGGCCTTGTCTCCATGGGGAGCCCCTCCCAGATTTATTTTTAAACATATATACCAGACACACCCTCTTGGCCAGGTCCCAAGGAGGCAGGACACTCTTTGAGGTCCCACCTTTAGGGGTCTGAAGTGAGGGGGGACAGTGAAGACAGTCCAGGCTCAGAGAAGGCCTCTGAATGAATAGGCATGAACACCTTCCCACCTCCACCGCCAACACAGGACAGCCTGCTGAGACCAATAACCCCAGGGGTAGGCTGCCCTGTCCAGCTCTGGGCTCAGGAGGCACTCTGAGAGCCTCTAGCATGTCTGGGTCCCTGTGCTCCTCACCACCCTTGATCACTGCACAGGCATAGTTTGTTTCTTGGGTACCAGTTATTTCATTGAGGCTCAACTGGAGCCATGGTCCTGGACTTGCAATCTGTCTGTGCTTTGTCTTCATTTTCAAGTTCATGAACTCTCTCTTCATGACTCAACCTCCATCAGCATTCAGGTCTCTGAAGCAGAAGCTCCAGAAGAGCCAGTGACACTGGGTGGGGAGGAGTGCGGGTTATAATGAGGTGGCCTAGCCCCAATAAGGCAGGGCCACTGCCTCTCAACTTCTGATGGATCCTGTCAGTTTGTAGCCTTCAGGGATCTCAGACCATTCCTCTGGCTACCGGTTCGGCACTCCAGCCTCTGTGATCATCTCTAGGCTCCAGCCTGGAAGGGGGCTGATGTCATTGTTTCATATCCCATTTGTGTCACTTACCACAGTGCCTCAAGCAACTGGGGGAAATGAGAGCAAACCTGCCTGAGCTCCCAGGATTCCTGCTCACTGAATTCCTGTTTCCCTGTGTCCAGGGACATTTATGTCTCCATGGCTGGAGTTCTCTCTGAACTCCTCTCACCTCTCATCATGGACACGAGGAACCTACTCCAGTTTGGTGGCCCCTTGAAAAAGAAGCGTACCACAAGAGACACCACAGATGAGAACTTCCTGTAGGCTCTCTTTCTCCTTTGACACAACAATCAGTCAATATTTCATGAGGACTGAGCTGGGGGAGAGTTGGAGGGACAAATCCTGTGCACTGTACAGAACTGACCCCCCCAAGGCCCTACGCGCTGCCCTCGTACCAAGCTTGGCACAGTGTCCTTTCCATCTTGATGAAATATTTCCCAATTGGCTCCTTTGCCCCATCTATCAAAAGATAGCATGGGGCTTTGTCTGGTGAGCAACTTCCTCCTAACTGCATTCACCTAATTTGCCTGGATGAAAGCATGAAGAAATTCATCCACCCACAGGTGTCATGAATGTGGAGTCTATGAAGAACTTCTGAACAAACTTGGGCTTGTGCTTCTGGAGCCTTGTGTACCCGGTTCTTCTCTCTTCCGTATTTTCCCAAACTCAGAGTATAGCCATCAGTCCCAGCTTGAGGAATCTCCTTGCCCCTCCTGGAGCAGAGCCTCACAGGGACCAGGGGGAGCCTCTCCTCTCTCAGGTGGAGTCACACCCTGATCACCTGTCCTTCAATTCTGTAATGCCAGGTAGGTGCTGGGCCCAGTGCCTCCTTAGACATCAAGGAAGGAAAGGGCAGAAAGTTGAGAGGTGCCAATGGATGTCACCCAGGCTCCACACGGAAAGCATCTTCCTGCCCGTGATGGGAGTGAAGGAATTCCTTAAACAAAGAACCACGTGGGAACCAGTGTGGGAATTCATAAGCGACGTCCTAAAATGTCTTTGATTGTAGGAGGAAAATGTCCTCTTTGGTTTATGGTAAGGCATAATTCAATGGGAAGCACTAGTGAAGGCTACAGAAGCTAGACTGTGAGCAAGGTTATACTGATGGATATTTCTAGGTCCTTCCCTTACTTTGTGTGCAGTCCTAAGCAGTGGGAACAGACTCTCAGGTTTCCATTAATATTAAAAGTATTTCAAGAAAAGGACAGCCAGGTCAATTTAAACGCTGTTTAAAAGTTGGTTTGGGGTAGCTCCTGTGTCTGGAACACCTCCATGTGCCACTGTGCAAAACATCCTGAGAACAGCCTCTCAGAGCCGTGTATGTGTGTGTGTGTGTTTATGTGTGTGTGTGTGTGTGTGTGTGTGTGTGTGTGTGTGTGTGTGTGTGTGTGTGTCACTGTGCAGGACTGGAAGGCTGGTTCCAGAGCCTAGGTAATGAGCCCACAAAGATATCCTGGTGTTAATCCCTGGGATCTGGGAATGTTACCTAATAAGGCAAAAGGGAGTTTGCAGATGGGATGAAGGCTTTGAGATGGGGACTGGGATTGTTAATTGTATGCCTTGGTTTCACAGCCCACAGGACAGGAGAGCAGCCCAACCTAAACAGGATTTCTGGGTGTGTCTCTGAGCTAGTTTCAAGAGAAGATTAGCATTTGAAGTGGTGGACCCTAAAATGATATCACCCTCCCTATGTGCACAGCATCAATGCACTGAGAACCTGACTAGAACAAAAGGAGGAACTCACCCCTATATTCATGAATCACTGTAGGGTTGGGACAGCACATCCCATCTCACAGGCCTCTGTCCTCACACTGGATCTTAAACCATCAGCTCCTCCGGTTCTCAGGTCCTTAGTCTCAGGCCAAATTAGACCAACAGCTTTCCTGGGCCCCCCAGCTTGCAGATCTTGGGGTTTCTCAGTCTTTGTAATCACACCAGCCAAGTCCTCATATCCTCCTGCTGCTCTGAAGAACCCTGACTAATACAGTGGATTACGAATGTGTGCATGCAGAGTTGGGGACAGAAGATGAGCAGGAGATGGGACCACAGAGCAGAGACTGGAGTCATGTTGCTACAGCCATGGAATGCTGGCGACCTAGCAACTGGAGGAGCCAGGAAACAGACTCTCCCTGAAACTCCACAAGGAACCAGCGCATCTCTCACCTTGACTTCTGCTATTCTAAGACTCTGGGTCTTCGCAATCTCACAGGGGCTTTGCTTCTTTGTACAATATTTTTCTCCTCACAATTTGAGAAGTCAGTGTGTCTTCACCTGGCACCATGTTTCTCATCCAACCTTGCTATTTGGTGTTTTTAGGTAATGTGTCCTCAGCCTTGAGCCAAGAGCTGCCTCACAAGCAGCACCATGGTGCCTAGTCTATGGTGGGGCATAATAATAAGCCCTGATAATAGCATCTGGGCCACCTGGTGTGGCAGGCAACACCTTCCAGTCTAGAGGAAGTTGATGGACAAAGGGCAATGGGCTCACCGGGAAATAGAAGGGGTCAAGGAACCTGGTGCTGAGCTGGAAGGGACAGAAGATGGGAAGGAAGTAATCTGGGAATTGCCCCTTCCCCCTCAGCTGCCTTCCCTGAGGAATGCAGTCTTGGGACCCCAGGGGGATGTATAGTCTTAGGACCCTAGGGGCACAAGAGCCTGGATGTGGGGAAGGTACTTGCTGGGATTTATGCTGTCCTGGGATGAAGTTTGAAGTGCTGCTTCCCTGCAAGCCCATGAGGTCCCCAAACTGTTGTGCTCGATACATCATCTCTTAAAAGAGCTAATACATTCAAGGGCTCTGCTTCAGAATAAAACCACTGCAAAGACAGAGGATGGAGCCATGCAGAGGAGCCATCCTCACTAAGGGGAATAAGAAGGAATGGAGGGCAATATGCAGACCCCAGCTCTGCCATTGACACCCAGGAAATGGAGTGCCCGAACCTGCCTCAGTCAAGCTGTCTTTACCTTTGCCCACACCACACAAAGGGAAGTCCTGGGATAGCTCATCCATGAGACACCAGGACTCCCCGAAGAGAAAAGGTAGGTATCCCTTGACTGGCTCCATTACTGCATGCTGTCCTGGGCTCTGTCTGACCTTACTTAGAGTATATGAAAGAGTTTGACTGTTTTGAAAGCATTTACTGATTGAATTTAGGGAGAGAGGGGAGGAGAGAGAAGGACGTGGAGGTTTTGTTCTGATTTCCTAAGCACTCATTATGAATTCCTGTATGTGCACTGGCCAGGCATCAAACACCCAACCTTGCCATACCAGGATGATGCTGTGACCCACTAAGCCACCCAGCCAGGGCAAGAGCTTCATTCTTGGGAAAGCTCTTCTTTCCAGGGTTGCAGGTGTATGTAGACTCCAGGTCAGTATGGAGTGGAATGTGTTGAGGCAGGAGAAAGAAGCAGATTTGCATGGAGGCCCCTCCCTCCTCTGAGGCAGGGGAGAGGATAAGAGAAGTGTGTGGAGCCAGGCTCAGGCTTGGGGTGTCAGAAGGCAGCATTGTTGCTGTAGCTCCACCATGACCTGGCCTCTGCTCCTGCTCACCGGCCTCACTCAGGGCCCAGGTGAGGCCTCTGTGGAAGGGACCGTGGGTTCACCTTGGCCTGATTCTTTGCCTCCTCTTCAGGCTCACCAGGTCCCCAGCACTGCACCCACCAGTGAGTGCTTTTGCTGTTTTCAGGGCCCTTGGCCCAGTCTGCCCTGACTCAGCCTCACTCAGTGTCCAGGGCTCTGGGACAGGCAGTCTCCTCCACCTGTGCCAGACACAGCGATGATTTTAGTTGTTATGAACATGTCTCCTAGTAAAAAGAATGACCAGGCATGGCCCTAAACTGCTGGTTTATAAAATCCAAAAATGGCCATCACTGATCCCTTATTTATTCTCTTGATAAAAATGTGGAAAAAGAGCTACACTGCCCAGGCCTGGGCTGCCATTACATCATGGGGATGATTAGTACTGTTGTCCTTCACATGAGCCATGGCACTACCCACTGCCGGAGTCCATTCATTGTCTTCACTAGCTGAGTTTAGACAGAGACCCCCCAAAAGCTAGTAGCCCTTGAAAGTCCTAGTAAAGGTCAGGGCTTGAAAGTCCTAGCAGAGGTCAGGGCTGTGCACCACCCAGTTAATCTAGGAACCACTCAGTTAATTTAGGTAATAATAGTTGAAGCATCCCCACCCTAGTTCCCTTAATTCCTTAGATACTTATGTAGATCCTTCTTGATTATTGTTAATCAGATACTCCCAGAAATCTATTGATGGGCTAATCAGATACTTTGTCTATTCCTGGAAATTTTCTGCTGATCTGTGTGTCATTGAAACCTCCTTACCCTAAGGGCTACTCCAGATCAATAAAAGATTGGAGCGGCCTGACCAAAGAGGAAGTCCTTCGGGACTTGCCGCCTGGTCCCCCAATATTGCAAAATTATCTCGCGTCTTTTTCTCTCATTTGCTGTGCGGCTCCTCTTTCAGATACCGAACCCTACTCCACGCAGAACGTGGAGGGAGTCTCACTCGACAATCCACAGTGGTGCTTGTTTGTGGGAACATGAGACCAACACCTGCCCTGGGCTCACAGGCTCCCTCCTTGCTCTGAAGATGCTTCACAACCCCGAGCAGTTGCTCATGCAACATGGCTCTGAGGAAAATTCATCCTCTCTCTGTCCTTCCTCCTCTCACAAAGCATTGAGAGCACAGTTGTTTTCTTCAGATAGTGTTCTCTCTCACACACAATCCCAAAGCAAACTCTCCGTTACTGGCTGGTTGTCTTTACTTGTGTTTTGTGCTTCCAGATGACCACTCATTCAACCTTTCATTGTAACAGCCACAAGGAGGCCCCTCACATGCTTATTGAGTAGGTTTCCCACAATCGTCTGGGAAATCCCCACTTTAAATCCCTTAGCCTCTTGAAGGGACAGAACGGAACTTGAAAGAACTAAGCAGAACTAAGCAGCAATGCACCCTACTCCCTCTTCACGGACGAAGCAGGGACATACTCTTCTCCCTCTCCTCTATCTTGTCTTGCAAGGCTGGGCCCTCAGCCCAAGCCGCTCCCCCGTGAGAGTGACCACAAGAATGCTGGTATTGTCCTAACTCTCCCAACCACCCACCTGAGTGGACCAATGAAGCTCCATAAATGTAGCGACGGTCCTAATAAGCCTACAGTGGAGGACGGCACCAACCTTCAGAATATGATGGTCACTTCCTGACCCTTATGCTGTAAAACCCTGACCAATCTCTGTAACTCACGCCACCCCTAAAGCCCACCCCAAATAGCTAGCCCTATATAACCTTTGTTCTCCTGGGACACTCTCTCTCGCCTCACCGCTGTGCCGGATAGAGGCTGGGAGCCAATTCTAGAATTGATCAATAAAGACTCGTTGCTTTTGCATCGGAGGAGGCTTCCTGGTGGTGGATTATTGGGGACCCCGAGCTCTGGGCATAACATTTTGGGGGTGCGTCCGGGATCCCCAAGAAAAACCCACGAGGGACCCAACTCCCAGAGTCTGCTGTCCGCGGTGTCTATGTGTTATCTGTTCTGTCTTATGCGAGCTCGCTTCTGCAATCTGGCCTGATAAAGATCTAAGTGGACGCACTGGCAGGTCTCGGGAAGGGGGAGGCAACGGATGCCTTGCACCTCCATCTGGCGGGGTGTAAAAGCCCCCATCTGTTTTTTTTGGTTTTTTGTGTTTTTTTTTTTTTCAGTTTTTCTTCTGCGGGGTCGGAAGGCTGTTCTTAGGTGTCTTTGTTTGTTTGGTGTCTGTGTTCTTTTGTTTGATTTTGTGGACTCACTGGACGGACGCTATGGGACAGACTCAAACTACTCCTTTAAGCATTATGGTTGATCATTTTAAAGAGGTTAAGGGAAGGGATAACAACCTCAGTGCAGAAGTGAAGAAGGGTCAATGGCGGACTTTCTGTTCCAGTGAGTGGCCGGCCCTCAATGCCGGGTGGCCGCCGGAGGGGACGTTCGACCTCCCCACCATTCGCCGGGTCAGGGAAGTCGTAGCTCGGCCGAAGGGGGGTCATCCCAATCAACTCCCTTACATTATTACTTGGCAGGACCTCGTGGAGGACCCTTCCTCCTGGCTCAAGCCCTTCCTGGCTCCACGCCCTCCGGAGCCGGCACCCATACTTGCCTTGCAGGATGCAGAAAAGAAGAAGGTGGTTCCCGGCGTAGATGGGAATCCAACTACCAACCAGGCCCAGATAGATGTCTCTTTCCCTTTAACCAGGCCTGAATGGGACTTCAACACGGCTGAAGGTAAGGAGAGGCTCAAAATCTACCGTCAGACTTTGATGGGGGGGTCTTTGTATGGCTGCTAGGAAGCCTAACAATTTGGCCAAGGTAGGGAACGTACAACAGGAAAGAGATGAATCTCCAGCTGCCTTTCTAGAATGGATCATGGAGGCATATTGCACCTATACCCCCATGGATCCAGAAGCTCCTGAAAATAAGGCGGCTGTGGTTATGAGCTTTATAAACCAGTCAGCCACAGACATTAGAAAGAAACTGCAGAGGATAGATAGATTAGGGGAAAAGAGTTTTCAGGACTTGTTGGAGGTGGCTGAAAAAGTGTATAACAACCGAGAATCTCCTGAGGATAGGCAAGCCCATGCCATGTTGGCTGCCAGTGACAAGCAGACCCGAAACCTGGCCAAGATTCTGCTGGCCACCACCACGGAGAACCCTGAGGAGCGGACCCGCCACCTTCGCCAGCTTGCCACTGACAAAGAGGGAGGTAAAGGGACCGCCCGGGGCGGGAAGAAGAAGCTGCAACGAAACCAGTGTGCTTACTGCAAAGAGATAGGACACTGGGCCCGGGAATGAACAAAGAAGGCCGGTAAAAAAGGAACCAAGACAGATCAGGTGGAAGTCTTGGAGCTGGGAGGACTGAGTGATTAGGGGAGTCGGGGTTCGGACCCCCTCCCCGAGCCCAGGGTAACTCTTAGACTGGAGGGGACGCCTATTAACTTCCTTGTCGACACTGGGGCACAACATTCGGTCCTACGCACACCTCAAGGGAAGCTAGCCAGCAAGAAGTCCTGGGTGCAAGGGGCAACTGGCATAAGCCAGTATTCATGGACTACCCGAAGAACAGTAGATCTAGGAACGGGCCGGGTATCCCATTCCTTCATGGTAATACCGGAGTGCCCCTACCCCCTATTAGGACGGGACTTGCTGACCAAGATCGGAGCCCAAATAACTTTCAGACAAGGGGGGCCCCAGGTCACTGATGGCAAAGGCCATCCCATCCAGGTTCTGACTCTGAGACTGGAGGATGAATATCGCCTCCACCAGGGGGCGCCCCCAGGAGAGAACAATATGGACAGATGGCTACAAGAATTCCCCACCGCCTGGGCAGAGATGGGGGGAGTAGGACTGGCCGCTCACAGAGCCCCAACCCTGGTAGAGTTAAAACCAGGGGAAAGTCCGATAAGAGTCAAACAGTATCCAATGCCCCAGGAGGCCCGGAAGGGGATTCAGCCTCATATCCGAAGACTGCGAAGCCTAGGGATACTGGTTCCATGCCAATCTGCCTGGAACACCCCCCTCCTGCCAGTCAGAAAGCCCCACACGAATGACTACCGACCAGTCCAGGACCTCCGAGAAGTAAATAAAAGAGTTATGGATATACACCCAACCGTTCCTAACCCGTACACTCTCCTAAGCTCTTTAACACCCACTAGAGTGTGGTACACTGTATTGGATTTGAAGGATGCTTTTTTCAGCCTGCCGCTCGCGCCTCAAAGCCAACCCCTGTTCGCCTTCGAATGGCACGATCCAGAGGGCGGCTACAGTGGACAATTAACCTGGACGCGGTTACCCCAAGGGTTCAAGAATTCGCCCACCATCTTTGACCAGGCACTGCACGAGGATCTCGGTGAGTACAGGAGAGAACACCCTAGTCTCACCCTCCTTCAGTATGTAGATGACATCCTGGTTGCTGCAGACACTGCCGAGGACTGTGAGCAGGGGACCAAAGACTTGTTGACCACCCTAGGGACCTTAGGGTACCGGGCCTCTGCGAAGAAAGCTCAGATATGCCAAGAAAGGGTGAGTTACCTGGGGTACATACTGGAGGGCGGACAGCGGCGGTTGTCGGACGCTAGGAAGGAGACAGTCCTGAAAATCCCTATTCCCACCACCCGGAGGGAAGTAAGGGAATTCCTAGGATCAGCTGGCTATTGCCGCCTCTGGATCCCAAGTTTTGCAGAGATCGCCAGGCCCCTATATGAAGCTACCAAAGAGGGAAAGGCCTTTGAATGGACTGAGACAGAGGAAATTGCCTTTAATCAGATAAAGAGAGCTCTTTTGGCTGCTCCAGCCCTGGGCCTGCCAGACATTACAAAACCCTTCAGCCTCTTTGTAGATGAGCGAAAGGGAATAGCAAAAGGGGTTTTAACTCAGGCTTTAGGCCCCTGGAGCCGCCCAGTAGCGTATTTGTCCAAAAAGCTGGACCCCGTAGCCGCCGGCTGGCCACCGTGCCTAAGAATCATTGCAGCAACCGTGCTCTTAGTCAAGGATGCTGACAAATTGACCCTGGGACAGGAAATCTGGATAACAACCCCCCATGCCATTGAGGGAGTCCTAAAACAGCCTGCTGACCGATGGATGAGCAATGCACGCATGACCCACTATCAGAGCTTATTGCTCAACCCTCCTAGAGTGCGGTTCCATCCCAGCGAGGCTCTCAACCCCACTACCCTGCTGCCTGACCCCGACCTAGATGCCCCGCTGCACGACTGTGCGGGGATCCTGGAGCAGGTACATGGACTTCGGAAGGACTTGACCGACCGGCCCCTCCCTGATGCAGAGGCCACCTGGTTCACGGATGGAAGTAGCTTCGTGCGGGACGGATGCAGGTACGCGGGTGCAGCGGTGGTCACCGACACAGACACTGTGTGGGCAGAAGCACTGCCCCCTGGGACATCAGCCCAGCGAGCAGAACTCATTGCTCTCACCAAGGCACTGACACTGGGGGCGGGGAAGCGGCTCAACATTTACACAGACAGCCGTTATGCATTTGCTGCGGCTCATGTTCACGGGGCGATTTACCAGGAAAGAGGGCTGTTGACAGCAGAAGGACGAACAGTGAAAAACAAACAGGAGATTCTCGACCTGCTTGGGGCCCTATGGCTTCCCACGAAGCTAGCCATTATCCACTGTCAAGGGCACCAGAAGGCAGATGACCCAGTAGCAAAAGGTAACCAAAAAGCTGATCAGGCAGCCAAGGCAGCGGCCTTCACCCCGGTCCCTGCAATGGCCATACAACTACCAGACCCCGGGGACCCAGTTCTACCAGATCAGCCTAAATACTCTCAGGAAGAGCTGCAGCAGATCAGAAAACTCCCCCTCGCTAAGGAAGTGAAAGGATGGTGGTACACCTCAGATGGGAAACTCATACTACCGGACTGGCTTGGGGTCACAGATTTAGAACGCATGCATCGGTCCACCCACTTGGGAGCCTGGAAGTTAAAGGACTTAATTCAGCATGCCAAAATCAAGATCCACCAACAAGACTCCAAAATCAATCAAATTATAACCTCCTGTAAGACCTGCCAACTCACAAATGCAAGAGCTGGGTCAGGTGGACAAGGAACCAGGCTCAGAGGCATCAAACCAGGAGCAAACTGGGAGGTTGATTTCACTGAAGTCAAACCAGGGAAGTATAGTTATAAATATCTTTTAGTATTCATAGATACCTTTTCTGGCTGGGTAGAGGCATACCCAACTAAGCATGAGACGGCCCAGACGGTGGCCAAGAAGCTGCTGGAAGACATCTTACCCAGGTATGGTTTTCCTGCTATGATAGGCTCCGACAACGGGCCAGCCTTTATTTCGCAGGTAACACAGGCAGTAGCCAAAGTCATAGGGGCGGATTGGAAATTGCATTGTGCTTACAGGCCCCAGAGTTCAGGGCAGGTAGAAAGAATAAATAGAACTCTAAAAGAGACCCTTACCAAATTAACCATGGAGACTGGCGGGGATTGGGTGGCTCTCCTTCCATATGCCCTTTACCAGGTGAGGAACTCTCCTTACACCCTGGGACTCACCCCTTACGAGATCATGTTTGGTAGGCCCCCTCCTATCATCCCTAATCTAAAAGCTGAACTTCTTATTGAGTTTGAAAATCAGGAGATATCTTCTTTCCTAAGAGAATTGCAGAGGGTGCATGAGGACATTTGGCCGCGCCTCCACGCCATCTACGAGGCTGGCCCCACCCCGACACCTCATCAGTACAAGCCAGGTGACTGGGTGTTCATCAGAAGACACTGCCGGGAGATCCTCAAACCACGCTGGAAAGGCCCCTACATCGTTGTGCTGACTACACCCACCGCTCTCAAGGTAGACGGCATCGCGACTTGGGTCCATCACTCCCACGTTCGCCCAGCTGACCCCTCTGCAATCCAGGAAGACTTCATCACACAATGGAGCATCGACCAAGACCAGCGCAACCTGCTCAAGCTCAAGCTGCGGTGCACTCGACCTACCTGATGTTGGTAACTTTACTCGTGAACACTCCTGCCACCGGGAGCCTGCACACTCCTTATAATATCACCTGGCAGATCATAGACACTAACTCAGGGGTGATCCTTAATCAGACTTCTCAAATCCATCCCAAAGACACCTGGTTCCCTGAACTGCGAGTAGACCTCCTAACTCTCCTTCCCAACCCACTCGACACCAGCGATTACTGCCTGGGTGCGGCAATACGCCAGGCTTTTGAGGACTCAAAACCAAGGAGAACCCTCTATTTTTATGTCTTCCCCGGACACTCACAAGCTCAGTCCCGGGGAAATGACCCTTGTGGAAGTGCTGGAGACTACTTCTGTGCTTCCTGGTCATGTGTGTCAACCGGACACATCTGGTGGAAGGCCCCCAAGAAGGGTGACCTAATCACCGTTGGGTGACCGGCTGCTCCACCGTGTCCCCAGAGTGGCCGTGTCTACTGCAACCCCGTGAGCATTCCCTTCACAAAAGAGGGTAGAAAGGCTACAGGATGGGACACCGGAAAGACTTGGGGATTCCGAATCTATTCTTGCAGGGGGGCTTTGCGTAGGGCGGACCCTGGGATGTTGTTCACTCTCCGGGTTCAAAATACCCCCCTTCACTATCATTCCCCTGTGGGAATGGGGCCCAACAAAGTACTAGCTCCTCAACCTCAGCTGACCACTCCCCGGGTATCTACAACTGAAGGAGCATGGGCCCTGGCATCACTGCCTAACACCCTACTCGCACCTACCACGAAGAACCTGATTCTGAGTCATACCCCCCCGCCTGAAGTAGACCCACTTATAAGCATGGTTATAGGAGCTTATTATGTTTTAAACGCTTCCAGGCCTGACCTGACCAAATCTTGCTGGCTCTGTCTAGACGTTGAGCCACCGTATTATGAGGGTATCGCGGTTAAGGGTAATTATACAACCGCCACGATTGTCAGCTCCTGCAGGTGGCAGCAAACTGTTGCAAGGCTAACCCTCCAGGCAGTAATGGGACAGGGGGCCTGCGTAGGCAATGTACCCCCTGAGCAGTTGCATCTCTGCAACGAAACTCTGACTATCCCTGAAGAGGCAGTATACCCTTTGCCTCCCAAGAATGCATGGTGGGCCTGCTCCAGTGGCCTCGCTCCTTGTGTCCACTCCCTGGTCCTTAATTCCCAGAAGGAGGGCTTTTGCGTGCTCGTGCAGTTAATTCCCAAGTTAATATACCATTCAGAGAAAGAGGTCCTTAACAAATTCGGCGCTGCCAATCCCCGAAATAAAAGAGAGCCCATCACAGCCTTAACTATGGCCGCCCTCTTGGGATTGGGACTAGTGGGAGCAGGGACTGGAATATCCTCACTTGTCATACAAGACAAGAATTATGGAGCCCTAAGAGCAGCCATTGACCTAGACATAGAAAGAATGGAAAAATCTATTACCCATTTACAGGATTCTCTCACCTCCTTATCTGAGGTAGTGCTCCAAAACAGAAGAGGACTAGACTTGCTATTCCTGCATCAGGGGGGCTTATGTGCAGCTTTGGGAGAGGAATGTTGTTTTTATGTTGACCACTCAGGTGTTGTTAAAGAGTCTATGGCCCTCAAAAGGGAAGGATTGCAGAAGCGGAAGTTGGAAAAAGAGCGGTCTCAGTCTTGGTATGAATCCCTGTTTAATTGGTCCCCATGGTTAACCACTCTCATTTCTGCCCTCGTCGGGCCCCTTGTAATCCTCCTAATGTTGCTAACTTTTGGCCCCTGCATTATTAACATGCTAGTTCAATTTGTCAAGGAACGCATAGGGGTAGTTCAATGAATGGTCTTACAAGCTCAATACCGGCCTCTAGCGACAGAGGGAGAGGTAGAAATGCAGTCCGTCTCATGATTGAGCCGTGAGTTCCAAGACAAGGGGGGAATGAAGGGACAGAACGGAACTTGAAAGAACTAAGCAGCAATGCACCCTACTCCCTCTTCACGGACGAAGCAGGGACATACTCTTCTCCCTCTCCTCTATCTTGTCTTGCAAGGCTGGGCCTTCAGCCCAAGCCGCTCCCCCCCCCCCCCGAGAGTGACCACAAGAATGCTGGTATTGTCCTAACTCTCCCAACCACCCACCTGAGTGGACCAATGAAGCTCCAGAAATGTAGCAACGGTCCTAATAAGCCTACAATGGAGGACGGCACCAACCTTCAGAATATGATGGTCACTTCCTGACCCTTATGCTGTAAAACCCTGACCAATCTCTGTAACTCACGCCACCCCTAAAGCCCACCCCAAATAGCTAGCCCTATATAACCTTTGTTCTCCTGGGACACTCTCTCTCGCCTCACCGCTGTGCCGGATAGAGGCTGGGAGCCAATTCTAGAATTGATCAATAAAGACTCGTTGCTTTTGCATCGGAGGAGGCTTCCTGGTGGTGGATTATTGGGGACCCCGAGCTCTGGGCATAACACTCTCATACCTGTGCAGACCACCTGGATTCAGTTCTCCACAAATGAAGTGGGAATGAGAATAAAGGAAAAAAAATTATTTCCTTCTCTTCCTTTCTCCCCTCCTTCCAATTTGATTTTCTGTCTTTTTATGCTCCCAATACTTCCCAGAACCTAGGAAGTTTTGAGGCTGGGTTTTGTATGAAAGGTTCTGTGTCCTCTCAGAATCACCTCTGCACTCAGTTATCTAAAGGATGCTTCTAAATGCAGACCATGGCTGCTTGGATCTTGCAGAATCTGTGGTAGGTGGCCCCATTCCTCAGGGGACCCCAAAGATTTCCGTGATGCTGCAACACATTTCCAGTGATAATCCCAGTTAAAGTGCATCAAACAGTACAAGTACACATAACTATCAGGCCAAGAAGTTCAGGACTGTTGAAGGAAGCTGGGCCAAGGTGCCACAAGCCCTGGTGTGTGACCTCATGATCCAAAGGCTGTAAGCCATCTCTGACTTCCAGCCCTGCAGATGTCAGCTCTTAGAAATGACATGGATGATCACCCTACCTGGAAGTTAAGTCTTTGCTATGATTTTCTCCATTTAAGTCACTTGGTGACATTTTCCCAAGTATTGCTTTGTTGACCATCATGCTTTAATCGTCCAAGCTGCAACAGTGACCCATGTAGACCCTCTCCAGTTGTGTCACAGCGCAGTGGGAAAGGGTCCCTGCTAATGAAGACACGGAGAAGATCCTGAGTCCCAGCCCCACATCTGTGTAAAGCTGGTCAGAGGGGTGAGCCTGCCTGTAGGGTGTGTGTGTTTTTTTTTGTTTTTTTTTTTTTTTTTTTTTTTTTTTTTTGTGTGTGTGTGTGTGTGTGTGTGTGTGTGAGGGAGCGGGGGGCGAGCAATGTAGCTATGCTGGACACCAGTACGAACCAGAGAGTAATGGCTCTGCTGACCCTCCACCGTGGCATCTGAGATTGGTTGTGGCTCCTGACTGTAACAGCAGGGCCCATACGTTGCATGTTTTTTCGATGTTCATAGGTCTGTGGGAGCCCCCACTGGCCCTTCTAGTGTTTCTCCTCAAAGGTGGACAACCATTTCCTTTTAAGAAGGTAGTCACTATTTCATAAGAGGGACTATTACCAGGAGAACCAGGACAAGCTGTTGGGTGCTCAGGGTCTCTCTGATGAGACCTTGCTGGAATAAGAAGCACACTGTTCCCTGGGTATTTGGGGTCTCAGATGGGAGACATGGTCCCTGCATTTCTCAAGTAACACCATTGGACACCTGTTTAATTTTTATTGGATGTGGAAGAAGGGTCATTTTTGATGGAAGGGATTAGAAGTGCTTTAGGTGTCACTATGGCCAATGTACCCATCACTCTTCTCCCATAAGATTCAGTCAGAGACTCAGCACCACAGAGCATGACCTTTCATGTGTCACAGAACCTCCAGGTCAGGTGCTTCTCTCTTTATCATGTACTATTTCCGGATGTTTCATCTTTCTCCCTAGTTGGCATTCTGAAAGGAAATTATTATGTTTCTTTGACCTGAAAGTATGGGTTTGGGAATAAATATTAGTGTGTTTAAATGTATTTGTTTAGCTCTATTGGTTTTTAACTATTTTTGCAAGTGGTCCTTTTGCCTGCTCTGGCAGCCATCATGCTTAGCATGTCTACGTCACGTGTTACCATGTGGGCACACGGGTAGAGGATGGTGTTAAATGAGAGTGGTTACTCCTGAAGCACTGGCCCTGGGTCCCTCTGGTCCTGACAGTACAAGGCACAATGAACGAGGACAAGGTGCAACTCCAAGAAGGTCAGAGGTCTGCTTCCTGCAGGAAGGATGAGGATAACTGGAATGTGCCTAGGGCTTCCCACACTTTTCCCAGGAGATGAGGATTCAGTCTACTTGGTCCACAGGTCCAGCTGATGGATTTAAGAACAGGTCAGGGATTAGTACCATTTCACTGTTATCTCACACCAAAGACATTACTGTGGAAACTGACTTAATGGAGCACATACAGGTTTAGGCACTGACACTGAAGCCATGGTATCACATAGAATATTGTCACTGCCTAACATATCCAATTTACACGGCTCTGCTCCATCACAGATGCCTGACCTCCCTTAGCCAAGTTGTCACCACCCTTTGCTCTTCAGAATGTCTGTGCTGTGCTATGAACAATAATACAAACTTTGTGCCCTAGCTTTGTGGGAGCATCTTGATCCATAGGACTTCCAGTCATTACCTGAGTACAGTGCCATGTCAATCTTGCAAGGACCACTCGGTTCTGACTTGTCTGTTCTCCAAATCCAACTCTTTCCAGAAGAATACACCCCGCCAACCATCTCTCTGTGCATGAGGCAGATTTTGCCACCAGAAGTCACATGGCTCAGAGGTGAGGATTCCCAGTGGATCATGTAGGGGGTACAGTGAAGAACATGGTGTGCCCCATTTGAGATCCTGCCACACTCTTGGGAGAAGACCTGGGGTTAGGTTTCTTGCCAAGTCACCTCCCTGAATCTCAAACTCAGGATCCCACTTCGTGTTTTCCTCTCAGTGCAATCAATCCTACTGAGCTCTCTCCATCATGGGTATTGTGACCTTCAACGTTGTGGGAAGTCATTCTGTCTTCCCTTGATCCCATTTTCTTTTCACCCACTTGCCCTCCTGCAATTGATTTTACTCAACGTCTAATGTCTACTCAGGCAAGGCAAAGAGCTACCTCAGGAGCACCAACCCTCTGCCAAAACTACCTAGAAACAAGCAAAATGGTCCTAAGGGGAGGGTCTGGTCCACCTCCTGTGGCCGGTGACATCCCATGCGAAAGAAGTGGGATACAAAGGTAACTGGGCTCAGATGCATGTAGGAGTTATCGAGGGGCCAGGTACTGAGCTTGATTGGACTTGAAAGAGTAAGAGAAGCAGACAGAGCAGAGTTTGCCACCTCCCTCTCAGCTGCCTTCTCTGACTCTCAGGTTGTATCATCTTAGGCCATCAGGGGGCACCGCTGTCCTCATATGGGGAGGAAGTTTGCTGTGGTTTACCCCTGACCTGTATGAAGTCCTCACTGGTGTTTAACAGGAGATTCTCTTGAGTCTGTGTCTGCCACAGAGGGGTATGCCCTGTGTCTGCTGTGTCCCAACATTTCAACTTCCCAATATTTCTACTTCTGGAAGTGGCAATAACGGGCCCCGAGCATCAGACACTATGCAGATTGGGGCAAGGGGAGCATGAGGACTCATTGCAACTGAGAGTGTCAAGGAAATGGCTGAGAAAGAATAAAAGAGTCCAGATTTGTCCATGGTTCTGGAGTAACCAAGCGATTGGATGTTTTCCGAGACCACCTCAGTCACTGTCCGCTCTTTCCTCCCAATGTCACATGAGGGAAGTCCTCAATTCCTCAGTCAAGTACCATGTTGATGCCCACAGGAGGAAAGACAAGGACATCCGAGGTTGGATCCAGTCACCAGGTCTCAGTGTGTCCTGAGTAAAAAGAAACACTCAAACTATTCCCATTCTCTCAGGTTGGCTCGCCAGATTGTGTTCGTGGTCTTTTCAGGGTCCTGTATCCTTGTCTGCCCTCAGGGTCCTGTGCCTTGTCCGGCACACCTGGAAAGTAGGTCACCATCTGCTTTCTGGAAGAAGTGATGGCACTGGGTTATGTGACCTGGTACCGTTTATGTCTCAGACATGGCCCCTACCCTCCTGATTTATGGGGTCACACTGGCCCTCAGGAATCCCTGAGCACTTCTCTGGCCACAAGTCTGGCAACACAGCCATGCTGACCATGCCTGGGCTGCAGTTGGAGGACAAGGCTGATCATTACTGTTGCTCACACACAAGGAGTGACACTCTTTACACAGTGGAGCCAGCTCATGGGACAGTGGGAACTCAACTGGCCCTGTGCTCACAGGCTCCCTTCGTGCCCTGAAGATGCTTCCACAGCCTTCATTCACAATGGGCTGCAGAAACATTGCAGGAGCCTCTCTCACCATGGCACGCAAACCGTCTCTCTAGCTTATTCTTTTGGGACAGTGACGGTTTCCTCTTTACCTGTGTGTCAGAGTCCCAGAACATGCAACTCTTTCCACCTCTTCAACTGCAGTCATGGGGAGAAGAGGGCGAGCATGCATGGGGCCATTTACCGCTCTCAGGAGAATCTCCACTTTAAGTGCTTTCATCTCTACCACAGAGCAGAGCGCCAGAGATGGATTTTCTTCTACTGTTGCCCACTTCAATTCTGAGTGCCCAGGCTCTCTTGGCAGGATGGCCCTCCTCAGTGGGTGGTCCCTCTCTGGGCCCGTTGCTGAAAGAAGAGCACCTGAGAAAAGGGGACTGTGTTGCTGAGGGACTGAGGAGAGTCAGGTGCTCTCAGTCTTTTGGGATATCTCATTGTGACACCATATCCAAGGAGGCTGAGCAGTAAAGGTCTGGAGATGCAACTCTGTTTTACGGAGAATGTCCTCTCCCTTAGAGCAATGGACTCCTAATCTGGAGGCGGTTCTCACAATGCCTGTCTCCCTATCACCTGGCCTCTTTCCAAAATGGCTCCTTTTTCCCCACAAGGGAAGAGATACCGGGTGTGTGTGTGCCCTCTTTGCAAGGACCCTCAAGGGGTCTGCGATACGTCGATGAGTTTCTACCTGGCACATATGTATTTCTGCTGTGTATATACAATGCCAAGAACTGTTTGCATGTCTCAATCAGCCTGGCAGAAGCACTGGAAAAACTGCACTGTGACCGATTCTTGCCATTTTTCCAGGATTTCCCCGGTTTTAGCACTGAAAGCGTATATCTTAGCAAGGTCCTCATTCTCAGGGCAATTAGGATAGGTGTTCATGGTGAAGATTAATTTCATGGTGATCTCGAGTGGGCTACGGGTTTCTGGGATTACACATTATTTCTGGGTGTATCTGTGAGGGTGTTCCTGGCTGTGACCGACATGTCACTGGCTGACTCAGTTTAGCAGACACATTGCCCTCCCGTGAGATTGAGCTCAAACAACCCGCTGAGCATCTGAGAAGAACAAAAGGCCAGGTAAGAAGGATCTGGCCCCCCCTGTGTCTCATGGATTGAATGGGGACATCTCATCTCACCTTCTCCTGCCCTCAGACTGAAATTTACATAATCTTCTCCCCTGGTTCTCAGGCCTTTGTAGTGAAATTGAGTGGCAACACCAGCTTTCCTGTCTCTGTAGCTTAGTGGGCAGCTCCTGGGACTTTCCTGCCTCAGTAATCAATAACCATGTGAGAGCCTATTTTATATATCCAGGGTGGAGCAAAAGTATCTTAACAGTCGTTCATGTGGAAAAGAATACCATGATTAATAAATAATAATACAGGCATAAACTCTGTGTTTCCCATACTCACAGCTGTAAACCTGCCTGTGCCCCATCCGTGTGTTTCTGAGTCAGGACAGACGGAGCCCAATGACAGAGCCGAGGGAATCAAGCCCGCCTTAGGGTGTCCTTACTTTCCTACTGCAGGAGTTACAGTGCTGAAGGCAGAGGAATCCTAGGACATCCCCCATTGCTGTGTGGGACAAAGGTAACAAGAACATCACAGGATGGCTGGGGTTAGGGCGATCCAAATCCTGCCCTTCTCGGGGACCACGGGCAGAGCTGGAGATTGGAAATTCTCCCTCAACCCCTTCTTGATCCCGCTCTGTTGGGAGATGCTTACTGGCACTTCCAGAAAAGGAATTATCCTGACACAATCAACATTGATATAAACAGTAAACATTCTTTGTGTCCCACTTAGGAATGGCTCAGCATGCAGCTAATGAGACTCTGCACAGCAAAGGATAACAATGAAAGTACCTTTCCCAACTACAGGCCCTTGCTGACCCCTTGTGGCCTTAGATAGTGAATACCTAGCACCATGCTCTGCTCCTACTCCTGTCCTCCCTCCCCAGCTCATGACCAGGGCCCGGGCCCCTCTGATCCAATTCATGATCCTTTAAAGTCCGCCAGAAAGGCTTACGTTGGGCAAAGACGTGTCGCCCATGGTAAAGCCTTTCTTCTTTGAAAGCAAGGATATACCTTCGCACAGACCCCAGTCCATTTTGAGATGTGTCAACAGCACCCTCTCCTTAATGGTTTCCCCACCTTGGGAGGAACACCTTGGAACTTAGAGGGGATGGAAGCCACCTCTGATGCCCAGAGAAGACCTCTGACAGAGCATGGAACTATCGACTCCCCACAGGTCTCTGGGTAATGAGAATCCCATGGAGCTTGGCCTAGAGGTTAGCTCATGTCAGCTATCCACAAACCAGTGAACCATGACGATCAGGGTTGCTACCTTCTGGGTCTAGTTCCACGGCTTCTGGTTTAGCAGTGATGGCAACTAGAAAACGTCACCTGTCTTCTGTGCTGACAAGGGTAGGTGTCTGAGAAAATTGCAATGTCAGTGACTACCCAAGTCAAAGGTATTGAGAAGCTATGGACCGGGAGCTAACATCAGGCCCCTGTCCTCCTGAAGTGTACACAGCCCCTGTCCCCTGAAAACGTATAACATGTCCTTTTTCTTTCCATTATTTTTTTCATGGCAGTTATTTTTTAAAAATCTTTATTGTTGAAAGTATTACATATGTCTGTTTCCTTCCCCCCAGCGACCCTTCCAGGCCACTCCAGCTCCCTTCCCCAGGCCCTGACCACCCCCATTGTCTGCTTCTGTGGGTTGTGCATACATTCACACAAGGTCCTTGGTTTGTATGTCTCAGCCATCACCCACTCATCCTCCCCTGCCTTCCCTGTGAGTTTCCACAGCCTGTCCATGCTTCCATGTCTCCGCCTCCATGATTTTTAAATCAATGTATTTTGTTCATGAGATTCCAAATAAGAGTGAGATCACACGATACTTGTGTAGTTCTGGCTTGCTTATTCCCTGAGCATAATGCTCTATAGGTCCACCCATGCTTAGCAAATGAAAGTGTTCTTCCTTTTTTTCTGCTGAGTAGTATTCCATTGTGTCAATGTACAGCAGTTTGTTTGTCTTATCCACTCACCTGTTGATAGGCACTTAGGTGCTTTCCAAATCTTAGCAATTGTAAATTGTGCTCCTATGAATATAGGGGAACATATATCCTTTCTGATGTGTGTTTTGGGTTTCCTAAAATATATTCCTAGAAGTGAGATGGCAGGGTCATATGGGAGTTCCGTTTTCAATTTTTTTATGGACATGCCATTTTGTTTGTCATTATGGCTGCACCAGTCTGCTTTCCCATCATCAGTGTGCTAGGGTTCCCTTTCCTCCACAACCTTGCCAGCACTTGTCATTTGTCGATGGTACCCATTCTGACAGGAGTGAGGTGATTCCTCATTGTCCTTTTAATTTGCTCAATGTCCTTTTGGTTTCTGGTGTGTTGAAGGTGCTCTTTACATATTGACCTTTATACTCTACGTTCATATTTAGGGTTTTGTAGTAGCTAATAATTAGATTTGCCTCATAATTTTTGTTGAGTTCAAAGATCCATTTATTTGACTTATGAAGAATAATTGATGGTCATTCCCTTTTTGCTACTTTCTAAGCACAACAGAATGTAGTTTGTGTAGACGTTATTCCTCAACTTCTTCTTTCAACAGATATTTACACGTGTGCCTTCTGAGTGCTAAGTACGAGAAACGCCATATTTTATTCAGCAATGAGTTTTGTGGTAAAGACAACAGATATTCAAGGAAAAGAAAGTAAGTACTATTATGCACAAGAATGTTGAAAAGGAAAATAAGGGTGGTAATTTAGGCGGAATCAGTGGGGGCACTTGAAAACGCTTTTATTCATAAAAAATCAAGGGAACCAAGGGGTATTAGCTAAATCTTGAATGTTGGGGATGTGGCAGAGGTGCGTAGATCTCGAGGGAATATTTTAGACCCAGAATATGTGAATGGCTCTTATGGCTGTCACTTTGTATCAGGGCCCCTGTGTGGCAGAAATTTTATTGGGATTTGTTTACAAAAGTAATACCAAATTTTCCTTCTGAAGTTGTTTATGTGCATCAGTTACTATCCCATCAGTTATGTTTACACAGCCAATTTGACTTTGGGACATCAGCGAATTTAAGCATTTATGAAAATGAAAATGCTACATTTTAAAATGTTATATTCATAGACCCATTTAAGTAAAAATAGCTGAGTGTTCTAAACATACGATAGATTATGTAATGATTCTATTTCATAATAGAAGAGATGAAATCATTTTAAGCTGTAAGCAAAGAATGCAATTCAAATGGAGAATTTTTACTTCTGGCATTTTAACCGGAGAAGTAATAAAAATAATACAGACTATAAGTAAAATAACAAATCACTCTGAACGAATGATTCAATACTTTATTTCCAAGCTAGTACACACTTGTTGACCACCTGGGCACACTTTAAAATGAATAAAAGCTGACAATGCAAAAATGAAGAGAGGGCAATGCATGTAATCTCTCATCATATGGGAGACATGTAAAACTTTGCTTATTTCTAGGGGGCATTTGCATAACTTTTAATAATCAATATATATGGCCCACACTTTTTCCTCCACCTTAGTGGTTTCCTGAGTCCGCACCCCATCTAATTAGCAGCTCCAGCCAAGCTGTTTGTAGCAGCTTTTCCATATGCATGGCCTGGCCTGGCTCAGGCTTCAGACTCTCTAACCCCTCTCAAACAAGCAGCAGCTGGCATCAGAAAAAAATGTTAAAAACAACCCAAGATCCAGCACTAGCAGAAATCTGCATTGCTTCATGCTGGGTCTCTCCAGGGCATTTCCAAGCCCAATGAAAATAGCAGCTGGTGGTGGGCACGGTTGGAAGGTGCTGTGCCCAGCTTCACAGACCCCTCTCTTGCAGGATACAGGGTGTCCCGTGCCTCTCCCATTCAGTGGTACCAGCATTGTGAATGAGAAGCCTCCATGCACAGGCACCAGGACAGGAGCCCCAGCTTCTTCTACTGGTTCTCTGACCACAGTGTGGCAGCATCTGGCAGGATTGCTGAGGTAGGATGTCGCTGGCCATGCCAGCATGCAGCTTCCTGTGTCCGCCTGCTGCTGGGGATTCTATTCGGGTCCCTGTGCTCTCCTAACCCAGGTCTGTTTGCCCTACCAGATCATCAACAAGGACCTGTGGCTCAATGCCCTGAAGAACTATGAGTGGGCGATGGCCCCCAGTGAGCAGACAGGACGGGTGAGGAGGGGCCGCCTGGGTCTCCCCCGGTGTGCTGCCAGGTTCCTGGGCCATTGCTTTTCTCTCACAGGGACACCTGGATGCTGGGAGGGATACAGCCTGTGACACCAGGGCCTCAGGGTGTGTGCCTGAGACAGGAACTACCAGTACAACAAGGGCAGTGCAATTCCAGCTCAGCCAGGGGGCTTAGGCAGGAGGAGGGAGTGTGCATGTCCACTGTCACTCAGAGTCAAAGCAGATTCCTTGAGCCACTCCTCTGAGCTCTCCCTCTAGGCCGCCCACAGCACCTTCAGGCCTTGCCACCTGGCCCTCAACAGGGGCTGACATGACATGTTCTTCCTATACTCCTTTCCACAGGTGTCTGCAAATCCTCCTCATGCTGAGGCCTGGGCTGCTGCGCTGCCACGCCACATTGCCCTGTTGCTGCTCACCACCATCTCCTATTTCCTCAAGGTCTCCTCTTCCTCCTGTGGCCACTGGGATCGGCGTGCTCCTGATCAGTATCTTAGGGGGCAAAGTGTGGGCCACAGAGCTGGAGGAATCCTTGTTTTGCAGCCTTGTCAGAGGTTCTTCAATCCGTTTATCCATTTAGGTTTTCCAAGGAGAATACCTCATTTGTGTACCCTCCCTAACTGGAAAACAGGGCAGCATGCCCTGAAGCAGAAACACAGTGCTTCATTTTGTATGCAGTTCACTTCAAAGACTTTATGTACGTATGGTCATAGACACCCTGGGAAATCTGGGCCATGAATATAACTCACCATCCAAACACATTGCTTTGTATGTTTGTAGTAAAGTCAGACAAATTCAATTTTGTGGGAAACTTTATTCTGAAAATTTTAACACAACAAGTACTCAAATTAAACATTTAAGTATATTGTAATTAAATGAACACCTATGAAAAAACCTTGAATAATTCAAATTTTGCATTCTCTGCAGAAATTTCATAAAGGGTCGATAATTCTTGCTTCTTCCCCATCCCACCGTTTGCTTTTAGTCATTCTTAAATAAAAGAAGGCAATGTCTTTACAAATTAAATGTCAACCAAACCTTAGCATTATTTTTTATTTCAGTGTCTACTTCCTTTGTCACAGGGGCTTCCCCTATGACTCCTCCAGAGGAGCCCAATAGTTTAGCTACTGCACTGTATGATTCACTCTCTCCTGCGTAGATGGTGAATCCTATGATCCCCGCCAGCACCACGCTCAGGACCTCTTACAGGGGTGTCCCATCGGCTGTTGCAGTAATTGTTAATCCCCCTCCATCATATCCATCTCGTCTGCGGCTGTAATAATCATCCCAGCGACTCCTTCCACCATAAGTCAGAGGGGCCCTCATGTTGGTGGTGCTCCACCTGAGCTTCCTGGAAAGTCAATGACTAGATAACAATACTTTCACATCTTAACGAATAAGTTTAATTCAGTATGACATGACCCTAGTAAAGCCTTAAATAGTTGGAAAACCTATGCTTTTATACATACACCTGTGCTAAAAATATGTCAGTATTGCTGAGGCAAGCAAGGGAGCTTACATTTATCTAAAATACAGCTGAAGAATAATGTTTTACCTGAAATAATTGATTATGAATATATGTGAAGGCACATTTTCTGGAAACAGGCTGAAATCCTGACCTTCGTATTATTTCTATGCTTCACACTGTCTAATTCTCCTTCTGAAAAAGAAAAAAGTGAAAAGAACCCCCTGGATGTTGTGCCTAAGTGTGTCGAGCACCAGCCTTTGCACTGCAGGATACCGGGTTTGACTCCAGGTCAAGGGCATGACCCTGATTTTCAGGGTCCATTCCTGTCGCTGGATGGGAATTGTACATGAAGAAACGAAACAAAGTATCTCTCTCACATTGATGTAGAGTTCTCTTAGCCCCACTCCCTCCGTACCACTCTCCCGAGGTCAAAGATATATATCCTCAGGTGAGAAAAAAAAAGAAAAAGAAAATGTTGTACTTTGTTTCATTAATAAAGACAATAAATGAGTGTGATCCTTCACCCCTGAAAGAATTGCACTGTTCCAAATGAGCTGCTAACAAAAGAAAACAAGACCTCACAGATAATACAAAACCCATACTGCATATAGTCCTCCCTGTGGCAAATGGAAGTAAAATTAGAGTAAATCACAAGGCGGCCTGTTAAATCCAATCCTGTCACTTACATACAGTCTGTCTGGACACTTACCATAGCTCTCATAGGAACCTCTGTAAGAGCCTGCAGTTCGATATTCAGAATAATATCTACCAGGACTGCTGCCACAGCCATCACAATCACTACGTTAAAAAAACACGGTATTAATTTTGTCCAAGTTAACAACTGCAGTGTGCTACTAGATAAAAAGAGAGAAGGCTTTTAAACACCTGTGTCTCCTACAGGAGTGCTCATCTCCAGAACCTGAAAGGCCATGGTCACAGTGTGCACCCTCCCTAGATGGTGGGCCATAATGCTTCCTGACTCGGGAACCTGGATCACCTCTGCCAGAATAACTGAAGGAAATAAAGCAGAAGTATTTTGAAATCACCTTCTAAGATACAGAACAGGGACACACTCTGACTACACAGATAGGAAAATGCCAATGGGCAGAAGGCTTCAAGAGACATTTCTCCAAAGAAGATACACAAACAGCTAACAAGCTCATGAAAGGATGGGTCATTAGGGAAGTGCCAATCAACTAAAATGAGATACTTTATTCCTAAGTAGGTTCCAATGTTTTAAGAGGAAAACATCAGGAAATGTTGGGGATTTAGAACAACTGGAATCCTGTGCACAAGGAACAGAAAGGTGACAAGGTCTGGCTGCTGTTGGAAATAATGGAAATTAGGACTCTGAATATACTACATGCTACTTAGTCGGTCAATGGTAAATATTTAGTGTTATGATAGATGAATTTCACCTCACCAACAACAGTACCTAGCATGTATTAGGTGTCCTTATGTTTTGTTGCCGGTTACCTGTAACTAGTAGTGCCATCATCATTTCTTGGAGACAAATGGTAATTTCTCCTGGAAGGGGTTTTCTCTTTGCAAGGAACGCTTGCATAATTCTCTCTCACACATGACAGCGGTCCTGTAAATGACAAATACTTACGTGAGGGCATCACAATGGAGATCAATGTTTTAAGGAAAAAGCAACTATTCAAAGCACCACTTTATTTCCTCTTTCAATGAAAATGTTTACATTTCCTCTAAGACTCCAATAAGCTCATGGTTAAATGCACTGTAGAATGTTATTCTGGAATGTATTATCTTTTGACATCTTGTCCTCCCTCTATATCTTCCTTAATTTCTTAAATTACCATCGGTGGGAAAAACCTGTCCACTCCTGAACAAAGTGCAAGCAATTTCCATGATGTCCACATACATATTGATCAGTGCCTTCCTATATCTTGACACGCATTTGTCAATTTTTCTCCTTCTCTACTTTCCACTGTCTTTCTCACAATCTCTTGTCGACATTACTAAAAGATTCTTAATCGTCCTGCTACACTCACTCACCATGCACTTTCACTTATGAACTAATAATTCCTTCATTATGCAAGTATTGAATTATTAGCTTCTCGGTGAAAACACTTTCCATTGCTCCCGGAAGTCCATAATATGCCAAGTAATGCACATGCAATTTCAAAATCAACTTCCTCACTTATCTAAGAACATTTCATGGTGTACTTTCAAAAACATTTTGGACAGAGGACAAGCCTTGTGCTCTTGTTGTGCACTTGGGTATATCTATATATCCTATCTAATAAAAAAACAATATGCAAATTAACCATCACTCTGTCACAAAGATGACAGCAGCCACAGAGCTGGAGCAAGGAGGAGGCTTGGGTTTCCCCAGGTGATGGAGCAAGCCAAGCTTCCCATCTGCCCTTGCTGGCCATGGGCTCTGCTCAAGGCTACAAAGTTTCAATTATAAACTACCCCCCAAAAAACAATAAATCCCCCATAAACTAAAACAAGGAGAGTCTGGGAGCTTGGGTCACCAGCGGGTTAAAAACAGCCCTCAGCCCCTCTCCCCGGCTGGCCAGGAATACCAGCAGGATCCTCACCCTGATCCGGGACACCCTTCAGGGCAAACTAGCCAGCCCCTACTGGTGCACCAGGCCTCTGTCCTATATAACAAAAGGGTAATAGGCAAATTAACTCTATCAGCAGAACAACTGGAAATGACTGATCACTATTACACACGCTGACAACCAGGGAGAAGATGTTCAATGCAGGAGCTGCCCCCCTGGTTGTCAGTGCACTCCCACAGGGGGAGCTCTACTCAGTCACAAGCCAGGCTGATGGGGGCCAGCGCAGTGGTGGTGTTGGGAGCCTCTCCAGCCTTCTCAGCAGTGCTAAGGTCGTCCTACTGCAGCTTACGCCTTCTCCCTGCTGGCAAGTGGACATTCCTGAGGGCTCTCGGGTGGCCAGAAGGATGTCTGACTTCCAGCTGAGGTGGACATGCTAAGCCAGCAGGTGGACAACCCCCGAGGGAGTCCCAGACTGCAAGAGGGTACAAGCTGGGCTGACGGACCTCCCCGAGTGAACAAATTTTTGTGCACCAGGCCTCTAGTCTACACTAGTAAAGGACAAACTTGCAAATTGACCGTACCTTCACTACACCTAAGCCATGCCCACACGCCAATCAGAGTGACTATATGCAAATTAAACCAACCAATAAGGCAGCTGGCAGCCATGGAGCTGAAGCGAGCAGGAGGCTTGGTTGCCCCAGTGATGGAGGAAGCCAAGCTTCCTGCTTGCCATGACCGGATCTGAGCTCCACTCAAGGCAACAAATTTTCAATTATAGAAGATAAATAAATCCCAGATTTCTGCTTAAGCTGGCCGTGGCCTCGGACCTGGAGCGAGCAGGAGGCTTGGGCTGCCCCTGGTATGGAGGAAGCCAAGCCTCCCGCCCGCCCTGGCTGGCTCTGAGCTACACTCAAGGCTACAAATTTTCAATTATACTAGGTAAATAAATCCCAGAATGTAAAAAAAACAAAGACAAAAACAAAAAAGAGGAGAGGCTGGGAGCTTCCATCGCCAGGGTCTTGGCCAACCTAAAAGCAGCCCTCAGCCCCTCACCCAGGCTGGCCAAACCTTCATGGGGTTAGGGTATCCACTGGGGTGGGGCTTGACCAGCCTGAAAGAGCCATCAGCCCCTCATCCAGGCTGGCCAGGCACTCCAGTGGGCACCCCCACCCTGACGGGTGTGTGATCTGCTGCAAACAGCAATCATCCCCTCATCCAGGCTGGCCAGGCAGCCCAGTGGGGACCCCAACCCTGATCCAGGACACCCTTCAGGGCAAACCAGCCGGCCCCCACCCGTGCACCAGACTTCTATCCTATATAGTAAAAGGGTACTATGCCTCTCAGCACCGGGATCAGCTGAGCCTCGAGGCCTCCCGGCACGCACGGGGATCAGCGTGACAGGGGGCAGCGCCCAAACCCCCTGATCGCCCTGAGGCTCTGTGTGTGACAGGGGGCGGGGCCATAACCTCCCTATCCGCCCTCTCTGTTCGTGACAGGGGAAGGTGCCCCAACTCCCCAATCAGCCCTGCTCTGAGCCCGACCAGTGGCTGCACCTAGGGATTGGGCCTGCCCTCTGCCACCCGGGAGCAGGCCTAAGCCAGCATGTCGTTATCTCCCGAGGGGTCCCAGACTGCGAGAGGGCACAGGCCGGGCTGAGGGGACCCACCCTCCCCCTCGAGTGCACAAATTTTTCTACACCGGGCCTCTCTCTACATATAAAAGACTGAGTGACTGTATGTCTTTGTGACCATCAGACCCACAGCCAGTATACATGATGTGCACTGGCAATCTACATTTATAAAAGGCAAATATGCTAAGTGTCCATCTGGGTAATGACATCATGTAGCAATGCCCGGCTTCCTCTCCCCAGCAACTCACCTCCTTGCAGTTTCTTCAGTCCTAGAACATGACTTGGTTTAGAGCCAGGTGGGAATATTTTACACTAACCAAATGTCTGTGAAGCATTTTCCCGTGTGTCTTTTGATCCTCACAGAAGTCGTGGAATAGGTAGATGGTAGACTCGGTGGTATCCTATTTTCTCTTCATTAGCCAGAAAACAGAGATTTAGAAAGCTGAGAAACTTGACCTGACTGAAAATAAGGAAGAAATGATGGAACTTGTAAATGACTTCAGGTTTTCTCACTGTGAAGAATATAGTCAAACACTGCTGCAGTTAAATGGTTTACTCTTTGTTCTCCCTGGGTGAGCTACAATAATAACCTGCTTTGTGTTGAAATTTACTGCTGTGTTGCTCACAATTACCTGAAAGAGAAGTTGCGCTGCTTCACTGGGTTGGAAAAAATTTAGCTACCTTAGACAGCAGGTCTAATTAAGCAAGTTTACACCCTCTCGCTCTCTCTCTGTCACTCTAGGTTGACCTGCCCATGTGCGAAACATATGCAGCTCTTCCTGGCGCCAATGGTATGCATGTGTTTCAATTTGTCATGGTCAATCCTGAATTTGGTTGACACTTCTATTATAGAGAAAGGGCAAATAGCGGCATTACAATATTTCTTCTAATTAATTCCTTAGTATTAATTAGTATTTCCTTAGTATTAATTAATTAGGGCCACAAGTATTCTAATAGTGGCAAGATGTCATCTGTGAATAGTAAGGTTTTATTGGGCCAAAAGCCTAAGGGACCATTATGAGTCGTTGCTATGATGCACACTGACCAGCAGGTGGCAGATGCTCAACACAGGAGCTTCCCCCTGGTGGTCAGGGAGCTCCCAGAGTGGGACCCTTGCTCAGGCAGAAGCCAGGCTCATACCTGGAGAGTGCAGCTGTGGCAGCAGGAGCCTTCGCTGCCTATGCCACAGTGCTACCAATTGGTGGTGGCAGGTGGAGTGGGGCTTGGATGAGCGGGAACACAGCACCTGGCTCCAGCTTGGGCTCCTGCCCACCTGCCTGCCGTTTTGTGCACTGCTACATCCCTCAGAAGATTTCAGACCTAACCTGGCAGTCCCATATCTCCCAAGGGGTCCCAGATTGTGTGAGGCCGCAGGCCAAGCTGTGGGATGACACCGGTGCTTGAATTTCATTCACCGGGCCTCTAATCATTTCATAATTTATCACCCATTTAGCATGGTTCTCTTCTAATGCTGAATAATTTAAAGTAGAAACTGAATTTTGGTAATGATGGCCATTGAGATTTAACTGCTCTTTAGCGGTATTATTTAATGGCTTATATGAAGGGCACTAATCTCCTTCAAATATGAGAAATATTACATTCCCATAAATATTACTATGTTCCAGTGCTAATTCTTTCCACTAATGCCACTAAGTGAGCCTTTCACTAATTTTCTTTGCTCACTAGCTCATCCAAAATTGAAATGGGCAGGCTGCTTGTCTATATTCAAGTGCAGAGGCATATTCTTCTTAACTACACTGATGCTATCAATACTTTCAATTTTCCAACATAATTTATAGTGAGGGTCTCTATGTTAGATTTTAAAACATCTCTTTACTAATATGAATAAGTCACTTTTACCTGATTTCTTCACAACTATGTGCATGCAATGATTTGGAACTGGCAATGCCTGACTCTTTCAAGTGTGCCTTCCCACCCTTGTTTTCATTAAAACACCATCAGAACCCACATTAATCACTTTTCAGTCTGTTAAGAAAATGCAGACCGTCGGCGGATTACATTGGACTCGAAGTACATCATTTTGTGGTTACAGTGCCATCCTCTGAGTATTTATTTTAAAAAAACTTCCACCATTTATATGTATTTACATATGTGCTTTATGTTTTTTATTATTTACTAGAGGCAAGGTGCACAAAAATTTGTGCACTGGAGGGGGGCCCCTGAGCCCAGCTTGGCCCCTATCACATACTGGGAGCCCTCAGGGGATGTCCTACTCCCTGCTCCATGCTCCCTTTGGCCTAAGCCACAGCCTGGCCTCCCTTTGTGGGCGCCGACCGGGCTGATCAGGCAAAGACATCAGCTCAATCACCCCGCTGTTGCAGCCACTGCCAGTCAACCTCAGCCACCAAGGTGTTTTCATCAACACGGACTCCAGTCCCTTTACTATGAAAAAAATGACAACTTTTATTAGGCATTCTCAAGATGTGTCTTTCATAGGATATGACATTTCTTTCTTTCTTCCTTTTCTTTCTCTTCCTTCCTTCCTTCCTTCCTTCCTTCCTTCCTTCCTTCCTTTCTTCCTTCTCACCTGAGAATATGTTTCCATTGATTTTTCAAGAATGTGGAAGAGAAAGGGAAAGACAGAGAGAAACATCAAAGTGAGAGGAACACTTTGATTGGTTGCCACCTGCATGAGCCCTGACCTGGGCCCAGGCCAGGGAGGAGCCTGCAACCTATGTACATGCCCTTAGCCAGAATTGAACCAAGACTCAGCAGTGGGCAGGCCAAGGCATTATCCACTCCGCAAAACCAGCAAGGATAGGATATGACATTTCTTACCCCTCCAGCAGTGGACCTTCCTTTTTTCTCCAGGAGTGCGGTAAAAAACCCTACATCACCTATTTTGATTCTTATTACCCAATTTACTAAGAATATTACCAGTGGCATAGAGGGAGCTTAACCAATGAGCAGTCAGAAAAGGTGTTTCCTCTGGAGTTCACACCAATTGCCGGCTTGGTCCCTGCCCAGGCCTAATGTCTGTGGTCCAGTCATTAGCTCTGGGCAGGGAACCACCAACTCCCTAAATCGTCTGCTCAGACCCTGCTCCCCATGATCACTGGCTCTGCCCCTGCTTACGGCCATGGCCAGCTGCCTCTCTGCTCCCTGAAATTGATGGCTTTGCACCTGCACAGGGCTAATGCCTCTGGCCGGGGCATTAGGCCTGGGCAGGGGACCCCCAACTCCCCAGGATTGCCAGCTCCACCCCTACCAAGGCCTAATGCCATGGGCAGGAGACCCCATGCTCCCCTCAATCACAGGCTCCACCCCAGCTCAAAACTAACGCCTCTAGCAAAGGCATTAGACCTGGGAAGGGACCAATAGTACCCCTGCAATTACCGGCTCCAGCCCTGCCCAGGCCTAATGCCTCTGGCAAAGGCATTAGGCCTGGGCAGAGGACCCCCAGCTCCCACCAACGCCAACCCCTCTCCGGCTCCCCACCATCGCTGGCTTACCCCCTGCAACGCCCAAAATCCAAGCTCCGCCCTTGCCCAGGCCTAACGCTTCTGACCAAGGCATCAGGCCTTGGCAGGGGACCTCTCAGCTCTGATTGCAGGCTCCAATAGCCTATAGCCATTGGGCACCTCCTTATGCTAATTAACCGCCATCTTTGTTGGGGGTTAATTTGCATATCATGCTGATTAGCCAATGGGAGGTTAAGGGAAGATACTGTCAGTTACCCTGTTTGTCTATTATTAGATAGGATTTAGCACAAGTAAAGGTCAGGAATCGTTATTTCCCTTTTAATTTTTTACTTTTATATTTTATTTTTTTTTTATTGTTTCACCTCATTACTGCTGTGTATGTGTGCTCCATGTGAGTGATGTAGATGCTTATCTAGGTGGGTTCTGACTTACGGCAAAAATCATTATGACGTGCTGCAGGAATAGATCTTAAATGTAACATGAGGACCTATTGTACTTATATTCTCCTGATTAAGATGTCGTTATTTCGTCTTCATATTTCCTCATTAAGTACATGATTGTTGGAAGCACAAAGTATATCTTTATACATCTTTGTGATTCTTAGACTATTAATTCAATAAGAAATAAAAACTGGGTTGGGGGGGGAAGATGGGGAGGTCAAGGGGAGAAAACAAAAAAAAAAGGACACATCTCTAATATGCTTTGAAAAACTTTAGGGAATAAAAAAAAATTAAAAAATGAAAGCCTTATCCTTATAAAAAGATCTGGCCTTATAATTAAATGGCCTAATACATTTTAGAGTAGGGCACCTTTCCAAAGTATTCTCAGAAGAACATGGCTTGAAATGCAGGGTGTATCCTTTAACACCCTATTGGAAACAAGAGCCTTAGTTGGGCTCCATCATGATCCAAACAGAGACAGAAACAGCAAGAGACATGGCAGGTTTCTGTTACTATATTCCTACTGAGCATCCCTCAATGCACATTTCCTGATGGTGCTATTGATCAGAATGTGCACTCACAGGACATTAGGACCTTCATGCACAACTCCATCCTGAAACCACATGAAAGAGAAGCCTATTGGACAAGAATGTTAGCAGGGACTTTACAATGCAGAGGGATTCTGAAGAAGGTTGAAAAAGGTGGCAGAACCCTAGCTAGTTTGGAACAGTGGACAGATCACAGGCCTTAAGAATGAAGGGCCCAGATTTGATTCAGGTCAAGGGCACTTGCCTGGGTGTGGGCTCAATCTCCTGCCTGGGGCTTGCAGGAGGAACTGATCAAAGAATCGCTCTCATCACTGATGTTTCTAACTCTCACAAGCTCTCCTTTCCTCTCTGAGATAAGTACAAATATATTTAAAAGAATGGTGGCAGAATCATGGATGATGCAGGGACATGCTCCCAGGAACAAACTGATATTCCAACTAAAATACAGAACAACTTCCTGAATAATCAATGGAAAACTCACAGGAGAGAACCCTGACACCAGAGGACCAAAGGTGGGCGCCACTTAGACACTGGTAGGAGGAGAGGAGTCTTGAAGGGGCGGGCCTGACACCCACAGACAGCAACTGAAGTCTCGGAGAGATATCTCAGCTGTGGAGGACTGCCACTGAGAAATCTGGGTCTAATCCCCAAGCTGCGCCTCCTAGCAGAGAGCACCAGAACTGAGGAGGGTACCCATATAACCTGTGGATGTGAATAGCAGCAGGGCACTGTCTGCCAGGGAGAGACAGCTAGAAATTCAGGTATCCTCTTAAAGGGCCAGCGCACAAATTTCCCTGTGGAGCCACACAGCTTGTGCCCTGGCAAAGGGAGGGGGAAGTGGACTGGAGCTGTGAAGGAAAAAGCCAGAACTGGGGAGTCAAGGGTTCCAGCACAGAAGACAGACACTTCAAGTTTCCTGGGAGGAGTCATTTCCTCATGCAGCAGAGAAAATCTTTCCCATGCAGACATTTGCCTTTCCTGGAGGGGAGACAATTAACACACACTACTGGGAAACACCTTGCCCGGAGGACACTTAAGAGATTATAAATAACAATAAACCTCCACACAGAAGCAACTGCCCCACCCTGTTGAAACAAACTCTTGCTATAACCTGAGGACCATTGCCTTGGAAGCAAGTTAAGTTGGAATCCTATCAGTCTATAGACAGAGGAGGTCTCTGGAGGCTTTGAGTCTTTGCCTGACCTACTTAGTCAGAAACATCCTTTAATAATATTCTGCACTAGAGACTGAGAGGCACAGAGGATCTACCTAACTTGTCACCGCAAACCCACACAGAAAGCCAGAAAGAGGAAATAAATAAACAACCCCCAAATGAGAGAACTAGAGAATTCTCCAGATATAGAGGGAGATGAAGCACAGAGAAGACATTTATCTGAATCTGACTTCAGAGTTATGAAGGTAAAAGAGCTCAACAGCATGAAAAAAGATATAGTAACTATGAAAAGAAGAACAGTCCTAGATATAAAATGACATAATACAAACAGGAGGACCATTTACATAACAATATTAGAATAGCGAGTGTGCCAAAAGAGGCAGGAGGGGAGAAAAGCCTAGAGACGGTCTTTGAAGAAACAATGGCAGAAGACTTTCCTAACGTGGTAAAGAAAAATCCCACACAAGGTCAAGAGCCAAAGAGAACCCAAAAGAAGAAGTACCCAAACACGTGCCCAGACACATCATAATTAAAATGCCAAAAATTAAAGACAAGGAGAGAATCTTCAAGGCAGCAATTAAAAAGAAAACTGTTAGCTACAAAGTCGTCCCCATAAGGATGAGTCCTGATATCTCATCTGAAACTCTACAGGCCAGAGGGATTGGCATGAAGTACTCAAGTTAATGGAAAGAGAGGATCTGAGACCAAGATTACTATATACGGCAATTCTTTCCTTCAAAATAGACGGTCAAATACAGAGCTTCATAGACAGAAAGAGGCTAAAAGAATAAATTGTCACAAAGCCAGCATTACAAGAAATGCAAAGGGATTGCTGTAATGAGAATGAGAAACAGTGACAGAAACTTAGCCATACAGAAAGATAATGGAAAGAAATAAATACCTATCAATAATAACTCTAAATATAAATAGGTAAATGCTCCAATCAAAAGGCATAGGGTTTCAAAATGGATACAAAAATATGATGCAAGTATATGCTGTATACAGAGTGCCATCTGAAAACAAAAGACACACAAAGGATTGGAGTGAAGGAATGGGAAAATTTCCATGCAAATGGAAAGAAAAAAAGGCTGGAGTACCAATATTCATATCACAAAATAGACTTTTTAATAAAGGCCATTACAAGAGACAGAAAGGTCACTGCATGATACCAAAGGGATCAACCAGCAGAAAATATTACCCTAGGAAACAAATATTCATCCAACATAGGAATATATGTATATCTCCTATCTAATAAAAGATAAACATGGTAATTAGCATACGACCAGTACTCTTCCCTTTGGCTATCAGCGAGATATGCAAATTAGCTGCCTGCCAAGATGGCGGCCAGCAGCCAGGCAGCTTGAAACTAACATGAGGCTTGCTTGCTTCAGTGACAGAGGACACCAACGTTCCGAGCCTGCCTTGCCGGCCTCTGAGCTTGCAGTTTAAGAAACATTGTAACAAATATAGAAGCTAAACAAAGCCCCAGAAACATGCTTTCAGTGAGCCCGAGATCTCAGAGCTGGAGTTCTATATTGTTTCGATTATAGAACACAAACAAACCAGATACCGTCTATCAGCAGCAGAGGCCTCAGAGCTGGAGCCAGAGCTAAAGCTGGCCCAGAATAAAAAAAAAGAAACAAAAAAGCATTTGGGAGCTTCAGTCGGCCAGAAAACAGCCCTCAGCCCCTCACCCAGGCTGGCCAGGCCCCACAGTGGGGACCCCCACCCTGATCCAGGACACCCTTCAGGGCAAACCAGCCAGCCCCACCCATGCATCAGGCCTCTATCCTATACAGTAAAAGGGTAATATGCCTCGCAGCACCGGGATCAGCAGAGCTGAGAGGGCTCCCGGCACCCACGGGGATCAGCGTGACAGGGGGCAGCACCCAAAACCCCTGATCGCCCTGAGACTCCGTGTGTAACAGGGGATGGGACTTCAACCTCCCTATCCGCTGTGCTCTGTTCATGACAGAGGAAGGCGCCCCAACCCCCTGGTCAGCCCTGCTCCGTGCCTGATGGGGGGAGCTCCCCAACCCCCTGATCGCCCTGCGGCTCTGTGTGTGACACGGTGTGGCGCCTCAAACCCCTGATCAGCCCTGCTCTGTGTTTGACAGGGTGCTGGGCCCCAACCCTCTCCTACCCCTCGGGCCCTGCTCTGTGTGTGACGGGGTAGAGCCATAACCTCCCCATCAGCCCTGCCCTGAGTGTGACTGGGGGCGGTGTCCCAACCCCCCAATCGGCCCTACCCTGAGCATGAGTGAGGGTGGCATCGCAACCTCCCAATCTGCCCTGCTTTGTGCATGACAGGAGAAGGCGCCCCAACTCCCCAATCAGCCCTGCTCTGAGCCCGACAAGGGGCTGAACCTAGGGATTGGGCCTGCCCTCTGCCACCCAGGAGTAGGCCTAAGCCAGCAGGTCGTTTTCTCCTGAGGGGTCCCAGACTGCGAGGGGGCACAGACCCAGCTGATGTACCCTCCTTTCCCCACCAAGTGCACAAATTTTTGTGCACCGGTCCTCTAGTATATACATGCCAATTCAAAGCTATATGCCAAAATGCTGGACAATGTGGATGAAATAGATGAAGTCAGTAAAAAATGCGAACTACCAAAATTGATTCAGAAAGAATTACTTATACATCTGAAACAAACAAACAAAAATCAAACAAAGAGACTTCCAGGGGACTTTAATGGAGAGCCTGAAAACAGGACAGTCATAGTAGCAGACTTTTATTACTCCTATCACTTCACTGGATAGATCTTCCATGTGACAAGACAATGATTCAGAGACTCTAAAGGACACACTGCATCAGATGGATTTAATTGACATTTTAGAACGTTCACCCCAACAGAGCAGAATATACTTTCTTCTCAAGTGCACAGGGGTCATTCCCAAAGATAGACCACATGGTAGGACACATAACAAGTCCCTACAAGTTCAAGAAGATTTAAATCATATCAAGCATGTTCTTGGATCACAGTGGAATGAAATGAGAAATCAACTAGCGTAAAAACACCCAAAAACTTTTAAACACTTACAGGCTAAATAGCATGCTATTAAACAATGAATTTGTTACAATGAGATCAAGAAAATATCAAAGACTTTTTGGAAAAAAAGGAAAATGAACAAATAACAACACAATATCTCTGGGAAACAGCAAAAGCAGTCCTGAGAGGGAAGTTCATAGCACTATAGACCTATCTCAGAAAAGAACAAAAATCAGCAATAAACTATTTATCCCTACAACTGAAGAATTAGAAAGAAACCAACAAGAAGAGCCCAGAGTAAGTAGCGGAAGGAAAAATTAAAGATTACAGTAGAAAAAATAACAGAGAAAAAAAATTCAATGAAACCAAAAGCTGGTTCCATGAAAGGATAAACAAAATTGATAAACCATTAGCAAGACTCATGAAGAAACAAACACACATGATTCCAATAAGTAAAATCAGAAACAAGAGTGGAGGAGTAAGCACTGGCACCACAGAAATTCAAAGGATTGTAAGAAAATACTATGAACAACTATATGCCAAAATGCTGGACAATGTGGATGAAATAGATGAAGTCAGTAAAAAATGCAAACTACCAAAACTGATTCAGAAAGAATTAAGAAACATGAACAGGCTCATAACAACTGATGAAATAGAAGCAGTAATCAAAACACTTCCAACCAACAAAAGCTCAGGTCTGGACAGCTTCACAGGGGAGTTCTACCAAACAGTCAGAAAACTACAATCTATACTCCTCAAACTGTTTCAGAAAATCAAAGAGGAAAGAATACTTCCAAACTCTTTGTATGAGGTCAGCATTATTCTAATTCCAAAAGAAGGTAAAGACACTACAAAGAAAGAGAATTACAGGCCACTATAGCTGATGATGACAGATACTAAAATCCTCAACCAAGTATTAGCAAATCACATCCAGCATTATATTAAAGGACCAAATGACATGATCAAGTGGGATATATTCCAGGGATGCAAGGCTGGTATGATATTCACAAATCAATAAATGTGATACAACTCATAAACAAACTGAAGGTTAAAAATCACGTGATCATATTGATAGACACAGAAAAAGAATTGGAAAAAACCCAACCCCCAATTTTGATAAAAAGTCTCAGCAATGTGGTAATAGAGGGAGCATACTCAACATGATAAAGGCCATATATGAGAAACCCACAGCCAACATCATACTCAATAGGCAAAAACTAAAACCATTTCCCATGAAAGAACAGGAACATGACAGTGATGCCAATTTTCACAATTCCTGTTCAACATACTACAGGATGTGCTACCATAGTGCTCAGACATGAAGAAATAAAAGTCATCCCAACCGGAAAAGCACATAATAAATGAATTTGGTCATGAATAAGGATACAAAATTAACACCCATAAATATATGTATTTTTATTTACCAAGAATGAACTCCCAAAAAGATAAACTAAGAAAAGAATCCCACTTACCATTGCAATAAAGGAATTAAGGAAAAAACTCAATTAAGGAAGTAAAAGAACTGCACTTGGAAAATGACAGAATATTGAAAAGGAGATAAAGATATCAACCAGTGGACTAATATACTGTGTTGATGGGTTGGTAGAATTAACATTATTAAGATGTCCATACTACCCAAAGCAATTTATAGATCCAATGTAATCTCCATTAATATACCAACAGAATATTTCACAGACAAAGAACAAACTCTTCAAAAATTCATATGGAGTAAAAATAGCCTCAGCAATCCAGGGAACTACAAAAAAATATGGAAGGCTCACAATACCAGATATTAAGCTATATTATAAAGCCACCATTCTCAAAACTGCCTGCTACTGGCACTAGAAAAAACATATACACCACTGAAACAGAACAGAGAACCCAGAAGTGGACCCAAGTCATTACACTGTATTATTAATTTACAAAGGAGGCGAGAGCATTCAATGGAGTCAAGACAGTCTCTTTGATTTCTACAAGATGGCGGCGATATAGGCAGACGCGTCCCAGGTCTTGTGCCAGAGCAGATGGAGTAAGCAGCTGAAACTAATAACACCCACCGCGAATTGGCGAAATTACTCAGCTGGTGAGACGGTTTGCAGTAGGGAAGTGCAGAGCTACCCTGGAATGGTAAACGAACCAGGGATCTGGGCAGGAAAGTTTGCCAGACCTCTGAGCCCAGAGGCTCAGAGGGAGACCGCATGGCACTGGGACAGGCACAGCCCCTGACTGGGGAAAAGAGATCCGCGGGATTCCTGGCACAGGGGGATTTGAGATTTGGGTTCTGTGATTACGGAGGACTGAGCCTAGAGGGGGCTGCCTCAACAGCTGAACAGACCATGCAGTGCTGGTAAGAGAGGAGCTTACAGAAATTCAGACTTCCCCGTTTCTGTGGCCAGCATTTGTTTGTTTATATTCACTGAACCCTGTTCATAGGACATTTCAGATACAGACACTCACCTGTGCTGAAAGAGAGGGAGAAGATGCAGATGAGTGGAATCTGGGGAGAGGCTGGGGAGAAAGTGGGCGCCGGGAGAGGTGCCAGCAAATTTAGTGCTGAGACACCCCTGGACCAGGACTCGGGCAGCCATTCTTTCCGGAGTGTGGGACTCCTCCACCTAGCCCCCAGGCAAGGAGCACAGCCACACCCAGATTAGACCCTGAATGAGATGAAGGATTAAAATAATCTGACCAGTCCCTGGGCGTTAACAGGGTCTGGCCTATAGAGGGACTTTCAGTCCCAGCAATAACATAGACCAGGGCCACGATTAAAGAACCGGTTCTGGGGAGTTGACCACCCCAAACCAGTTTTAAGTGCAATAGAGAAAATAAAACGTTGGTACTGAATAGAGACGCTGTATAGCCTCAGAGGCCAACCCAAAAATATTGCCACCCAGAGGCTGAGCCACAACCTTAATCTCAGCTAAACACAAATTAAGGCAGTCTGGGACACAAATACAGCCTGCTTTAAAATCAGGACTATGGTTTACAACACTGATGAACAGTGTATCGCAGGGACATTCAACACTTCCCTGAATAACTGGCAAGACCAAGGCGAACCAGACTGAAGAGTAGAAGAACCGAATTACCTTCACTACTGCAATATTTTTTTTCTTTTTTCACTTTTTAACTAAGAAAGCAAATTTTTCTTCTTTTTCCATCAGCTGATTTTATCCTTTTAATTACCACATTTTTATGTTTAACCAGTTTTATTGCTGCTACCACTTTACCATTTTTTTAAAGTGACATTTTATTGTCTCTCTATTTTATTTTGGGATTAGTGTTCTCCATTCTATTTTCATCGTTCCTATAGCATCAATTTTCCCTACCTCAATTTTACCTCTATGCTAAAACCCTCTTCCCCACTTTTCCCTTTTTGTTGTCCTGTTTCTCTTACCCTATTCCTGCTTTAGATTTTCCTGATTCCTTCTTGTTCCCCCTGTCAAAATTTCACCCTAATTATCTATCCTATTTTGACTCCACTGCTCTAAATCCTTATACACCTATCCCTTATCTTTCTTCACTATCCAAAATTTTTTCCCTTCTTTTATCTTTCCATGTTTTGTTGCTGTTTGCTTGATTGTTGAGTATTTTGGGTGTTTTTTTTGTTTGTTTGTTTGTTTGTTTTGTGTGTGTGTGTGTGTGTGTGTGGTTTAGGACTGGTTGTGAGGTTGTTTTGCTTTTTCCTTTTATTTTTCTTTTGCTGGCTTTTCCCCTCTCTCCCCCCACCCCCCCGCTCCCCGCCAGTTATTTTTGTGCTTCTGTTTTCCCTTGCCTCTCTTGATATTATTGATTATTTGTAGTTTGCATTCATCTCCAGTGATCTGTTGCTGGAATCTGTTGGGATTAGTGGCGCTTCTATCAGAGTTTTCTCCTCATATAAATAGTCTCTTCCCCTCTTCTACTTCGTTCTCTCTTTTCACTCTTTTTTTTTTCTTTTTTTCTGCGTCATTTTTCCCAATTTCATTTTTGAACTCCTTTTTTTTCTTACTTTTCTTTTCTTTTCTCTCTGTTATATTTTTCTCTTCTTTCTTCCTTATCCCCTAATCCTCTTAATTTGGGCAGTCTCCTTTATTTGGGGTTATTAATATTGTGAATATATTTGTCTTCAGTGCCTGGTACGTTGTGGCTTGATTTGTTGCATTATGTGACCTTAAATCAACGCAGCAGATCCAAGCCGCAGCAGCCTCCTGATCACCATACCGTCTGAGGATCAGCAGCTGTATGTGAAGCCTCCCCCCACCAGCAAGAAGAGCCACCAAAGCTGTGAACAGCACACATAAGAGGAGCTGCCAACTGAGGAAAATCTGCTATCGCAACCGCCCGAGGAGCAACCACAGCCCAAGGAGCCACTGCCACCCAGGGAGCAGCTCATGAATGACTCAACGTCTAGATATGTCAGTCAGATCAAACATGGGTAGACAAAGAAATCCCGAAAGGAAAGAGAAGGAGGATTCGCCAGAAAACCAGCTAAGTGATACAGAGGCATGCAACATGAGAGGAAAAGAATTCAGAATAAGGGTCCTAGAGTCCATAAACCGGATGGAGGAAAAAATCAAAAACATATAGAAGAACCAAGAAAAAAACAGATGAAAAAATCAACTACTTAAGCAAGAATCAAGAATTAAGAGATGAAAAAATCAACAACTTAAGTAAGACCCAAGAAGAAATGAAGAGTGATATAGCTGCAATAAAAAACACCATTGAAAGTATCAACAGTAGACTAGGAGAAGCGGAGGACCAAATTAGTGAATTAGAAGACAAGGAAGCAAACACACCCAAACTGTACTGCAATTGGAGAAAAAAATTAAAAGACAGGAGGAGAGCGTAAGTGAGATTTGGGACAACATGAAACGAAACAACATATGGATAATAGGGGTGCCAAAACAACAGAAAGAGGAACAAGGATTAGAAAACCTATTGGAAGAAATAATATCAGAAAACTGCCCTGTGTTGGGGAAGAAAAAAGTCACACAAGCCCAGAGAGTACGAAACAAGGTGAACCCGAAAAGACCGACACAAGACACATCATAATTATCATGGCAACTGTTCAGGGCAAAGAGAGAATCTTACAGGCTGCAAGAGAGAGACGGAAAGTTACATACAAGGGATCTCCCATTAGATTATCCAATGATTTCTCAACAGAAACACATCAGGCCAGAAAAGAATGGACAGAAATTTACAAAGTGATGCAAATCAAAGGACTGAATCCAAAAATACTCTATCAAAGGCTATCATGCAAAATTGAAGGGGAAATAGGAAGCTTCACAGACAAAAAAAGGCTGCGAGAGTTTATCACCACCAAGCCGGCAATGCAAGAAATTCTAAAGGGACTGGTGTAAAAAAAGGAACAAAAAGCTCAGAAAGAAAACAGCCACACACACAAAAAAGAAATGGCTACAAACATGTACCTTTCAATAATAACTTTAAACTTAAACGGACTAAATGCTCCAACCAAAAGACATCGAGTGGCTGAATGGATAAAAAAAACATGACCCATACATTTGTTGTCTACAAGAGACGCTCCTCAGAAGAAGGGACTCTCACAGACTGAAAGTGAAGGGATGGAAAAATATCTTTCAGGCAAATTGAAAGGAAAAGAAAGCTGGGGTAGCAATACTTATATCGGACAAAATAGACCTCAAAGTGAAGGCCATAACAAGAGATAAGGAAAGCCACTTCATAATACTAAACGGATCAATACATCAAGAAGATATAACCCTGGTAAACATATATGCACCCAATGCAGGAGCACCCAAATACATAAAAAAAAAAACTCCTGGAAGATATCAAAGGAGAGATCGACAACAATGCAATCATAGAGGGGGACTTTAATACACCACTGACATCACTGGATAAATCCTCTAGGCAAAAAATCAGCAAAGAAACAGCCATCCTAAATGACTCACTAAATCAGATGGACTTAATTGACATCTTCAGAACGCTTCACCCCACAGCCAAGGAATATACATTCTACTCAAGTGCTCTTAAGACACATTCAAAAATAGACCACATATTGGGTCACAAACAAAGTCTCCCCAAATTCAAGAAGATTGAAATCATAACAAGCATCTTCTCAGACCACGATGGCATAATATTAGAAATAAACTACAATAAAAACAACCCAAAATACTCAAACACTTGGAAGCTGAAGAGCATGTTATTAAATATTGATTGGGTTACCAATGAGATCAAAGAAGAAATTAAAAACATCCTGGAAACTAATGACAATGAAAACACAACAATCCAAAACCTATGGGACACATAGAAAGCAATCCTGAGAGGGAAGTTTATAGCTCTACAGGCCTATCTCAAAAAACAAGAAAAAATGGTAGTAAATCATCTAACTCTACATCTCAAAGAATTAGAAAGAGAGCAACAACAACAAAAAAAACCCAGAGTGAGCAGAAGGAAGGAGATAATAAAGATTAGAACAGAAATAAATGACATAGAGACCAAAAAAATAATACAGAAAATCAATGAAACCAAGAGCTGGTTCTTCGAAAGGATAAACAAGATTGACAATCCTCTAGCCAGACTCACCAAGAAGCAGAGAGAGAGGACCCAAATAAACAAAATCAGAAACGATGGGGGTAAAATAACCACAGACCCCACAGAAATACAAATGATTGTTAAAAAATACTGTGGGCAGCTCTACTCCAAAAAACTAGACAACCTGGAGGAAATGGATAAATTCCTAGAAAAATACAACATTCCAAAACTCAATCAGGAAGAATCTAAAAATCTCAACAGGCCAATAACTATGGAAGAAATTGAAGCAGTCACCAAAAAGCTTCCAGCAAACAAAAGCCCAGGACCAGATGGCCTCACAGGGGAATTTTACCAAACATTCAAGGAAGAACTAAAAGCTATCCTTCTCAGACTACTACAAAAAATTCAGGAGGAAGGAACACTTCCAAGCTCATTCTATGAAGCCAGCATCACACTAATACCAAAACCAGGTAAAGACAACACAATGAAAGAGAATTAAAGGCCAATACCCTCATGAACATAGACGTGAAAATCCTCAACACAATCTTAGCAATTGGATCCAGCAGTACATCAGAAAGATCATACACCATGACCAAGTAGGATTTATCCCAGGGATGCAAGGATGGTACAATATCCGCAAGTCAATAAACGTGATACATCACATAAACAAATTGAAAGAAGAAAAACACATGGTCCAATCAATTGATGCAGAAAAAGCGTTTGACAAAACCCAACACCCATTTTTGATAAAAACTCTCAGCAAGGTGGGAGTAGAAGGATCATACCTCAACATAATAAAAGCCATATATGACAGGCCCACAGCCAACATCATACTCAATGGACAAAAACTAACACCATTTCCCCTAAGAACAGGAACAAGACAGGGATGCCCGCTCTCACCACTCCTGTTCAACAAAGTACTGGAAGTATTAGCCATTGCAATTAGACAAGAAGAAGAAATAAAAGGCAACCAAATTGGAAAAGAGGAAGTAAAACTGTCCTTATTTGCAGGCGACATGATATTATACATACAAAACCCTAGAGATTCCATCAAAAAACTAATAGACTTAATACATGAATTTGGCAATGTACCAGGATACAAAATTAACCCCAAGAGATCTGACGCATTTCTATACATCAATAGTCAACTTTCAGAAAGAGAGATTACAAAAACAATCCCATTTACCATCGCACCAAAAAAATTAAGCTACCTAGGAATAAACTTAAGTAAAGAGGTAAAAGGCCTCTACTCACAAAACTACAGGACATTGAAAAAAGAGATAGAGGAAGACATAAACTGATGGAAGAACATACCTTGTTCATGGACTGGTAGAATCAACATCATTAAAATGTCCACACATCCCAAAGCAATCTATAAAATTCAATGCACTTCCCATTAAAATACCAACGGCATACTTTACAGATCTAGAACGAACTCTCCAAAAATTCTTCCATAATAAAAAAAGGACCCCGAATAACTGCAGCAATCCTGAGAAAGAACAAAGTAGTTGGGATCTCAATACCAGATATTATGCTGTATTACAAAGCCGCTGTTCTCAAAACTGCCTGGTATGGGCACAAGAACAGACATATAGATCAATGGAATAGAATAGAGAGCCCAGAATTCGACCCGAACAAATATGCTCAATTAATATTTGACAAAGGAGGCAAGAACATACAATGGAGTCAAGATAGTCTCTTCAATAAGTTGTGCTGGGAAAATTGGACTGACATATGCAGGAAAATGAAACTAGACCACCAACTTACACCATACACAAAAATAAACTCAAAATGGATAAAGGACTTAAATGTACGACGAGAAACCATAAAAATTCCAGAAGAATCCAAAGGCAACAAAATCTCAGACATATGCCGAAGCAATTTCTTCACTCATACAGCACCTAGGGCACTTGAAACTAAAGAGAAAATGAACAAATGGGACTCCATCAAAATAAAAAGCTTCTGCACAGCAAAAGAAACCATCAATGAAACAACAAGAAAACCCACTGCGTGGGAAAACATATTTGCCAATGTCATATCAGATAAGGGCCTAATCTCCAAACTTTATAGGGAACTCATACAACTTAACAAAAGGAAGATAAACAATCCAATCAAAAAATGCACAAAGGTTCTAAATAGACACCTTTCAAAAGAGGACATTCAGAAAGCCAAGAGACATATGAAAACATGCTCAAAGTCACTAATCATCTGATAAATGCAAATCAAAACAACAATGAGGTACCATCTCACACCTGTCAGATTGGCTATCACCAACAAATCAACAAATGACAAGTGCTGGAGAGGAGGTGGAGAAAAATGAACAGTCGTGCACTGCTGGTGGGTTGCAGACTGGTGCAACCACTACGGAAGGCAGTATGGAGCTTCCTCAGAAAACTACAAATGGAACTGCCATTTGACCCTGTGATCCCACTTCTAGGAATATATCCCAAGAAACCAGAAACACCAATCAGAAAGGATATATGCACCCATATGTTCATAGAAGCACAATTCACCATAGCTAAGATCTGGATACAGCCTAGGTGCCCATCAGTAGATGAATAGATTAGAAAACTGTGATACATCTACACGATGGAATACTATGCTGCTGTAGAAAAGAAGGAACTCACCATTTGCAACAGAATGGATGGAAGTGGAAAGCATTATGATAAGTGAAATAAGCCAGTCAGTGAAAGAAAAATACCACATGATCTCACTGATTCATGGAAAATAAAGACCATTATAAACTTATGAACAATAATAGATACGAGGCAGAGCTGCCTCAAACGGATTGTCAAACTGCAGCGGGAAGGCCGGGAAGGGTTGGGGGGCAGAAGGGAAAGGGGTAAGAGATCAACCAAAGGACTGGTATGCATGCATACAAACATAACCAACAGACATAAGACACAGGGGGGGAAGTGGAGGCCAGGGGATTGTCAAGGACGGAGAAACAAAAAGGACACATATGTAATACTCTTTGTAATACTTTACGCAATAAAATTTAAAAAAAGACAGTCTCTTCAATAAATGATGAAAATCACACAGACACATGCAAGAAAATGAAACTAGACCACCACCTTACACCATACACAAAAATAAACTCAAAGCGGATAAAGGACTTGAACGTTAGTTGGGAATCTATATGAAGAAATCTCAGAAGACTGCACAGGCAGCAAATTATCAGACATATGTCTTGGCATCTCTTTACTGACACAGCTCTGAGGGCAATGAACACAAAGGAGAAATTAAACAAATGGTCCACATCAAAATAAAAATCTTCTGCACGGCAAACTAAATCCTGAACAAAACAACAAGAAACCCCACTGCCTAGGAGAACATACTTGCCAATTGTATCTCTGATAAGTGTTGAATTCCAAAGTTGACAGGGAACTCACACAAATTAACAATAGGAAGATAAACAATCCAAACAAAACATGGGCAAAGGACTTAAATGGACATTTTTTGAAAGGGGGCCTACACCAGGCCAAGAGACATAGGGAAAAATGCTCAAAGGCAATAACAGTCCAAGAGATGTGAATCAAAATGAGAGAAGTACCAATCCACCACTGTCAGAATAGCTGTCAGAAAAAAATAAAAAATAAAAAACCACAAGTGCTGGAGAGGATGCAGAGAAAAAGCAGCCAGTCAGCTGCAGAGAACAGGAGGCTATCTTGCTCCAGTGAAGGAGGAAGCCATGGTTCCCTGCCTGCCACTGCTGGAAAGTGAGCTTGCACTCTAAGCAACTATGTTGCAATTATAGACACTAAACAAACCCCATGCTTTCAGCCAGCCAGCAGATCTGGAGTTGCAACAGAGTTTCGATAACAGAACCCAAACAAACACAGATACCTGCTTTCAGCAGCCGAGGCCTCAGAACTGGGGCTGACCCTCAGAGCTAAAGCCAGCCCTCAGTTCCAGTGACAGCCATAGAAGATAAATAAATCCCAGAATAAAAAAAATTAAAAAAAGGAGAGGTTGGGAGCTTCAGTCACCCACCTGCCTGAAAAGAGCCCTCAGCCCCTCACCCAGACTGGCCAGGAACCCGAGTGAGGACCCTGACCATAAAGGCGGTGTTACCAGCTGCAAACAGCTATCATCCCCTCATCCAGGCTGGCCAGGCACCCAAGCGGACCCCCACCCTGATCCAGGACACCCTTCAGGGCAATCCAGCCGGCCCCACCTGTACACCAGGCCTATATCCTATATAGTAAGAGGGTAATATGCCTCCCAGCACCAGGATCAGCAGAGCCACGAGGCCTCCGGAACCCGGGATCAGCGGAGCCTGCCAGCACCAGGATCAGCAGAGCAGCAAATGCTCACTGCCCCTGTGTCAAGCACAGCTGAAAGGCCTCCCAGCACCTGGATCAGTGGAGCAGCAAGACCTCACTACCCCTGTGTCAAGCAGAGCTTCAAGGCCTCCCAGCACTAGGATCAGTGGAACCTCCAGGCCTCCTGGCCCCTGGAGCAGCATGACAGGGGGCAGCGCCCATCCCCACTGATCACCCTGCGGCTCTGTGTAGGACAGGGTGCTGTGCCCCAACCACCCTATGGGCCCTGCTCTGTTTGTGACGGGGTGGAGCCACAACCTCCTCCTTGGCCCTGCCCTGAGTGTGACAGGGACAGTGCCCCAAATCCCCTATCTGCCCTACTCTATGCATGACAGCAGGGAGCACCCCAACACCCTGATCGGCCGTGCTCTGTGTGTGACAGGGTACGGAGCCCCAACCCCCCTGATGGGCCCTGCTCTGTGCGTGACAGCAGGTGTTGCTGCAACCTCCCCATCAACCCTGCCTTGAGTGTGACAGGGGGTGGTGCCCCAACCTTCCAATCAGCCCTACACTGAGCCTGACTGGGGATGGCATCCCAACCTCCCAATCCGCCCTGCTCTGTGCATGACAGGGGCAGCACCCAACACCCAATCAGCCCTGCTCTAATCACAACCAGGGGCTGCACATAGGAATTGGGCCTGCCCTCTGCCAGGCAGGAGCAAGCCAAAGCGAGCATGTCATTATCTCCTGAGGGATCCCAGACTGTGAGAGGGGACAAGTGGGGCTGAGGGACACACACACACACACACACACACACACACACACACACACACATATATACTAGAGGCCGGGTGCACAAAAATTTGTGCACTCAGTGGGGAGAGGGGTTCTGTCATGCCAGCCTGTGCCCTCTCGCAGTCTGGGACCTCTCAGGACATAATGACCTGCTGGCTTAGGCCTGCTCCTGGGTGGCAGAGGGCAGGCCTAATCCCTAGGTGCAGCCCTTGGTCGGGTTCAGAGCAGGGCCGATTAGGGAGTTGGGGCGCCGCCCCCTGTCATGCACAGAGCAGGGTGGATCAGAAAGTTGCAATGCCACCCTCAGGAACACTCAAGGCATGGTCGATGGGGAGGTTGCGGCGCCACCCCCTGTCATGCACAGAGCAGGGCCAATCAGGTGATTGGGGTGCTGCCCCTTGTCAAGCACAGAGAAGAGTCCATCAGGTGGGTTGGGGCTCCCCCCTGTCACTCATAGAGTAGGGCCGATAGGGAGGTTGAGGCCCCGCCCCCTGTCCACACAGAGCCTCAGGGCGATCAGGGGGTTTGGGCGCTGCCCCCTGTCACACTGATCCCGGTGCCCGGAGGCCTCGAGGTTCTGCTGATCCCAGTGCTGGGATGCATATTACCCTTTTACTATATAGAATAGAGGCCTGGTGCATTGGTGGGGGCTGGCTGGTTTGCCCTGAAGGGTGTCCTGGATCAGGGTGGCGGTCCCCACTGGGGTGCCAGGACAGTCTCGATGAGGGGATGATGGCTGTTTGCAGCTGGTTACACACCCTTCAGGGTCGGGTTCCCCACTGGGGTGCCTGGCCAGTCTGGGTGAGGGGCTGAGGGCTGTTTTCAGGCTGGGACTGAAGCTCCCAACTGGTCCTTCTTTTTTTTTTTTTTTCTTTTTTTTTTTATTCTGAGCCACTTTTAGCTCTGAGGCTCCAGCTCTTAGGACTCCGTTCTTGAAAGCAGGTGTCTGGTTTGTTTGGGTTCTATAATCGAAACTCTGCATCAACTCCAGCTCTGAGATCCCAGCCGGCTGAAAGCTTGTTTCTGGGGTTTTGTTTAGCTTCTATACGTTACAATGTTTCTTAAACTGCAAGCTCAGAGGGCACAAGGCAGGCGGGGAATGTTGCAGTCCTCTGGCATGGAAGCAAGCAAGACTCATGTTCAGTTTAAGCTGCCTGGATGCCGGCAGCCATCTTGGCTGGAAGTTAATTTGCATATCACCCTGATAAGCTAATGGGAAGGGTAGCAGTCGTACGCCAATTACCATGTTTCTCTTTTATTAGATAGGATATGCACACACACACATATATATATATATATATATATATATATATATATATATATATGTATACGTACATGTGTGTGTATATATAGATATAGATATAAATATATATATATATATATATATATATATATATATATATATATATGTATCTCTCAGAGAGGGCTAATGAACTTTGATATTCAGCAAGGCTGAAAATCAGCATTATATTACCCTGCAGTTGGCAAAATGGCTGAAGGAAATCTCCTAACCTGATAACCCTTTTAATATTTAACATACTTGACTGCTGACATGCCTGTTTGCTTTGCTAAAGGGCATATATGAGAAACCTAAAGCCAAGTCAATAAAAGCTGATGGTTGCAGGGTTTGAGAGAGCTTCTCCGCTAGAAAGAAAGGTCTCTGCCTGGCTCCCCCATGTCTTCTAAATTTCTATTTGTTGTCTAGTGTATTCATTTGTGTTCAGCTCCTTTTCCAGATCCTGAATCCTTGCAGCATTCTGGCGCCCAATGTGGGGCATCTGGAGAAGAAATTTCACCAGAGTGAAAAATGAAGACATTTCACCAGAAAGCTGAGAAGTGCACTGAAAAGGTGGGGAAAATTCTCTGTGCACAAAGCCCATGCCAGCTTTGGAAATTGTGAAACATAAAGTGTGCGGAAAATCGTTCATTACTGCCAGGCTATAATGAGGGAAAGTTTGATTATAAAGCAAAATAAATAAATAAATAAATAAATAAATAAATAAATAAATAATTGTAAACGTTTACTTGTATGCTCAAGGATAAAGAAATTAAAATATCAAAAGCTACTCTCTGAAATCAGGCTCAAGGAAAAATGTAACATTGCCATCTTGAACTATGTGGGCTCTTGTTCGCACTGCATTATGCCTAATTCGTATTGGGGATCAAAAGTCTGTAATACCTAAGCCCTGGGTCCTCCACCTCTAGTGTGGAAAGGCACAGCAGCTAAAGAAAATGGGGTTAACAGTCATTTTACAAAAGGACTCTTTAATGCTTTGTCTGAAAATTACCATATGACACCTTGGGACAGGCAGATTTTAGCTAAAATAACTTTAGAGGACAGCCAATGCCATGAAGAGCAGAATAAGATCCATGAAAACTACTCTGATTCATTAAGCCTTGTCTCTATGTTACGGGCGCATGTCAGTTGATTATTATTAATCTGTTTTGGTTGTTTATTGTTAGTCTATTAAGCATGCCTTCAATTTAATTTAATAAGAAAAGAAACAGTAGATGGACAGGCCATTACTAAATATCTAAAACACCTCCCAACCCATTAATTACTAGTCTTTTGGTGATCCTGTAAAATGTATGCCCACTCTCGGGAGTGTTATTAAAAGTCTCATTTTATTTCCCAGATCGTTATTTGAAATTTGGATAGATGAGACATTCATCACAATTTAAGGGATATCTCTGGGATTTCTGTACCCATGAAGAGAAAAACACTAGCTTAAGAGAAGTCGCACCCCACCCGATTTTGGGTGCCTCTTGGACTGACCCCCATCTCTTCACAGATGCTATAGTACAAACCCAAGACTGTTTTTCTTTATAAGATGGTGAAAATGACATAAGGAAAATATACAGGCTGTGTTTAAGCAATAAGATTAGTGTTTCCATATGAAGGGACAGTTCTTAAATAATAATGGACCATATTCCAAGGTTAACATTAAAGCCAATGAAAGCCAGTAAGTTTTCTCTGCTGCAAAATTTGTCAAAGTGAAACGCCCTTAGATGGTGATAACTGGCTTTTGAAATCTCAAAATTGTTAAAAGTTAAATAGATAGATATAACTAAAATGAAGGCTTTGTGACAAAGCTTTTCAGTAATAATCTAATCTAATAAAAGAGAAACATGGTAATTGGTGTCCGACCGCTACCGTTTTCATTGTCTAATCAGGGAGATATGCAAACTAACTGCCAACTAAGATGGCAGTGAACCGCCATCAAAGATGGCAGTTAATTTGCATATGTAGGCACAATTCAGGGAGGCGAAAGGGAAAGCAGGAAGAAGCCCCCTGTCACTGTCAGTGATCGGAAACCCAGGGGGGTTCTAAGAGCCCTGCCCCCCAACCATGGTCGGAGAATTGGGCACCTTTGCCAACCTGGCCAGTGATTGTGGGAAGTAGGATTGGAGCTAGCGATGGGTGCTGGGCACGGGCAAATTTGGCAGTCCCAGCAGCTAGGGGTCCCTTGCCTGGGCCTAAAGCAGAGCCTACAATCACGGGGCCGCTGCCGCTGCGGGTCCCCGCTGCCAAAGCCGGACGCCTCGGCCAGAGGCGTTAGGCCTGGGCAGGGGCAGAGCCTGCAATCGTGTGGAGCTGGGGATCCCCTGCCCAGATCTAATGCCTCAGTCAGAGGCATTAGGCCTGGGCAGGGGCAGAGCAGGAGATCGTGGGGAGCTCAGGGTCCCCTGCCCAGGCCTACTGCCTTGGCCAGAGGCGTTAGGCCTGGGCAGAAATGGAGCCTGCAAACCTGGGGAGCTGGGGGTGCCCTCCCCAGGCCTAACACCTTGGTCAGAGGGGTTAGGCCTGGGCAGGGGCAAAGCGGGAGACTGTGGGGAGCTCGGGGTCCCATGAGGCATTAGGCATGGGCAGGGGCAGAGCAGGAGATCGTGGGGAGCTGTGGGTCCCCTGCCCAGGCCTACCGCCTTGGGCCAGAGGCCTCAGGCCTGGGCAAGGGGCCGATCTGGTGATTGGTGATCAGAGGTTGATGAGGGTCAACTCCACTGGCCGAGGCTTCAGGCCTGGGCGGGGAGTTGAGCCAGCAATTGAAGGGGGCTGGAGGTCCTCTACCCAGGCCTGATCCCTGGGCCAGAGGCATCAGGCCTGGGTGGGGGGTGGAGCCGGTGATTGGGGGGATATGAGGGTCCCCTGGCCTAGGCCTGAAGCCTGGGTCAGAGGCGTCAGGCTTGGGCGGGGGGTGGAGCAAGCGATCAGAGGGAGATTGGGGTCCCCTGCCCAGGCATGATTCCTGGCCAGAGGCCTCAGGCCTGTGCGGAGGCTAGAGCCAGTGATCGGGGGAGATGTGGGTCCCCTGTCGAAGCCTGACACCTCTGGCGGAGGTGTCAGGCCTGGGCATGGGGCCGATCCTGCGATTGGAGGGTGATGGGGTTCAACGCCTGAGGGCTCCCAGTATGTGAGAGGGGGCAGGCTGGGCCGTGAGACAGTATCCCCCCTCGCCCCAGTGCATGAATTTTGTGCACTGGGCCCATAGTTATAAATAAATATATTGATGGTGAGGGTGCAGTCCCTGAGGAGAGGGCGGACTGCACTCTCTGTTGGAGGAAAGGGCCAGTGGATCTTCTCCCTGTAAAAGCAGAGAACCTGGAAAAGCACTCTTAGATGTTATCTCTGAAGGAAAAATGTGGTGGTTTTAAAATTCCAATGGCTACAGGCCTTCTTCCTTTCTCCCCCTACTTCTTTGGCAACCTCATATGTCTAAACATACTTTTCCAAAGTCTTTGTTAACTTAAAAAATTGGAGTTGCTTACATTAAGTAAAAAAACTTATTAAAACTCTAAAGGTTTTGAAATAACAAAATTTTGCAATATTTATTTGAGTTTGACTCGAATGAAAAAACAAAGGACAGATTTGAATCTATTAATTAAATAAGTCTTTGTTAATTTTATTGGAAATATATCCCTAAAAATGTGAAGGTATTACTAAACTCAGAAATGCTAATTATTTAACTTACCACCTAAAATTTAAGACTTCCAAGAGTTAAAGGTTCAAATTAAATTGGGAGAAATTGTGTGCTCGTAATGATAAAATGCATAAAGTTTAGAAATTCATTATCAAGAAAAATAATTCGCCGAAACCGGTTTGGCTCAGTAGATAGAGCGTCGGCCTGCGGATTGAAAGGTCCCAGGTTCGATTCCAGTCAAGGGCATGTACCTGGGTTGCAGGCATAGCCCCAGTAGGAGATGTGCAGGAGGCAGCTGATCGATGTTTCTCTCTCATCGATGTTTCTAACTCTCTATCTCTCTCCCTTCCTCTCTGTAAAAAATCAATAAAATATATTTAAAAAAAAAAGAAAAAAAAGAAAAATAATTCATGTGATTTCTCTGGAAAAACTTAGTAGTACAAAATATATTGTAGTCCTTATGTGTACTATGTGTGGTAAAATGTCAACCTAGGATATAATATTTTATTGGACTGATTAAAAAAGAGGATTAATTAAAAGGTCAGAACCAAATTTTTAATATAAAAACCAGTTTAAATTTTATTGATCTATTTTAGAATAATTACAACAAATGTATAATGTAATGTTTGGGTTACACATATTTGTGATAGTCTTTCCATGTTAAATTTCAAGACTTTAACCGAGAGATAGCTTTGAAACTTTTCAAGTGCCCTGGAATAATTCAAGGGTTTACTCTCTTCTTAAAAGAAATATTTTAGGAAAAGAAATATTTTCAAACCAAATTACCCCGATCTAATATACTTGAAATCACTTGAAGCTTCATCAAATAAAAATTAATAACTGTGTTCTCTTTACATGCACGTATTTTAAATGTTATAAAAGTTTCACCCTCTAAGGGAGGGCAGGACAAAGTTGCTGAATACTTCTTAAGCAACATCAGATTATTCAGCGGCAGAATTTTAAGATGGGAGCCCTGACAGCCTGACCTTTAGATAGGCCCGGGGGTAGTGCAACATCTGGACTTCATAGGTCAAATGTATAAGTTTACTTACTTTGCTTTCTCAATAAAGATGCATACTTTAGTCACTAAATAAATTAGCTTTTTACAATATAATCATGGTCTCATATAAACTCAGTTATACGAGAAGCAGATATTTTATTAGCAATTGGTTCTAACACAGTCCAGAGTAAAATTTCTGTACCTATGCAAATGAGCACTAGCCAAAAGAATGCTGTTTAAAAGTAAATTTTAAGCTCAATAAAAAGGAGAAATTTTTAAATCTCTTCTGCTACTATTTACAAGGAAAAAAAAAAGTTATTATTGGAGCATTAAATCTCACCATTAATAAGACACCATAGAAAAAAGGGAGTGACTTTTACTTAATCTGTATGCATTGCACAATTGGCCAGCATACTTCTTATTGGTATTTCTTAAAAGGAACCAAGTTTGTAGCTCTATTTAAAAGAAAAAAAAATGTTTTTAAAAGAAACTCCCTAAATGTGGCCTAGAAATTACTCTGGGAGAAAAAACAGGAGCAGATTCCCTTCAAAGATCTAGAAAACTGTAATTAAAAATAAATGTATGAGACCTCATAAAGAAAAGTAAACCATTTGCATTTTGCCTCCATAAACAACGCTTATGTCAATATACTCAAAGACTGATAGCAAAAACCCTATTAGTGTCATTTACTGTCCCCACCCAATGACAAAGTTAGGAAATAAGCCTTATTTTTGACTGATTTAAATTAGCAAATGAAAATAAAAGAATATTCAGGGGAACTTAGTTGGAATAGGTAGAAACCTATTCCTGGAGCAGTCACTGTTTTTACTGATAGTTCATCTCATGGTAAAGCTGCTTATAATGCAAAGAATTCAGACCAAGTCATTCAGACCAGTCATACTTCTGTGCAAAGAATCGAATTAGAAACGATCAAGGCTGACTTGCAGGATTTCCAAAAGCCTCTTCATATTATCTCTGATCTGCCTATGCTGCTGGCTTGGTAAACAGAACTGCAACTACTCAATTTAAATGGCTGTGACCGATGCCTATCTATACTATTTGAACAAGTCCTGGTCCTTTAACAAAAGGAAATGCATAGGCCTATCAATTAGTTATTTCATTAAACAGGCCACAGAATCTCATCAACTTTTACATCAGCCTGCCAAAATATTGTACAGCAGACAAAACAGATTATCAAGAAATGTCCCCCTTGCATGTTATATCTGCTACAAGGGCCTCTAAATCCCAACTTGAAAAACAAAAGTGGGGGAATAGTGAAGAAATCTCCTGTAAGTAGACTACACCAAGCCTTAATTACTTTAAAATTTTTCCTTGTAATGCTGATGGCAAGTCACCCATAGAATTACACTGGTGTCAGAATAAGCCAAACCAAAATGGTCTGGTTAAATGGAAAGATACGGAGTCTGGTTTATAGAAGGGCCCCTTTATTAACCTTTGGTCGAGGATAAACTTGTGTGTTTCCATAAAACTCCTCCAAGCCTGGATGGTTCCTGCAACATGAATCTGAGGGAGGAACTGACCAGACTACTGCAACCACAGATAGCAGAAGCCCCAAGCAAAACGCTGAGGAGTCAGAGGAGAAACATCCAGAGATAGGGGATGGTGAAGATGCCTTGCCATGCTAGCACTCATCAGCTGTGCATTGGTGCAGGTTGCCCATGACAAAGCCAAAGAAATTCAGACCTACATTGTCATTTCTCACCATGTGTCCACCATCCAGAACTCGAACATCATTGCTGTCATGTCAGAAGCTAACAGTGACTGGGAAAGGGATCCATAAAAAACAAATGGCCCCACAAGAAGCCTGCTATGAATGAATTCCTTAAATACCTGACAATAATATTTAGAAGGACATGAAAGAACTCAATCCTTGTCGTCGAATCTCCCTACGTTTCCTTTTTAGAGTAACCGCTATTGTCTTTCTTTCTTGTTCTTCTATGTTTGCTTCCAGTCTGAAGATGCAGAATGAAAAGTCTTAAAAGGATCTGAGCCCAGGTAATGGCAGACACCTTTCTAAACTAATTAAGAAAGCAAAAAGGGGGAAATGTCGGCCCAGCAAAGACCAACAGTAGTGAACATATCAAAGCGAGAATCCTACAGCAGGCGAATGGACTTTGATATTCAGCATGGCGGAAAATGAGCATTTTGCTACCCTGCTGTTGGCAAAATGGCTGTAAGCAACCTCCTACCATGATAATACTTTTATTGTTTACCAAACTTTACCATCGATATGCCTGTATGCTTTGCTAAAGGGCAAATGTGTATTAAAGTAAATAAAAACTGATGGGTCCTGGGTTTCAGAGAGCCTCTTTACTAGAGAAATGTCTTCACCTGGCTCCCCATGCCTTCTAAATATGTAATTGTTGTCTAGTGTATTCATTTCAGTACATACACTTTTGCAGTTCCTGAATCTTTGCTGCAAAAGGTTGCTGCAGGGAAGGTAGTGGAAGGTGGGGTTAGAGAGATCAACTAAAGGACTTGAGGCATGCATATGAGCCTGACTAATGGACACTGACACCAGTGGGGGTGATGAGATGAGGAGGAGGTAGGAGGGACAAATGGGGGATAAGGACACATATATAATACCTTAACCAATACAGAAAAAATAGCCCTAGCTGGTTAGGCACTGTGGATAGATTATTGGCCTCCAGACTGAAGGGTCCCAGGTTCGATTCCAGCCAAAGACACATGCCTGGCTTGTGGGCTTTGTCCCCAGTGTGAGGCATGCAGGTGGCAGAGAATCAATGATTCTCATGCATAATTGATGTTGCTATCTCTCTCCCTCTCCCTTTCTCACTGAAATCAATAAAAAAATATTTCAAACAATAAAAGAATAAACAGATGAATAAAATAGAGCCAGAGTAAAAAATGTATGTTTTAGAATATAATAAAAGGAATCCTATTATTTTCATATATTTAATAATTCCTACAACTTTTGTGATAAAATAGGTTTGCACTGTTTTGGTAATATTATATTTAATATTTTTTCCTTAACATATTAATGTTTATTGCATGTAACACTATATTATAACAGACTAATATGCAAATTGTCCCTTCAAACAGGAGTTTGACCGGGAGATCCACCATGGGGTGGGACAGTCTGGCTAGCATCCCGGGCTGCACCCTGCAGGCAGCCCCACACTGTTCTGTCCACGGCCCCCCTCCACCCCCGCAATGATTGAGGACTCGCCAGCCAGTAATATGCCCACAGCCCCTTCCCCTGCCCTTCATCTTCCCCCATCTGATCCCCCACTCGATCTGGGTGGAGCCAGCCGGCCAAACACCTGTATCCCCTCCCCTTGGCCAACCCGGCGATTGGGGTGTGCAGGCCGGACACCACCCATGCATGAATTGTACACTGGGTCTCCAGTATTATTATATTTAAAATTGTTTTTCTTGGAATATTAATGCTTATTGCATGTAAAATTATTACATTTAAAATAGTTTTTCTGGAAATATTAACATTTATTGAATGTAACATTATGACACTAAAACCATTTTTCTTAAAATATTAAAAAAGTAAATGTAAAAAAGAGGGACACTGTATCAACATGGATTAAAAGGAATGCATTCTTCACTCTGGTGTTATCTACTTATTACCTCACTAATCAGAAGATGAAGAATTATTTCCTAACAATGAAACAATAAGATAGTGTTGAGTACAGATGCCCATCCACTACTCACTTTCCACATGGCTTCCAGAAATTAAAGTGCAGCATTCCTTTTAAAACAGCTCATTACTCTAATCCATGAGAGACTGTACCATTTACCTTGACTTCCCATCCCAGTAATGCTTTGCCTTGGATCAGAATGGGCAGGTCTTGTAGGTGGAGGATCCCAACTTCTTGAAGATGGAGTTCTTTTCAGTGGAAGGGAATCCACCCTGCAGCCACTTCTGTGAAGATTAATTGTATGTCCGCCATCCTCTGTGTCATAAATAACATCATTCTATTTGAGTACGGTCAACATTTGTTAAATGGTCAAGTCTGGTTATTGTGTATAAATATTTACTAGACAGGATCATGGTCATAAGCATGCTGGTTAGCACAAAATGATAAAATTCTATCTTCACATGTCTTCAGTACAGTGCTCAGAGTTATTGAAAATCAGTTTGGATAACTGAGAAAGAACTGAAGCAGAATTATATATATACGTGCCAATAAAACAAAACAAAACACACACACACACACACACACACACACACACACACACACACACCGGAATTTGAATGCAGAGAATCCAGATATACTAAGTGAAAGAAGTTATTTAAAAGATACAAGAAAACAGTCTCAACTAGTCTTCAAACTAATTTCATCTCAATAAAAGCTTTTAAAACATGTAATGTCATAATTAAAAATTAAAATATAAAAAGTCAAAACATGATGCATTACAAAAAAGTGTTATTTCACGAATGTTATCATATAATTCCTACAGTTCATTTATAAAATAACTCTTTGATCAGAATACTACACTCTATTTTAATAGTATTTAAAGAAAACATGTTGAATAATACATAATTAACAATCACTGTTTTCATTTTCAAATAGGAAAGAGGCTTATCTTCCAATTCTGTAATTCGTCATGGGAAAGAAGAACTATGAGCATCCTCATATGTGGCCAAATATGAACTGGCAAACTCTTCTCAGTATCACCCAGATGGTAAAAACAGGAACATTCACCTTCATCTTGCACAAACCCTGCAATAACGCTTTAGGAAATTTCCCGTGAAATGTCACACACCTAATTATCACAAATGGACACTAAATCTTTGAAATTAGGAAAACTGGTTAATATGAAACCAACTTTTCCTGCTACAGATATATTGAAATGAATATACTTTCCTTTCATAGTCAGCCAAATAAGTAAATAGATAAATTAATTAAAAGACAACTCCCTGAAAATAGCTCGTCAACATGTTTATTCATGTTTCATATTCCTCATATACAAGAAAGAAAGAAGGAAAGAAAGACCAATAAACTTGGTGAATCATTGGTTTTTAGCCTTTTCCTGAGTCAGACACCCCTTTGTGAATCTATTTAATACCATAGACATTTCTCTTATGTAGTTTCCAAATGGAAAGTTTTCTACATCAAACGTAAGTACAAGATCATCTTATCAAATTAATAATAGAGATTATTATTTTACACAGTACAGGGTTGCACATTCCTATACTCAAAACTAGTTACTGACAGTAACTTTATGAATTTAAAGTTATTGAATTTATGGAAGTTAATATGATCTCATAGGCTTCAGGTACACAAGCCTATTACACCTCATTTGCATATTGTATTATGTGTTTACCTAAGTCAGATCTCCTACCATCCCTAGATTTTGAAACATTACCTAAGTGTTTTACACCTGAGGGTCCTTTTGCTTCTCTTACTTCCTCCTCTTCCACTTCTCAGACTTCTCACATCACCTCTATTTCTTGATGGAACTGGTGCCCTCTGCCCACCCCCACTTTGAAAAGATGGTTTCTTGGTGTAGTCTACTTTAGTTGTTTTTCCAACCACAGACTAAAATGAGTACACATAATATCAACACTACGTAACATTTAACCTGAACAAATGAGCAACTGTTTGAAACCTACTTATTATTGCAACTAAAATCAAGATCTACCTAAAATTCTTCTCCCAAACCAAGTGTTTCCTTCAAAAATGACAGAGTCCTTTTTCATGGTAAGTTTATGAAACACTTCATTATTAACAATATTCCATTGAAGTATTCAACACAGAACCATATATGTTGGTTAATAAAATTCCTCCAAAGACCCCTAGTAATAAGGACTAAAATGTATGTCGGTTAATAAAAGTCCTCCAAAGACCCCTAGTAATAAGGACGAAAATGTCTCACATTCCAGGGGAAAGCACATAAATTCATTCTTGTTTTTTAGTAGGCTTATTCTTGGTTATCTGGAGAGAGGGATATAGAGATGGAAACATAGATGAAAGAGAAATATTTTGATCAGCGGCTTCCTTAAATGGCTCCTACTGGCAAACCAGCCAGCACCTTGGGCATGTGTCCTGACCCGGTATAGATGATAGGCCATCTTGGTTCACAATTCTATCCTCAACCATTGAGCAATACTGACTGGGCAATGTGGATTACTTTTTAGAATGTGTCTGTTACTTCTTTATGTTTTGACACATCTATTTTATGTTTTCCAGTGCACTTGGCTTACATAAACTATTTATTTTTTAAAACAAACAATCATTCATTCAAAATGATTAGGTACTTTATTCCTCCTCTACTGCTTCTCAGGTTTCTTACTTTTACTATTTCTTCAGTAAAAATGACAGAAAACAATGTCCAGTATGAATGCAACTCTGTATACATAGTTCTGATTTGTTTCTCCATTCTATTTTTAATCGGCTCTTTGCAAAATCTTTATTATTTTTATGTTACTGCACTGTTTGATGTTAAATATGGTTCTAAGAAAACAAACCATCTTGAAGGGGAGAGCTGCTATGACTAGGAACCCAGCCTCACCTCTACCCAGATGGGCCTCACACATCACCTGAGAGCCACTCTGGCCAAAGACCTTTTTACGGCAGCAGCAGACCCACGGACACCGGGACTCCAGCCCCCCACCACTGCCATTGCCTCCTGTGAGTCTTGGAGTGTACAATTGAATTGCAGATCCACTCTGTGGCCATTGGCCCATCACACCCTGGCACCTGGGTTCTGACATGATAGCTAAAATGGGGAGACAAACAAACAACACCCAAAGGACAGAAAAGGAGGAATTGCCAGAAGAGGAACTCAATTAAATGGAGACATACAATATGTTCGAAAAGGAATTCAGAATAAGGGTCATAAAGTTCATACACCAGATGCATGGGAAATCCACAACTTACATAAGAATCAAGGACAAATGAAAAACATTGATAATAGCTACAATAAAAAATACGATGGAAGGTTTCAATAGTAGACTAGAAGTAGCAAAGAATTGAATCAGCGATTTAGGAGACAGGGCAGAGTAACACACCCTGAACAACACAATCTGAACAGCAACTTGAGAGAAAAAATGGAAAGCAGGTGGATATCCTAAGGGAGATTGGGGATAACATGAAACAAATAACATGTGTATAATAAGGGTGTCAGAAGGACAAGATGAGGAACAAGGATTAGGAAACCTATTAGAAGAAATAATCACAAAACCTTCCTGATCTTGGGAAGAAAAAGTCACACAAGCACAGACAGTCCCAAAAAAGATGAAACCAATAAGACCTATACCAAGACACATTGTAATTATAATGGCAAACAATAATGACACAAACAGAACCTTAAAGGATGCAAGAGAGAGACAGAGTGTCACCTACAAAGGCTCTCCTGTTAGATTATCAAATGATTTTTAACAGAAACACATCAGGCCAGAAGGGAATGAAAGGAAATATACAAAGTGATGCAAAATAAGGGACCAAATCCAGGAATACTTATCCAGCAAGGCAATCATTCAAGACTATAGGGGAATTCAGTGTCTTTACAGAAAAAAAAAAATCTAAGGGAGTGTTTCACTACTAAACCATCAATGCAAGAAATGCTGAAGGGACTGTTGTAAAAAGAAGGAATAGAAGAGACAGAAGAAACACAGGCATAAAGAAAAAAGTGGCAACATATCAGTACCTATCAAAATAACCTTAAACCTAAATGGACTAAACACTCCATTCAAAAGATATATAATGGCCAAAATTATAATAAAACAAGACCCATATATATGCTGTCTATGAGAGACCCACCTCAGAATAAGGACTCACATGGACTGAAAGTGGAAGGAGAGAAATACTTTTCAGGCAAAGAAGGGGAAAAAACTAGGGGATCAATAATTATATTTGAAGAAATAAATCTCAAGAAGCCAAGATGGTGATGGAATAGGCATACACGTCCCAGGGCACATCCTGGAGCAAATGGAGTGAGCAGCTGAAACTAATAACATCCACTCGGAATTGGCAAAGTACACTCAGGTGGTCAGACAGTTTACAGCCAGGAAGGTCAGAGTTCCTCTGGTAAGGTAAAAACCAGGGATCTGGGCAGGAAAGTTTGCCACACCTCTGAGCCCAGAAATGGTATAAGCACCCCTATGTTCATAGCAGCACAATTCACCATAGCTAAGACCTGGAAACAGTCTAAGTGCCCATCAGTAGATGAATGGATTAGAAAATGGTGGTATATCTACATGATGGAATACTATGCTGTTGTAAAAAAGAAGGAATTCTTGCCATTTGCAGCAGCATGGATGGAACTGGAGAGCATTACGCTAAGTGAAATAAGCCAGTCAATGAAGGAAAAATACCACATGATCTCACTCATTTATGGATAATAAAGACCATTATAAACTTATGAACAAAAATAGATACAGAGGCAGAGCAGCTTCGAACAGACTGTCAAACTACAGCGGGAAGGCCGGGGAAGTTTGGGGGGCCGGCGGGTAGAGTAAGAGATCACCCGAAAGACTTGTATGCATGCATATAAGCATAACCAATGGACATAAGACACTGGGAGTTAGGGGAGGCCAGGGGATAGTCAGGGCGGGGAAGAAAGAGGAGACATATGTAATACCCTTTGTAATACTTTAAGCAATAAAACAATTTAGAAAAGAGAGAAAAAAGAAATCTCAAAGTAAAGGTCATAAAAAAGAGATAAGACCGATTGGTATGATGTGCTCTGACACCCAGGGAGTAGACTCTCAATGCAAGAGCTGCCCTTGGGGATCAGTGAGCTCCCTCAGGGCAGCGCCATTCAGCTGGATCCTGTGCTGATGACTGACAAGTGGAGCAGCAGTGGCAGGAATTTCTCCCACCTCCACAGAGGCGCTAAGCATGTTTGGCAACTGGGATTAAGCCTAAGCCATCATTCGGACATCCCCTGAGGTCTCCCAGGCTGCCAAAGGGTGAGGGACTCCGCCAAGTGTACAAAGTTCGTTCACTGGGCCTCTTATATTGCTAATAAAATACAATAAGATATAACAAAATTCAAATACTTGGAGGCTAAATAGTCTTTTATTAAATAAATGGAGGCCCAGGGTATGAATTCCTGTATGGAAGCAGTCTGGTTGGCCTCCCCAGATGGGGGCACATGGGGCCAGGCCTGCAGCGGTTAGTGGCCATTGGCAGTTAACCAGAAGGCCATGCCTCCAATCTGGGCATTAGGGCATATAGGGGGTGTGGCTGACCAGGGGAAAGGCTGTGAGTGGTTTGCTTATCAGTCCTGCCCCGAATGGGGGATTGGGGGCCGATGGGAAGCAAGGTTGGTCAGGGATATGGCCGATTGGGGCCCAGATAAGACTGCTTGGCTGCCACAATGCAAGTCATAGACACCAGCTATTCTGGTCATTCTGCCATTCAGGTCACAGGGCTTTTATGTACAAAGATAGATAACTGGGTTACCGAAGAGATTAAAGAAGAAATTAAAATCATCCTGGAAGTAAATGAAAATTAAAAATAAAAGTCCAAAATCTATGGGACACACTGAAAGTAGTCCTTAGAGGGAACTTCATAGCATTACAGGCCTAACTCAAAGAACAAGAAAAACAGTTAACAAATTATCTAACCCGCACAACTTAAAAAGTTAGACAGAGCAACAAGCAAAGCCCAAACTGAGCAGCAGGAAGGAAATAATGAAGATCACAGCAGAAATAAATGACATAGAGACCAAAAACCGCACAAAAGATTAATAAAGACATGAGCTATTTCTTTGAAAGGATAAACCAGATTGACTAAGCTCTAGCTAGGCTCACCAACAGGACCCCAGTAAACAAAATCAGAAATGAAAGAGGCAAAATAGCAAAAGACCCCACAGATATAAAAAGGATTGTAAATAAATACTATGGACAACTCTACTCCAACAAACTGATCAACCCTGAAGAAATGGACATATTCCTAGAAAAATACAATCTTCCTAAACTCAGTTAGGAAGAATAAAACATAGGACCACGCCAATAACTACTCAGGAAATTCAAGCAGTCACAAAAATAACTTGCAGCAAACAAAAGCCTGGGCGAGACGGCTTCACAGGGACTTTTACCAAGTGTTCAAAGAAAAACTAAAACCTTCTTCCTCAGACTATTCCATAAAATTCAAAGGAAGTACCATTTCCCAACACTTCCTATGAAGCCAGCATTACTCTAATCCCAAAGCCAGATAGAGAAAACACAAAGAAAGAAAAATGCAGGCCAATATATCTCTGATGACCATAGATGTTACAATCCTCAACAGAACTCTAACAAATGCGATGCAACATTACATTGAAATGAGCATACACCATGCCAAAGCGGATATATTCTGGGGAAGTAGGATGAGTCAACATCCAGAAATCAATAAGTGTGATGCATCACATAAACAAATTGAGAGAGATTCATATCCATTGGTGCAGGAAAAGCATTTGACAAAATCCAACACCCAATTTTGATAAAAACTCTAAGCAAACTGGGCATAGAGGGATCATACCTCAACATTAAAAAAAGCCTTATGTGACAAAACTACAGACAACATCATACTCAATGGGCAAAAACAATTACTCTAAGAAGAGGAACAAGACAGGGATGCCCACTCTCACCACTTCTGTTCGACAGAGTACTGGTAGTGCTAGGCAATGCAGTCAGACAAGAAGAAGTCAAACAAGGCATGCAAAGTGGAAAAGAGGAAGTAAAACTGTCATAATTCGCAGATGGCATGGTATTGTCCATAGAAATACCTAAAGACTCCACCAAACAAAACTAGGAGATTTAATAAATGAATTTGGCAATGTAGCAGGGTACAAAATTAACACCCAGAATTCTATGGCTTTTTGATACACGGATAATGAACTCAGAAATAGAAACAAACAAACAAAAATGCCATTTAGCAGTGCAACAAAAATTTAAGACACCTAGGAATAAACTTAACTGAGGAGGTAAAAACCTGTTCTTGGAAAACTACAGGAAATTGAAAAAAAGTGATAGAGGAAGACTAAATCAAATAGAAGAACATACCATATTCATGGTTTGGTACAATCAACATCATTAAAATGTTCATAGTACCCAAAGCAATGTACAGTTTTAATGTATTAACCATTAAAATGTCAATGGCGTATCTCACAGACCTAGAAGAAAGTTTCCAAAAATTCCTATGAATTTAAGAAAAGACCCCAAATAGTTACAGCAATCTGGACAAAGAAGAACAAATTTGGAGGGATCACAATACCAGATATCAAGCTATACTACAAGCCACCATTCTCAGAACTGCCTCTGACTGGAACTAAAACAGACATAAAGACCAATGGGACAGAACAGAGAACATAGAAGTCGACCCTAACCATTATGCTCAATTAATGTTTGACAAAGGGAGGCAAAAGCATAGAATGGAGTCATACAGTCTCTTTAATAATTGGTGGTGGAACCTGGATGGCAGTGAGGCCTAGGCAGGGCTGGGTAGGTGGGGCAGCGCGGGGCGTGGCGGGGCGCGGAGGGGTGGGGCGCGGTGGGGCGGCTGCGCACTGGGCTAGGACTCTGCTGGCACAGGCACTGCACTGGAGACTCTTGCCCTTCCCGCGGGGTCTGGGGCGTCCCAGCAGGGCCCCATGGAGGACCTTAGCCTGGACAGCTGCAGAGAGGAGGACGCGGCGCCAGGCGCCGAGGGGTGGCCCGAACCCCAGGCGAGGGTGCACTTCCGCGTGACAAGGTTCCTCATGGAGGCAGGTGTCAAGCTAGGGATGCAGTCCATTCCCCTCGCCACCGCCTGTGCCATTTACCATAAGTTCTTCTGCGAGATCAACCTGGACGCCTATGACCCCTACTTGGTCGCCATGTCTGCCCTTTACTTGGCTGGCAAAGTGGAAGAACAGCCCCTGCGAACCCGTGACATCATCAACGTGTCCAACAGGTACTTCCACCCAGGCAGCGAGCCCTTGGAGATGGACTCCCTAGTCTGGGTGATCCGGGACAGCATTGTGCAGTGCGAGCTCCTTGTGCTGCGGGTACTGCGCTTCCAAGTCTCCTTTCAGCACCCACACAGGTACCTGCTCCACTACCTGATTTCTCTCAAGAACTGGCTGAATCCTTACAGCTGGCAACGGACCCCCATCTCCGTCACTGCCTGGGCCCTGCTGCGGGACAGCTACCGCGGGGGGCTGTGCTTCCGGTTCCAGGCTCAGCACATAGCGGTGCCGGTGCTCCACCTGGCCCTGCAGGTCTGTGGGGTCCAGGTGCCCGCCGAGGCCATGGCCGAGAAGCCATGGTGGCAAGTGTTTAGTGGCGACCTTACCAAGCCAATCATTGATAACATTGTGTTTGATCTCACTTGCATTTACACCATGGACACAGAGATCCCCAAAGACAAGCCTGGGACACTCGGCTGCCAGGGGACAGCGCCACCACATCGCCCTGAGGGCCGGTCCCCAGAGCACTGGCAGGGAGGACTGGTTTTGTGCTGCTGGAGACAGGCCAGTGAATGCCGGGGTCCAACCCAGCAGGTCCAGGGGTTCCCAAAGGCGTTAGACGGAGTCGGCGAAGAAGGAATGACACGGAGACAGTGTTCAGTTGATCAGCAGCTTAGCCAGGATCTTCAGGCAAGTTCTGGCTTCGATCTCCAGAGAGGTTCTGCTGTTTATTGTCTTGTTACATCAGTATTTATCCCAGTTGATTTTAATCCTATCAATTTCTATTACAAAGGTTAGGGTGTTTCTTATCTCCATTCCAGGGAGTAAAGATTATGTAGCTTAAGCATGATTGTTTGTAGTTATTAACTACCCGCCTGGCACTTAGTTAAGGAGTTTCATCCCCTCCCTAACTTCAGGGAAAAATTCCTACCTGGGGAAGCAACCTTTCTAGGAGAGGCATCCCCTCCCTGACTTCAGGGACAAGTTCCTACCTGGGGAAACAACCTTTCTAGGAGAGGTGACCTTGGTTAAAACACACAGCGCTAAGGGGAGCAAACATATTAATAACAGTATGCTATATACGCCAGGTCCCTTGAAACATATGCTGTGCAGATGTTTCTTTCCTGCAGCGACTGTGTCAAGCAGCAAGGATGGACCGCCTTCCGGCAGGTGAAGGCGATGACATGCTGCCACTTTGATTCTCAGGCTTTGACTCTCCCTGGCAGCCAAGGTCCAGATGGGGATGGGCACTGCACCTCCCGTGGGCAGGAGGGTGCCGCGGGCAGGAGGGTGCTGCGGGCAGCTCTGAGGCCTCCGGGTCTGCTTTTGTCCTTTGAAAGGACGCAGACTACAGCCGAGGTTTGGGATCAGTGGAAGGAAAATCAAAGAACGGATGGGACTGTGCCCCAGGGGATTTTTTTAAAGGCCAGATTTAGAGAAACTATGACTCAATTAACATAGAGGAAATTTTATTTTGTTTCATTGAAGATATTACAAAGCCAAAATAAAAACATAATAATAATTGGTGTTGGACTTATAGCACAGATACATGCAAAAAAATTAGTCTAGACCACCAACTTACACCATACACAAGTATAAATTGGGAATGAATAAAGGACTTAAACGTAAGTGGGTAACCATGAAAATCTTAGAAGAAGCAAAATATCAGGCATCTGTCTCAGCAATACCTTTACTGATACAGCTCCTAGGGCAATGGAAACTGAAGAGAAAAGAAACAAATGGGACGACGTCAAATTAAAACACTTCTGCAGAGAAGAAGCGGCCAACAAATACAACAACCACAACAAAACAACAACAACAACAAAACAAGGAAGTCCACTGCCTGGGAGAAGATATTTGCCAATGTTATATCAGATAAGGACCTATTCTCCAAAATTCATACTGAACTCATCCACTAAACAAAAGGAAGATCAACATTCCAATAAAAAACTGGGCACCACCACCACAAAGGCCCCTTCTGACTTATGGTGGCCCAGTTCCTGTGATGATTATTACAGCCACACAGGAGATGGGTATGATGGGGGCATGGCAATTACTGCAACAGCCGATGGGACACCCCTGTAAGAGGTCCTGAGTGTGGTGCTGGCGGCGATCACAGGATACACCATGTACGCAAGAGAGAGTGAATCATGCAGTACAGTAGCTCACCTGATTGGGCACTCGGGGAGTCAGAGGGGAAGCCCCTGTGACAGAAGAATTAGACACTGAAAATAAAAATGATAAGGTACAGACAATATTTTATTGTAAGGAATTTGGCTTCTGTTATTTAAGAATGACAAAAAGCAAATGGTAGGTTTGGGGGAAGCATCAAGAATTGTAGGTACCATTATGAAGTTTCAGGATTGGAGGCAAGGTTTGAATTGTACAAGGTTGCTTCCTAAGTGCTGATTTAAATTACAATATACTTAAATGTTTAAATTTTACATATTGTATTGTTAACATATTCAGAATATAAGCACAACCAACAGACCAACAGAGGCAAGACACTGGGAGTGGGTGACAAGAACAAGAGACTAGAGATAGAGGAAGCCGGAGGGAAGGTCAGTAGAAAAAAAGAAAGAGACATATATATTACTTTTGGTAAAACCTTAAACACTAACATTACAAAAAATTTTCAGAAGAAAGTGTTCTGCAACATGGGATTTCTTGTCTGATTTTACTACAAACACAGAAAAGCAGTCTGTTTGGATGGTGAGTTATATTTATGGCCCTAAATTTCCCAGGGTGTTTATGACCATATGTGCATAAAGTCTTTGAAGTGAACTGCATACAAAATGAAGCAGTGTGTTATTTCGTCATGGCATGCTGCCCTGTTTTCCAGTTAGGGAGGGTAAACAAATGAGGTATTCTCCTTGGAAAACCTAAATGGATAAAAGGATTGAAGAACCTCTGACAAGGCTGCAAAACAAGGATTCCTCCAGCTCTGTGGCCCACACTTTGCACCCTAAGATACTGATAAGGAGCAGGCCGATCCCAGTGGCCCCAGGAGGAAGAGGAGACCTTTGGGAAATGGGAGATGGTGGTGAGCAGCAACAGAGCAATGTGGCGTGGCAGCACAGCAGCCTAGGCCTCAGCATGAGGAAGATTCACAGACACCTGTGGAAAGGAGTATAGGAAGAATATGTCATGCCAGCCCCTGTTGAGGGGCAGGTGGAAAGGCCTGAAGGTGCTGTGGGTGGCCTAGAGGGAGAGTTCAGAGGAGGGGCTGAGGTAATCTGCTTTGACTCTGAGTGACAGTGGACATGTACACTCCCTCCTCCTGCCTAAGCCCCCCTGCCTGAGCTGGAATTGCACTGGCCTTGTTGTACTGGTAGTTCCTGTCTCAGCCACACACCCTGCGGCCCTGGTGTCACAGGCTGTTTCCCTCCCAGCATCCAGGTGTCCCTGTGAGAGAAAAATAATGGCCCAGGAACCTGGCAGCACACCAGGGGAGAGCCCAGGCAGCCCCTCCTCACCCGCCCTGTCAGCTCACTAGGGGCCATCGTCCTCTCATAGTACTTCAGGGGATTGAGCCACAGGTCCTTGCTGATGATCTGGTAGGGCAAACAGACCTGGGTTAGGAGAGCACAGGGACCCGAATAGAATCCCAAGCAGCAGGCGGACACAGGAAGCTGTATGCTGGCATGGCCAGTGACATCCCACCTCAGCAATCCTGCCAGATGCCGCCACACTATGGTCAGAGAACCAGTAGAAGTAGCTGGCGCTGCTGTCCTGGAGCCTGTGGCTGTAGACTTCTCTTTCACAATGCTGGTACCACTGAATGGGAGTGGCACGGGACAACCTGTATCCTGCAGGAGAGAAGTATGTGAAGCTGGGTACATCGCCTTCCATCCCTACCCACCACCAGCTGCAGCCCATGCAGGGAGCCTCCTCTTACCTGTGAGGGTGATGAGATACTCCTTCACAATCACATGGTTGTGGAAGTAGGGGTTGCTGCGGAAGTACAGGCTAATGGTGCAGCAACCCCAGGGATGCCTGACTTCCCTCACCTTCAGAAGGAAAGTGGATCCAGGGAGTGAAATCGTAGCCCAGTGCTGCCGCCTGTAGCTGTTTTCAGGGACAGGCCATATCCCCACCTGCCCTCCACTACTCCTTGGAGCAGGTGCACTTACCTTCAAATCAATCACTTGGCTGAGGATATTTTCATCTTGGACGCTGATCATGGCCGACAACTCTGGGTGGTTGACAAACTGCTTTGGGTCAAGGAGCCTGCAACCTGGGAGCTGGGATGGACCAGCTAGAAAGAGCAGCCTGGCCTGGCCTCTCCTTCCCTTAAGGCCACTCCTTCCACATAAACGGCAGAAAGGGGCACAGCACCACTCTGTTTCCTGACAGACCCTGATGCCCACCAGATTGTTTTGTGCTGAGGGCTTGACAGGCTACACATCACACATTCCTGCTTCTAACTGAAGAATTGGACATAGAGACGGCCTGTAAGGCAGCATTAGTTAGTCCCAGAACAGCCCGTGCAACACAGCCCTGTCTGTGGGCATCAGCCCCTGGTGTATGCGTGCCTCTGCCTTGGAGCTCTGCCCCTGGACCCCCTGGTAATGCTTCTCTGGTGCCTGTACAAGACAGAGGGTGTCTCCAGGATCCTGGGCCAGACCGGGGCACACTGCCCCTAGCTTGTCCTCAATGTTCTTTTCTAGGGGAACCATCCCCGCTTACACCGTTCTCCTGCACTGTCCCATGCTCCTTGTGATCCTGCTCCTCTACCCTCAAGGATACAGCTGTGAGCCAGAACCCAGGGATGCGCCGGATATTGAGGCTTCTCCGTTTGAAATAGGGCTTGAGCCTCTGCCGAGTCCTGCACCTGAGCCGAGAGAAGGCCCTGCTGGCTTGCTCGTTCATGGGCTCCATCTCCAATTGAAGGGCCTGGAGCACCTCCAGAGGGGACCAGGTTTACTTGGCCCTGGGCCCTGACTGGGCCTGCTCCTGCTGCACTGGCTCCTCTTCTTCTGGATTTGCTTTGGCCTTGGACTGAGGCTCCACCTCTCCCACCTGTTCCACTGCCTCCATGGTGCACTTCCCCTCCCCCTGCAGGACAAACTGCTCCCCTGCAATTAATTGCTCCTCCATCCACCCCTCCTCCTGGTTGTCACTCCCTTGCGGGTCACCTGGATCCTGTGCCTCTAGCCTCAGCTCTTCACTCACCACCTCCCCCTGCTTCGCCACCTGCAGATCTGGGAAAACCTCCTCACCTGCCCACTTGGCCTGCCATGGCACCACCTGCAGAAGGCCCTCGGTCCACAGGATAAACTGAGCCTGTGCCTGGAACACCTCCCCCAGGCCCTCCTTGTCTTCCCCTTGCTCCTCACTCTGGGTTCCCTGCTGCACCTCACTCTCCTCTCCCTGCATACACTGCTCTGCAGCCACCCAGTCCTCCCCTCTCCCTCACTCAAGATCTAGCCAAACTTCTTGCCTGCATCCAACCTCAGCTCCAGGATCACAGCCTCCCTCACCTGCATGAAATCCTCCCTCTCCAGCCCTATAGCTTTCCTCCAAACCTCCTGTGTCCTTGTGTCCTGGCTATAACCACTTTCCTGCACATTTGTGAAGCTAAAAGCCTTCTGGATCATCCTGCTTGCCCTGTCCTTCCTGGTGCAATGGCCCTGGGGAGCCCTGTGAATCCTCAGGCGCCCTGCAGCTGAAGGCCCCCTAGTGGAACTGAGAGGAAGCGCGCTGCCCCCAGGAGCCCCTCAGTCTCCCAACACAGCCTGACTCTGGATGCCCCATGGCTCTGAGACTGGTGCTGTGAAGGAGCAGGTGGTGCAGAGCCTGCTGAGTCCAGGCAAGGTGCTTGCTCACTGGTGCATGCAACCAGGCCCTGGTGTGCTGACTGGGTGCACACTGGGCTCATGCACAGGCGCTGGTCATGTGAACATGTGGTACAGAAGGCACCTGGCCAGGCCCAGCCTGCTGTTTCTGGTTGGGCTCCTCAAAAGCCTCCTCCAATCACGGACGGGGCAGTGGGTGTCACCCTGCGCAACCCCGCCCCTCACTCAAAGCTCTGGTGTAAGTAGATGGTAACTCAGAGATATCCTCTTATCTCTTCATTAGCCAGAAAACGGAGATTCTGAAAGCTTAGAATCTTGACCTGACTGAAAAGAAGGAAGAAATGGTGGAACTTGAAAATGACTTCAGGTTTTCTCACTGTGCTGAATGAAGTCAAACACTGCTGCAGTGAAATATTTTACCCGTTGTTCTCCCCGCATGAACTACAATAATAATGTGCTTTGTGTTGACATTTACTGCTGTGTTGCTGACAATTACCTGGAAGAGAAGTTAAGGGGATTCAATGGGTTGGAAAAAGTTGAGCTAAATCCGAAAGCAGGTCTAATTAAGCAAGTTTATTCTCTATCTAAAGACACACACACACACACACACACACACACACACACACACACATATTTATATGGCTAAGGTGACTCGTACATGTGCCATACGTTTGAAGCTCTTGCTGGCGCCAATTGCATGCATGTGTTTCAAATCATCCTTGTCAACCTGAATTTGGTTGACACTGCTATTATAGAGAAAGGGCAAATAGCAGTACTAAAATATTTCTTCTACTTAATCTCCTTTCAATGGGCACAAATCCATGCACCTGGCCACTGGTATTCTAATAGTGGCAAGATATCATCCGTGAATACTAATATTCTATTGGGCCAGGACATGCCAAATTGGTCACACATATCTATATATATAAAAGCGTAAGCGACATTATGAGTGGTTGGTACAATGCACACCGACCACCAGGACGCAGACGCTCAACACAGGAGCTTCCCCCAGGTGGTCAAGGCTCTCCCACAGCGAGAGCATCACTCAGCCAGAAGGCGGGCTAATGGCTGGAAAGTGCAGCTGTGACAGCCTGAGCCTCTGCTGCCTATGTGACAAGGCTACGAAGCAGTGGTGGCAGGTGGAGTGGGGCCTGGATGAGCGGGAACAGAGCACCTGGCTCCAGCTTGGGCTCCTGCCCGGCTGCCTGCCGTTTCGTGCACTGCTACATCCCTCAGGAGGTGTCAGACCTAACCTGGCAGTCCCACATCTCCCAAGGGGTCCCAGATTGTGTGAGGGCGCAGACCAGGCTGTGGGACGCCACCGGTGCTTGAATTTCGTTCACTGGGCTTCTAGTCATTTTATTATTTATCACCGATTTAGCATGGTTCTCTTCTAATGCTGAATAAGTTAAAGGTATAAGCTGAATTTTGGTAATGATGGCCATTGAGATTTTACTGCTCTTTAGCGGTATTATTTAATGGCTTATATGAAGGGCACTAATCTCCCTCAAAATATGAGAAATACGACATGTCCCACAAACAGTACTATGCTTCAGTGCTAATTCTTTCCACTAATGCCCCTAAGTGAGCCTTTCACTAATTTTCTTTGCTCACTAGCTCATCCAAAATTGAAATGGGCAGGCTGCTTGTCTATATTCAAGTGCAGAGGCATATTCTTCTTAACTACACTGATGCTATCAATACTTTCAATTTTACAACATAATTTATAGTGAGGGTCTCTATGTTAGACTTTAAAACATCTCTTTACTAATATGAATAAGTCACTTTTACCTTATTTCTTCACAACTATCTGCACGCTCTGATTTAGCAACTTTCAATACCTGACTCTTTCAAGTGTCCCTTTCCACCCTTCTTTTCATTAAAAACAGGCCATCTGAAACCACACTGATCACTTTTCAGCCTGTTGTGATAATTCAGACATTCCTTGGGTTACGTTGGACTCGAAGTACATAAGTTTTGTGGTTACGTTGCCATTCCCCATTTATTTATTAAAAAAAAAAAAGTTTGAGCATTTCTACGTATGTACATATGTGCTTTATGTTTTCTTATTATTCATTTACCCCAAGAAAGGTCAGCAATTGTTATCTTTCTTTTAATTGTTTTTTAACTGTTGCACGCCATTACTGCAGTGTATGTGTGCTCCCTGTGAGTGACATACGTGCTTATGTAGGTGGGTTCTGACTTCCGCGAATATTGCATTACATCACACTGCAGGAACGTGTCAACAATGTAACGCGAGGAACTACTGTACTTGTATCCTGTTGATTAAGATGTAGTTATTTGGTCTCCATATTTCTTCAATACATATATGGTTGTTGGAAGTACAAATTATATCTTTATATATAAGGGTGTTAATTAGAATTTTCAATCAAAAAAAATAAATGCCTTGTCCTTACAAATAGATCTGGCCTTATAATTGAATGGCCTAATACATATTAGAGTAGGACACGACTACCAAAGTTTCTCAGAAGAATATGGGTTGAAATGAAGAGTATATCCTGCCTACCCCTACTTGAAACAAGAGCCTTAGTTGAGCTCCATCATGATCCAAACAGAAACAGAAACAGTAAGAGACATGGCAGGTTTCTGTTACTATATGCCTACAGAGCATGTCTCAGTGCACATTTCCTGACGGTGCTATTGTTCAGAGTGTGCACTCACAGGACATTAGGGCCTTCATGCACAACTCCATCCTGAAACCACATGAAAAGGAGCGTATTGGACAAGAATGTTAGCAGGGACTTTACAATGCAGAGGGATTCTGAAGAAGATTGAAAAAGGTGGCAGAACCCTAGCCAGTTTGGAACAGTGGACAGATCACCGACCTTCATACTGAAAGGCCCCAGTTTCGATTCAGGTCAAGGGCACTTGCCTGAGTGGCGGCTCAATCTCCAGTCTGGGGCTTGCGGGAGGGAGCTGATCAATGAATCGCTCTCATCACTGATGTTTCTAACTCTCACTTGCTCTCTGTTTCTCTCTGAGATAAATAAAAATATATTTAAAGAATGGTGGCAGAATCATGGATGATGCAGGGACATGCTCCCAGGAACAAACTGATATTCCAACTGAAATACAGAACAACTTCCTGAATAATCAATGGAAAACTCACAGGAGAGAACCCTGACACCCGAGGACCGAAGGTGGAGGCCACTTAGACACTGGTAGGAGGAGAGGAGGCTTGAAGGGGCGGGCCTGACACCCACAGACAGCAACTGAAGTCTCGGAGAGATATCTCAGCTGTGGAGGACTGCCACTGAGAACTCTGGGTCTAATCCCCAAGCTGGGCCTCCTAGCAGAGAGCACCAGAACTGAGGAGGGTACCCATATAACCTGTGGATGTGAATAGCAGCAGGGCACTGTCTGTCAGGGAGAGACAGCTAGAAATTCAGCTATCCTCTTAAAGGGCCAGCGCACAAATTTCCCTGTGGAGCCACACAGCTTGTGCCCTGGCAAAGGGAGGGTGAAGTGGACTGGAGCTGTGAGGGTAAAAGCCAGAACTGGGGAGTCAAGGGTTTCAGCACAGAAGACAGACACTTCAAGCTTCCTGGGAGGAGTCATTTCCTCATGCAGCAGAGAAAATCTTTCCCATGCAGACATTTGCCTTTCCTGGAGGAGAGACAATTAACAAACACTACTGGGAAACACCTTGCCCGGAGGACACTTAAGAGATTATAAATAATAATTAACCTCCACACAGAGGAAACTGCCCCACCCTGTTGAAAAAAACTCTTGCTATAACCTGAGGACCATTGCCTTGGAGGCAAGTTAAGTTGGAATCCTATCAGTCTATAGACAGAGGAGGTCTCTGGAGGCTTTGAGTCTTTGCCTGATCTAATTAGTCAGAAACATCCTTTAACAATGTTCTGCACTAGAGACTGAGAGGCACAGAGGATCTACCTAACTTGTCACCACAAACCCACACAGAAAGCCAGAAAGAGGAAATAAATAAACAATCCTCAAATGAGAGAACTGGAGATTTATCCAGATAGAGAGAGAGATGAAGCACAGAGAAGACATTTATCTGAATCTGACTTTAGAGTTATGAAGGAAAAAGAGCTCAACAGCATGAAAAAAGATATAGTGACTATGAAAAGAAGAACAGTCCTAGATATAAAATGACATAATACAAATAAAGAACATATTAGAAGAAATAGGCAGATATTAGGGAAAGCTGAGGATCCAATCACTGATTTAGAACAGAGTTAAAAATATCATCCAATAAAAAAAAGACAGAAAAATTAAGATTTAAAACAAACAAACAAACAAACAAACAGGAGGACCACTTACATAACAGTATTAGAATAGCCAGTGTGCCAAAAGAGGAAGGAGGGGAGAAAGGCATAGAGAAGGTCTTTGAAGAAACAATGGCAGAACACTTACCTAACCTGGTAAAGGAAAATCCCACACAAGATCAAGAGCCAAAGAGAACCCCAAAGAAGAAGTACCCAAACAAACCCGTGACCAGACACATCATAATTTAAATGCCAAAAATTAAAGACAAAGACAGAATCTTCAAGGCAGCAAGACAAAAGAAAACTGTTAGCTACGAAGGAGTTCCCATAAGGCTGACTCCTGATCTCTCATCAGAAACTCTACGGGCCAGAAGAAGATGGCATGAAGTACTCAAGTTAATGGAAAGCAAGGATCTAAGACCAAGATTACTATATCTGGCAATTCTTTCATTCAAAATAGACGGTCAAATACAGAGCTTCCTAGAAAGAAAAAGGCTGAAGGAGTACATCATCTCCAAGCCAGCTTTACAAGAAATGCTACAGAGATTGCTGTAATGAGAAGGAGAAACAGAGACAGAAACTTAGCCACACAGAAAAGAAATGGAAAGAAATAAATACCTATGAATAATAACCCTAAATGTAAATAGGTCAATGCTCCAATCTAAAGGTGTAGTGGAGCCAAATGGATACAGAAACATGATGCAAGTATATGCTGTCTACAGGAGCACCACCTCAAAACAAAAGACACACACAGGATGAGAGTGAAGGAATGGGAAAAATTTCCATGCAAATGGAAAAGAAAAAAAAGGCCAAAGTAACAATACGCATATCAGACAAAATAGACTTTAAAATAAAGGCCATCACAAGAGACATAAAGGTCAGTGCATGATACTAAAGGGACCAACCAACAAGACGATATAATTCTAGTAATTATATATTCAGCCAACATAGGAGCACCTCAATATATATATCTCAAACAAACAAACAAAAAATCAAAACAAACAAAAATTCTAGAAGACTTTAACAGAGAGTGTGACAAAAGGACAGTGACAGTAAGGGACATTTATCACCCCTCTGACATCACTGGATAGATCTTCCATATGAAAAAATAACAAGGATGCAGAGCCTCTAAAGGACACACTGGATCCATTAGATTTAATTGACATTTTAGAATAGCGGTTCTCAACCTGTGGGTTGCGACCCCTTTGTGGGTCGAATGGCCCTTTCACAGGAGTCGCCTAAGTAAAGGGTGTCCCACAATTCACGCAAGAAGTAATTTTGATAGAAAACAAGGTTTATAATTAAAAACTGTACATTTTTATTGATTCATAAAGAAAGTAAAAGAACTGCACTTGGAAAACTACAGGACATTGAAATGGACATAAAGATATCAACCAATGGATTCATATACCATGTTGAAGGGTTGGTAGACTTAACTTCATTAACATCTCCATACTACCCAAGGCAATCTATAGATTCATTGTAATCTCCATTAATATACCAACAGAATATTGCACAGACACAAAAAAATCCTCGAAAAAATTCAAATGGAGTAAAAATAGTCTGAGGAAGAAGAAAAAAGTTGGCGGGCTCACAATACCAGATATTAAGCTTTATTATAAAGGCACCATTCTAAAAACTGCCTGCTACTGGCACTAGAAAAGACATATACTCCACTGAAACAGAACAGAGAACCCAGAAGTGGACCCAAGTCATTACGCTCTATTATTAATTTACAAAGGAGGCAAGAGCATACAATGGAGTCAAGACAGTCACTTCAATAAATGTTAGGAAAATTAGAAAGATACATGCAAAATAATGAAACTAGACCACCAACTTACACCATTCACAAAAATAAACTCAAAATGGATGAAGGACTTAAACATCAGATGAGAACCTATAAAACAAACTTATAAGATTGCCTATGTAGCAATATATCAGATATGTCTTCGCAGTATCTTTATTGATACAGCTCCAAAGGCAATGCACACAGAGGGTAAAATAAACAAGTGGACTCCGTCAAAATAAAAACCTTCTGCACAGCAAACAAAATCCTGAACAAAACAACCAGAAAGCCCACTGCATAGGGAGAACATATTTGCCAATGGTATCTCGGATAAGTGTTGAATCTCCAAAGTTTTCAGGGAACTCACACAAATTAACAATAGGAAGATAAACAATCCAATCAAAACATGGGCAAAGGACCTAAATTAACACTTTTTAAAAGGAGACCTATAAAAGGCCAAGAGACATACGAAAAATGCTCAAAGGCACGAACAGTCCAAGAGATGCAAATCAAAACGACAATGAGGTACCATCTACACCTGTCAGAATAGCTGTCAGAAAAATATCAACAAACCACAAGTGCTGGTGAGGATGCAGAGAAAAAGCAACCCTTGTGCACTGCTGGTGGGAATGCAGACTGCTGCAACCACTGTGGAAAACCATATAGAGATTTCTTAAAAAATTAAAAATGGAGCTCCCCTTTGACCCAGTGTTCTCTCTTCTAGGTATATATCCCAAGAAATGAGAAAGGCCAATCAGGAAAGATATATGCAACTGTATGTTCATACGAGCCCAATTTACAATAGCTAAGATTTGGAAAAAGTCTAAATGCCCATTAGCAGATGCACGGATGAATAAACTGTGGAACATCTACACAATGGAATACTCTACTGCTGTAACAAAGAATGAACTCCTATAATTTGAAACAGCATGGATGGACTTGGAGAGCATTACACTAAGCAAATTAAGCCAGTCAGAGAACAATAAATATCACATTATCTCACTCATTTGTGGAATATAATCAACAACATTAGCTGATGAACAACAAGACATCCAGACACAAAGAAGCATTGATCACACTGTCAAACCTCAGAGTAAAGTGCTGGAGGCAAAGACCAACAGTAGTATGTGTGTGTGTATGTATACGTGTGTGTGTGTGTGTGTGTGTGTGTGTGTGTGTGTGTGTGTGTGTATGTATGGAGGGCTAATGAACTTTGACATGAACTTTGATATTCAGCAGGGCTGAAAATCAGCATTATATTACACGGCTGTTGGCAAAATGGCTGAAGGCAATCTTGCTAACCTGATAATTAAACTTTACTACTGATATGCCTGTTTGCTTTGCTAAAGGGCATATATGAGAAACCTACAGCCAAGTAAATGAAAGCTGATGGGTGCTGCATTTCAGAGAGCCTCTCCCCAAGAGAAAACGGTCGCCGCCTGGCTCCCCAATGCCTTCTAAATTTATAGTGTTGTCTAGTGTATTCATTTGTGTGCAGCTCCTTTCCCAGATCCTGAATCATTGCAGCAAAAGGTTGCAACATTCTGGCGCCCAATGTGGGACATCTGGAGAAGAAGTCTCACCAGAGCAAAAAAAGAAGACTGTCAAGGGCATGTACCTTGGTTGCGGGGGGACTGTGCAGGAGGCAGCTGATTGATGTTTCTCTCTCATTGATGTTTCTAACTCTCTATCGCTCTCCCTTCCTCTCTGTTAAAAATCAATAAAAATATCTTAAAAAAAAACACAAAAAAACTCATTCAAGCATTAAATCTCACCATTAATAAGACACGATAAGTAAAAAGATAGTTTTACTTAATCTGTATGCATTACAGCATTGGCCAGCATATCTCTCTCCTATTGGTATTCCCGAAAAGAAACCAAGTTTGTAGCTCTATTTAAAAGAAAGAAAAAGGCTTTTAAAAGAAACTCCATAACTGTGGCCTAGAATTTTCTCTGGAAGAATAAACGGAAGGAGATTCCCTTCAAATATCTAGAAAACTGAATATAAAAATAAATGTATCAGGCCTCAAAAAGAAAACAATTTGAATTATGCTTTCCTAAAAAAAATTATGTCAATATACTGAAAGACTGATAGCAGAAATCCAGTTAGTGTCATTTACTGTCCCCACCCAATGAGAAAGGAAGATAGGAAATAAGCCTTGTTTTAGACTGATTTAAATTAGCAAATGAAAATAAAAGAATATTCAGGGGAACATAGTTGGAATAGGCAGAAACCTATTCCTGGAGAAGTCACTGTTTTTACTGATAGTTCATCTCATGGTAAAGCTGCTTATACTGCAATGAATTCAGACCAAGTCATGCAGACCAGTCATACTTCTGTGCAAAGAATCGAATTAGAAACGATCAAGGCTGACTTGCAGCATTTGCAAAAGCCTCTTCATATTCTCTCTTTATCTACTTATGCTGCAGGCTTGGTAAACAGAACTGCAACTACTCAATTTAAATGGCTCAATGACCAAAGCCTTTCTATACTATTTGAACAAGTCCTGGTCCTTTAACAAAAGGAAATGAATATGCCTGTCAGTTAGTTATTTTATTAAACAAGTCACAGAATTTCACAAGCTTTTACATCAGCCTGCCATAATATTGTACAGCCGGTAAAACAGATTATGAAGAAATGCCCTCCTTGCATGTTACATCTACTACAAGGGCTCTAAAATCCCAACTTGGAAAACAAAAGTGGCGGAATAGTGAAGACATCTCTTGTAAGTAGACCACACCAAGCCTTAATTACTTTAAATTTTACCCTTGTAATGCTGATGGCAAGACACCCTTAGAATTACACTGGTGTCAGAATAAGCCAAAGCAAAATGGTCTGGTTAAATGGAAAGGTACCGAGTCTGGTTTAAGGAAGGGTCCCTTTATTAATCTTTGGTCAAGGATATGCTTGTGTATTTCCAGAAAACTCCTCCAAGCCTGTGTGGATTCCTGCAACATGAATCTGAGAGAGGAACTGACCAAACTACTCCAACTACAGATAGCAGTGCCTCAAGCAACATGCTGAGGAGACAGAGGAGAAACATCTAGAGATAGGGGATGGTGACCATGCCTTGCCACGCTAGCAGTCATCAGCTGTGCCTAGGTGCTGGTGGCTCTTGACAAAGCCCAAAGTGGTCAGACCTGCATTGTCATTTCTCACCGTTTGCCCACCATCCAGAACTCGAACATCATTGCTTCCATGTCACAAGGGAAGAGTGACTGGAAAGGGACCCATAAAGAACTGATAGCCTAAAAAGAAGCCTACTATGGACAAATTCCTTAAATACCTGAAAACGATATTTAAAAGGACATGAAAGAACTCAATCCTTTTCATTGAATCTCCTTACATTTGCTTTTTAGAATAACCAATATTGTCTCTCTTTCCTGTTCTTCTATGTTTTCTTCCAGTCTGAAGAAGCAGAATCACAAGTCTTAAAAGAATCTGAGCCCAGAAGATGGCATTCACCTTTCTAAATTAATTAAGAAAACAAAAAGGGGGAAATGATGGGGTAAAGACCAAAAGTAGTTAACATATCAATGGGAGAAGTCCCACAGAAGGCGAATGGACTTTGATGTTCAGCATGGCAGAAAATCAGCATTTTGTTATCCTGTTGTGGGAAAAATGGCTGAAGGCAACGTCCTACCATGAAAATTCTTCTATTGTTTACCAAACTTTACCATTGATATGTCTGTTTGCTTTGCTAAAGGACAAATGTGTATTCAAGTAAATAAAAGCTATTTTCTCCTGGGCTTCAGAGTGCCTCTCCATTAGAGAAAAAAGCCCACAGTACACAAAAAGAAAGAGATAATAAAGGTAAGGTCAGAACAGAAATAAATGACATAGGGATGAAAAAAAAATAATACAAAAGATCAATGAAACCAAGAGCTGGTTCTTGGAAAGAATAAACAACATTGATGAACCTCTAGTCATGCTCAGCAAGAAACGAAGAGAGAGCACCCAAAAAAAAAACAAAAAAAGAAATGAGAGAGGTGAAGTAACAAACGACCCCACAGATATACAAAGGATTGTAAAAAATTACAATGAACAACTCTACTACAACAAACTGGACAAGCTCAATAAAATGGACACATTCCTACAAAAAGACAAGCTTTCAAAACTCAATCAGGAAGAAGCAAAAATCCTGAACAGACCGATAAATACTGATAAAATTGACACAGTAATCAAAAAGCTTCCAAAAAACAAAAGCTCTGGACCAGATGGCTTCACAGGGGAGTTTTACCAAACATTCAAAGAAGAAGTAAAACCAAACTTTCTCACACTATTTCAAATATTTCAAGTGGATGGCATACTTCCAAGCTCTTTTTAAGAAGCCAGCATTACCATAATCGCAAAGCCAGAAAAAGACACTACAAAGAAAGTGACTTACAGGTCAATATTCCAGATGAACATTAATGCTGCAATCCTCAACTAAATTCAGCAAACTGGATTCAGCATTGCATTAGAAAGATCATACACCATGACCAAGTGGGATTTATTCCAGGGATGCAAGGATGGTACAAAATCTGCAAATCAATGAACGTGAAACATCACATAAACTATTTGAGGGAGAAAAACCACACAATCATATCAATTGGTGCAGGAAACGCATGTGACCAAGTGCAACAGCCTTTTCTGATAAAAACACTCAGCAAAGTAGGAACAGCAGAATCATCCTTCCACATAATAAAAGCCTTATATGACAAACATACAGCCAACAACATACTCAAAGTGCAAAACAAAAACCATTTCCCTCTAGGACAGGAACAAGACAGGGACGCCCACTTTCATCACGCCTGTTCAACACAGTACTGGAAGTCCTAGTCAGTGCGATCACACAAGAAAAAGAAATAAATGGTTCCCAAATTGGAAAAGAAGAAGTAAATTGTCATTATTTGCAGATGACATGATACTGTACATAGAAAACCACAAACACTCCTTCAAAAATTTAATAAACTTAGTAAATGAATTTGGCAATGTTGCAGACTACAAAATTAACGCCAAGAAATACATGGCATTTTTACACACCAATAGTGAACTTACAGAAAAGGAGATTAAAAAAAGAATCCTATGTATCATCCCACCAAAAAAATTAAGACACCTAGGAATAAATTTAGCTAAGGACGTAAAAGACCTACACTCAGAAAACTAGAAGATGTTGAAAAAAGAGACAGAGGAAGACATAAACAGATGGAAGGACATACCTTGTTCATGGATTGGTAGAAACAACCCCATTAAAATGGCTATACTACCCAAAGCAATCTATATGTTCAATGCACTCCGCATTAAAACACCAACAGCATATTTCACAGACCTAGAATGATCTCTCCAAAAATCCATCTGTAATGAAAAAAAAGACCCTGAGCCCAAACAGGTTTGGCTCAGTGGATAGAGCGTCGGCCTCCGGACTGAAAGGGACCTGGTTCGATTCCGATCAAGGGCATGTACCTTGGTTGGGGGCACATATCAAGTAGGGGGTGTGCAGGAGGAGGCTGATCTATGTTTTTCTCTCATTGATGTTTCTAACTCTCTATCCCTCTCCTTTACTCTCTGTAAAAAATCAATAAAATATATTTAAAAAACAAACAAACCCCAAAGAGCTGCAGCGATTCTGAGAAAGAAGAGCAAAGTAGGAGGGATCTCAGTACCAGATATCAAGCTGTTTTACAAAGCCACTGTTCTCAAAACTGCCTGACACTGGCACAAGAATAGACATATAGGCCAATGCAATAAAACAGAGAACCCAGAAACCAATCCAAACCAATAAGCTCAATTAATATTTGACAAAGGAGGCCAAAACATACAATGGAGTTAAGACAGTCTCTTCAATAAATGGTGCTGGGAAATTTGGTCAGACATATGCAGAAAATGAAACTAGGCCACCAACTTTCACCATGCACAATAATAAGGTCAAAATGGATAATGACTTAAACAGAAAGCTGGAAACCAGAAAAATATATAGAGGAATCCATAGGCAGCAGAGTCTCAGATATATGCTGAAGCAATCTCTTCACCAACGCAGCTCCTGGGGCAATGGAAAATAAAGTTAAAGTAAACAAATGGGACGACATCAAAATAAAGGCTTCTTCATAGCAAAAGAAACCATCAACAAGACAACAACAAAGCCCACTGCATGGGAGAACATATTTGCCAATGTTCTCTCTGATAAGGGTTTCATCTCCAACATTTACAGGGAACTCATACAACTTAACAAAAGGAAGATAAACAACCCAATCACAAAAATGGGCAACGGACCTAAATAGATACGTTTCCAGAGAGGACAAAAGGAAGGCCAAGAGACACATTAAAACATGCTCAGAGTCACTGATCACCCAAGAGATGCAAATCAAAAGGACAAGGAGGTACTACTTCACAGCTCTCAGAATGGCTATCACCAACAAATCAACAAAGGGCGAGTGCTGGTGAGGATGGGGAGAAAAAGGAACCCTCCTTCACTGGTGGTGGGAATGCAGACTGGTGCAGCCACTATGGAGAAGAGTATGGAGTTTCCTCAAAAAACTAAAAACGGAACTCCCATTTGACGCACTGATCCCACTTCTAGGAATATATCCCAGGAACCTAGAATTACCAATCTGAAAGGATGCATGCTCCTCTATGTTCACTGCAGCACAATTTCCAATAGCTAAGGTTTGGAAACAGCCTAAGTGCTGGTCAGCAGATGAGTGGGTTAAAAAGCCGTGGTACATCTACACACTGGCATAGTATGCTGCCACAAAAAAGGAAGGGGCACTGACCATGTGCAACAGCATGGATGGAGCTGGACAGCATTATGCTAAGCAAAGCTAGTCAGTCAGTGAGTCCGAGAAAGAGAAAAATCACATGACCTCACTCATCTGTGGATTATAATGAACAACATAAACCAATGAACAAAAACAGATCCAGAGACAGAGAAGCATGGATCAGACCATCACCCTCAGAGGGAAGGTAGGGGAGGGTGGGGCTAAGGGGGAGAGATCAACCAAAGGACTTGTATGCATGCCTATAAGCCTAGCCAATGGACGCAGACACCAGGGGGTGAGCGTGAGGGCATGCTTGCGGGGTGGGGGTGGGGGTGTGGGGGGAGTGGGGCATAAGAACACATATGTAATACCTTAATCAGTAATAGGAATGAAAAGGAACCCAGGAACATATCATCAGGTGAGAATTCACACACTCACACTCACGCACACTCAGGCACCCGCACACTCACACCAGGAGAGGGCTCTGCCGCTCTCAGTGGAAGTCACCTCTTATCTCCCAGCCTGACCACCGCTTTCTCACCAGCTGAACCAGAGGACAATGATGAGTGACGGCCCTGGTGCTCTGCGGAAAGCGACCTCTCCCTCCCGGACACTTCCCACCGTCCAGCAGCCACTTTTGTGCGCCCTCTCTGTCCCCCACGCCCTGAGCAGGGCTGGGCTGGCCTGAGAGCCCACAGACTTGAGGACCCAGATCCTGGGGGTGTTGGAGCCGGGGCCTGTGGGGGCCCCCTTGGTCAACTGCAAACTCGGCCAGCTGAGGTCACACAATAAAGGCCAACGCCAGAGTTCCATGAATTGTTGCGTGTAAGTCCCCTCAGCGAGCTCCCACTCTGGCGCAGCAAGCGGAAGGCCTCACGCCAGTGAGCCAGGTTTGGACCTCAGGCCTTCACTCCAACCAGGTGGGAACTCATTTCCAGATGGAAAAAGCCGACTGGGGAGGGGCTGCGGGTTGCCAGTGACTAGAGCAAGTTCACCCCTGGAGACAGCATGTTCAACCCCGGAGACAGCAAGAACCCAGAGTGTGTGCTTACCTTTTCCACAGGCCGTGCTCCTCACCACGTGGACTCCTGTACAGCAGGGAGGCTGGCGGGAAGGAAGAGGTGGGGGGCTGCGCCTGGCAAGCTTCCTGGGACTGCGCCCTGGTTCCTGCCAGGGCGAAATCTCCCGGGATCACGAGATCAGGAACAAACCAAGATCAGGGGGCAGGAGGGGGGGCGTGTTTTAACAGGCCCAGAGAAGGTGGGGACAGGGGCGCCTGTGCCACACCCACCAGGCTGCAAGGGGTGGCAGAGGGTGAGGGACTGTCAGGGGGACCCTGTGCTTCCAGGCATGAGGGTGGGGGCGGTCGCGGAAGTGGAGGGAGAAACAGGAGGCCGCGACCCCCAGCTAACCTCCCACTCGCCACCCCTGGTCTGTGTTTCTGGGGACCCCTTTCTCTCTGTGGTTGTGGCTGCCACTTACCTACCTTGTTCCCTGGGCCAGGCTTGGCTCCCCACTCCCACCCCACCACAGCCCTCTGTCTAGAAAAGAGTGCCCTGCCCTTGGCTAGCCCACTGTCCCTACTGTCTGGATGGGGACATTTTAGTAACCCCCGGGGCAGAGGAGAGCTGGCCAGATGCAATTACTTTGTCTCTCTCCACAGGTGCCCTCCTCAGTCTACCCCTGGGGTTTGGGTCACCAGAGCTCTTTGACAAGCCTGGAATCCAGCCTTTGCTCTGCTCACCTCCCCTAAGCCTTCAGGTGATGGCAGCCTCCCTGCCTTCCTCCCCCCTCAGGAAGGGGTTCTCCTCTCACCAACAAATCCCTTTGGCAAAGTCACACCTGGGCCTGAAAGCAGAAGAGTGGGCAGGAGGCTCCTGAGGAGGAGCAGGCCAACAAAGCTCAGGAGAGGTGGGGAGGCACCAGCCACAGCCTGGTGCTCAGGCTCTGGCAGAGCTGCCCCTTAGCTGAACCTTAACCCAGGGTTCTCCTCTCAGGTGGCGCCTCCAGGGCACACAGGGGGCCTGGCATGCTCAGTCTGGCAGGTTTTGCTGCCTGCTTTTCCATAGTCTCTTTAGGAGACAAAAGTCAGGCTTGTGAGGAGAGAGGGAGAGGGGAAGAGCAAAGCTGAGGCCCAGCCCTGTCATCCAAGCTGGCCTGAGGCATCTCCTGGGCGTCCTTGGAAATCAGCTTCTCTTAGTGAGGAAGGGCTTGTAATAAGAATAGAGCCGCAGTTGTTTAATCATTACTTACAAACTATAAATACGAGGCCATGGGACACTGGAGGATGAAACAGGCTCTACTGAAAACATAGGCTGCCTCCTTGGCCCATTACTCAGAAAAGAACTGCATTTTGAAAAGATACCGGGCACAGGACAGGCTTTGATTTGGCAGCTGTGCCCGCACCCTGACCCCCTCCTGTGGTCTTCCTCAGGAAGCCTGACCATTCCAATCTCATCCCAGGAAGGGGCTGAGCTGTTCCTAAAGTCTTGGAAGATTAGACACCTTGTGGTCAGCCTTTGAGCTCCTGAAGGGCAGATAGTAGGACCTCCCCTCCCCTTTGCATGTGACACTTGCAGCTGGCAGCTACATGTTGCTATCTTCTCCTGAAGAGGCTGAGAGCCGAATTTCCAGGGTGAGCGACTGCTCTCCCCATACTGACCGCATCCTTGGATAAACACTCATTGTGTGGTTCAAACCTCTCTCTGCTTAACTTGGCTCAAGGAGTGACAGGCAGCCTCAGACACATTGTGCTGCCTTTCTCTTCCTCACTCAGACTTGGGGAATATTCAGACTCTGCAAACTGTGAGACCTTATCTGAGAGGGAGAGTGGGCAGAGGACACTGTGTCCCTGTCATGCAGGTGACACTGCATCTCTTCACCATAGGCTGTGGGGCGGTTGTGGGGGCGGAGCGTAACAGCAGGGTGGTGAGGCTGGCTTCTTGTGTGTCCCTACCCTGCCATTCCTCCAGACGTTCCCCATGCCTATGAACTAGCAGAGTTTAAGGTTTCCAGCTACATAGATGGAGGAATGTGGACAAATGAGGCGACTGCTCTCAGCCCCAGTGGATCTGGGATTGTCACCTAGAGCAGAGCAGATAAAAAGCAGAAACAAACAAACAAACAAACAAGAACCAACTCTATTATTTTATACTAGAGGCCCGGTGCACAAAAATTGGTGCACTTGGGGGAGAGGGGGATCCCTCAGTCCGGCCTGTGCCCTCCTGCAGTCTGGGACCCCTCGGGAGATAATGACCTGCTGGCTTAGGCCTGCTCCCGGGTGGCAGAGGGCAGGCCCAATCCCTAGGTTCAGCCCCTGGACAGGCTTAGAGCAGGGCCGACTGGGGAGTTGGGGTGCCGCCTCCTGTCATGCATAGAGCAGGGCCTATTGGGGAGTTGGGGCGCCGCCCCCTGTCATGCACAGAGCTGCAGGACGATCAGGGGTTTGGTCTCTCCCCCTGTCACGCTGATCCCGGTGGTGGGAGGTCTCCTTGCTCCGCTGACCCTGGGGCCAGGACCCCTCTCGCTCCGCCGATCCTGTGGTCCTGAGGCCTCGCGGCTCCGCTGATCCCAGGGGCCTGGAGGTCTCTCAGCTCTGCTGATAACCTGGACAGGGAGGCCTCTGGGCTCCGCTGATAACCTGGACAGGGAGGCCTCTCGGCTCCTCTAATCCCAGGGGCCAGTAGGTCTATCAGCTCTGCTGATAACCTGGACGGGGAGGCCTCTGGGCTCCGCAAATCCCAGGGGCAGGGATGCCTCTCAGCTTCACTGATAACCTGGACAGGGAGGCCTCTCGGCTCCGCTGATCCCGGAGTCCTGAGGCCTCTTGGCTCCGCTGATCCCGGGGTCCTGAAGCATCTTGCTCTGCTGATCCCGGGGTCCTGAGACCTCTCAGCTCTGCTGATTCCAGGGCCGGGGCTCCTCTCGGCTCCGCTGATCCCGGGGTCCTGAGGCCTCTTGCTCTGCTGATCCCGGGGTCCTGAGACCTCTCATCTCTGCTGATCCCGGGGTCCAAAGGCCTCGGGGCTCCGCTGATCCCAGGGTCCTGAAGCCTCTTGCTCTGCTGATCCAGGGGTCCTGAGGCCTCGCGGCTCCCCTGATCCCTGGCCAGGAGGCCTGTCTGCTCCACTGTTCCCGGGGCTCTGTGGCCTCTCTGCCCTGCCGCTTCAGGGCTGTATGGCTTCGCTCAGCTTGCAGCCTGAGTATGCAAATTAACCGCCATCCTTTAGCCTCTATAATTAAAACATTGTATCATTTGGAGTTGTTGCTTCAGGAGCTCAGAGCCCCCCAGCTGCAGATGGGGAACCTTCGCATCCTCATGCTGGGGCAAGCAAGCCTCCCTGTTCGCATCAACTGCCTGGCTGCCGGCGGCCATGTTGGCTGCCAGTTAATTTGCATATCTTGCTGATTAGCAAATGGGAAGGGTAGCGGTCGTATGCCATTTACCATGTTTCTCTTTTATTAGTGTAGATTGGAACTACATATTCAGCCTAGCTCTCCCACCTCTTTCCTAGATGCATTTGGCAATTATTTGTCCTGGCGGGGTCTCCCCTATGACCTGGGCTCTACTCCCCTCTTTCTCCTCAGGACACACGTGACCATTCCCAAGCAAGTTCATGTGGGTGCCTGTACTGACGCCTCTCCCTCCCCTCCAGGTTCACCTGAGTCATCCCCCTCTTCTCCTCTGCATTTCCCCCTCTTCTCCAGGCCCTGGGCCCAGCCATCCTGGACCTAGCCTCTGCCCTGTCCAGCTGTGGGCCTAGGAGGTGTGCTGGGTGAGCTGAACTGCCACCAATTCCAGCACTGGACACAGCAGCCACTGGAATTTATAACCCTGACTCCTGGGACCAACAATGTCTGGGAAACGCTCCCACACTCCTGATTGATGGTGACAGGGGAGGAGGGGTATCTAGCTAATAGACATGTGCTGAAGCCCTCTTGTTTACCATGTTTCACTCCAATCAGGCAAAGGCAACAACCTTTTGAAGAAGGTATCTCCCTCTCTCTCTTTTGGGAAGGAGGGTGCGGGGGTGCCCAAATGTGCTCTCTGACACTTTGGCTACTTAATAAACAGCTGAAAATCAATATCCCCAAAAGAAGCTTCAGGGTGGCAGAAACTTGGTTTCCTTTATTTCTTAACAGTTGGCTAAGAGGGTTCAGACTGGTGTCAGTTGGCTAGATAACCCGTGTCTCATGGTTTCTTAAATTTCCTGGCACGTGTGTTCTGTTCTTCCTCAACTACCTGCAAATTGCCCATTCTCACTTCTGAAAAATCATGTCCCCCCTTTCTCCTTTGTTCAAAATATATAGAACATAGTCCAATCGGCCTGGCTCAGTGGTTGAGCATGGACCTAAGAGCCAGGCATCAGCATTCATTTTCCTGTCAGGGCACATGACAGGTTTCAGGCTGGATTCCCAGGGTAGTGCCCATGGAGGGCTGAGGATCAATGATTCTCTCTCATTGTTAATGTTCCTACCTTTCTTTTCCACTCCTTCCTCTCTGATATCAATAAAAAACTTGCTTTAAAAACTTTAAAAATGTCATATACCCAATGTTGCTTCAATATGCTTATAATTTTATGGCTACGTCAATTCTATGTGAAATCTTCTTGCACATGTACTAACCCCTGATGTTCTCCTGTTAATCTCTATCTGTTAATTTGTCTATTCGCCTGGCCTAGAAGAACCAAGCAGCCACAAAAAAAGGACTTGTATGCATGCATACAAGCATAACCAATGGACATAAGACACTGGGGGGTAGGGGAGGCCAGGGGATTGTCAAGGGTGGGTGGAAAAAAAGGAGACATATGTAATACTCTTGGTAATACTTTGAGCAACAACAACAACAAAAAAAAAACAGGCAAAAAATATTAATGAGGTATTTTACCTTCAAGTTTTGCACAAAGTCTTCTTAGTTTGATGTCTCTCACAGGCCATCTCACTAAGGATTGAGTGCTAAATTGTATCTTTTTAAATCAGATACAATAACCAAAGTATATGTTACCTTGATAGATTAAAATAAAAACTCAGCTCCTTAAGTACACTGCATATATTTCAAGGGCTTAATCATCACATGGGGTTGGTGGCTACCGTACTGGACAGGGAGGCCCTGACCATCTGCTATGTGCAGCACAGGAGGTACTACAAGGCTGGGTACCTTGTTTCCAGGGGTGGGGAGGGCTGCTGTTGGTGAAACTGGTCCCAGGGGAGATGTTGCAAGCACTGGTCAAGGGGAGACACTGCAAGGGTAGATGCTGCAGCTCTGTTTGGCTGTGTGGCAGCTGCAGCCACAATTAGGGACACAGCAGGGAACCTTTGTTTGGGCCGCAGTGTCCCCAACCTCAGCCCAGGGCTCACTAAGTTTTGTGCTGAGCAGAGGTCTCTGGGCTCTGCAAACCTCCAAGTGGGGTGTGTGTGGGGGGTGTGGGGTGAGGCTCCGGGCTCCCTAAACTGCTCCTTATATTTGATTTGCACCCATAGATGAGAAAGTGAATCATGCGCAGGTATCATGAATGTTTGTTTACCAGCTGTTGTCAACCTCTGGGTCAGGAACAATGGAACTACATCCTGCATATCAGATATGTACATTACGATTCATAACAGTAGCAAACTTACAGTTATGAAGTAGCAACGAAAATAATCTTATGGTGGGGGGTCACCACAACATGAGGAAATTTATTAAAGGGTCGCAGCATTAGGAATGTTGAGAACACTGGTTTAGACAGTTGTGGAACTTTGGAACAAACCTTGGCTCACACTTATTGGGTCCTGTAGTCTCAGCTCTTCGCCCTGAATAACTCTGCTCAGGGGCCATGTCTCCACGGGTAGCCCCTCCCAGATTTATTTTTAAACATATATACCAGACACACCCTCTTGGCCAGGACCCAAGGAGGCAGGACACTCTTTGAGGTCCTAGCTTTAGGGGTCTGAAGTGAGGGGGGACAGTGAAGACAGTCCAGACTCAGAGAAGGCCTCTGAATGAATAGGCATGAACACCTTCCCACCTCCACCGCCAACACAGGACAGCCTGCTGAGACCAATAACCCCAGGGGTAGGCTGCCCTGTCCAGCTCTGGGCTCAGGAGGCACTCTGAGAGCCTCTAGCATGTCTGGGTCCCTGTGCTCCTCACCACCCTTGATCACTGCACAGGCATAGTTTGTTTCTTGGGTGACCAGTTATTTCATTGAGGCTCAACTGGAGCCATGGTCCTGGACTTGCAATCTGCCTGTGCCTTTGTCTTCATTTTCAAGTTCATGAACTCTCTCTTCATGACTCAACCTCCCTCAGCATTCAGGTCTCTGAAGCAGAAGCTCCAGAAGAGCCAGTGACACTGGGTGGGGAGGAGTGCGGGTTATAATGAGGTGGCCTAGCCCCAATAAGGCAGGGCCACTGCCTCTCAACTTCTGATGGAGCCTGTCAGTTTGTAGCCTTCAGGGATCTCAGACCATTCCTCTGGCTACCGGTTCAGCACTCCAGCCTCTGTGATCATCTCTAGGCTCCAGCCTGGAAGGGGGCTGATGTCATTGTTTCATATCCCATTTGTGGCACTTACCACAGTGCCTCAAGCAACTGGGGGAAATGAGAGCAAACCTGCCTGAGCTCCCAGGATTCCTGCTCACTGAATTCCTGCTTCCCTGTGTCCAGGGACATTTATATCTCCATGGCTGGAGTTCTCTCTGAACTCCTCTCACCTCTCATCATGGACACGAGGAACCTACTCCAGTTTGGTGGCCCCTTGAAAAAGAAGCGTACCACAAGAGACACCACAGATGAGAACTTCCTTTAGGCTCTCTGTCTCCTTTGACACAACAATCAGTCAATATTTCATGAGGACTGAGCTGGGGGAGAGTTGGAGGGACAAATCCTGTGCACAGTAAGGAACTGACTTCCCCAAGGCCCTACCCTCTGCCCTCGTACCAAGCTTGGCACAGTGTCCTTTCCATCTTGATGAAATATTTCCCAATTGGCTCCTTTGCCCATCTATCAAAAGATAGCATGGGGCTTTGTCTGGTGAGCAACTTCCTCCTAACTGCATTCACCTAATTTGCCTAGAGGAAAGCATGAAGAAATTCATCCACCCACAGGTGTCATGAATTTGGAGTCTATGAGGAACTTCTGAACAAAGTTGGGCTTGTGCTTCTGGAGCCTTGTGTACCCGGTTCTTCTCCCGTCAGTATTTTCCCAAACTCAGAGTATAGCCATCAGTCCCAGCTTGAGGAATCCCCTTGCCCCTCCTGGAGCAGAGCCTCACAGGGACCAGGGGGAGCCTCTCCTCTCTCAGGTGGAGTCACACCCTGATCATCTGTCCTTCAATTCTGTAATGCCAGGTAGGTGCTGGGCCCAGTGCCTCCTTAGACATCAAGGAAGAGAAGGGCAGAAAGTTGAGAGGTGCCAATGGATGTCACCCAGGCTCCACACGGAAAGCATCTTCTTGCCCATGATGGGAGGGAAGGAATGCCTTAAAGAAACACATGGGAACCAGTGTGGGAATTCATAAGCGACGGCCTAAAATGTCTTTGATTGTAGGAGGAAAATGTCCTCTTTGGTTTATGGTAAGGCATAATTCAATGGGAAGCACTAGTGAAGGCTACAGAAGCTAGACTGTGAGCAAGGTTATACTGATGGATATTTCTAGGTCCTTCCCTTACTTTGTGTGCAGTCCTAAGCAGTGGGAACAGACTCTCAGGTTTCCATTAATATTAAAAGTATTTCAAGAAAAGGACAGCCAGGTCAATTTAAACGCTGTTTAAAAGTTGGTTTGGGGTAGCTCCTGTGTCTGGAACACCTCCATGTGCCACTGTGCAAAACATCCTGAGAACAGCCTTTCAGAGCCGTGTATGTGTGTGTGTGTGTGTGTGTGTGTGTGTGTGTGTGTGTGTGTGTGTGTCACTGTGCAGGACTGGAAGGCTGGTTCCAGAGCCTAGGTAATGAGGCCACAAAGATATCCTGGTGTTAATCCCTGGGATCTGGGAATGTTACCTAATAAGGCAAAAGGGAGTTTGCAGATGGGATGAAGGCTTTGAGATGGGGACTGGGATTGTTAATTATATGCCTTGATTTCACAGCCCACAGGACAGGACAGCAGCCCAACCTAAACATGATTTCTGGGTGTGTCTCTGAGCTAATTTCAAGAGAAGATTAGCATTTGAAGTGGTGGACCCTAAAAGGATATCACCCTCCCTATGTGCACAGCATCAATTCACTGAGAACCTGACTAGAACAAAAGGAGGAACTCACCCCTATATTCATGAATCACTGTAGGGTTGGGACAGCACATCCCATCTCACAGGCCTCTGTCCTCACACTGGATCTTAAACCATCAGCTCCTCTGGTTCTCAGGTCCTCAGTCTCAGGCAAAATTAGACCAACAGCTTTTCTGGGCCCCCCAGCTTGCAGATCTTGGGTTTGCTCAGTCTATGTAATCACACCAGCGAAGTCCTCATATCCTCCTGCTGCTCTGAAGAACCCTGACTAATACAGTGGATTACGAATGTGTGCATGCAGAGTTGGGGACAGAAGATGAGCAGGAGATGGGACCACAGAGCAGAGACTGGAGTCATGTTGCTACAGCCATGGAATGCTGGCGACCTAGCAACTGGAGGAGCCAGGAAACAGACTCTCCCTGAAACTCCACAAGGAACCAGCGCATCTCTCACCTTGACTTCTGCTATTCTAAGCCCCTGGGTCTTCTCAATCCCACAGATCCTTTGCTTCTTTGTACAATATTTTTCTCCTCACAATTTGAGAAGTCAGTGTGTCTTCACCTGGCACCATGTTTCTCATCCAACCTTGCTATTCGGTGTTTTTAGGTAATGTGTCCTCAGCCTTGAGCCAAGAGCTGCCTCACAAGCAGCACCATGGTGCCTAGTCTATGGTGGGGTATACTAATAAGCCCTGATAATAGCATCTGGGCCACCTGGTGTGGCTGGCAACACCTTCCAGTCTAGAGGAAGTTGATGGACAAAGGGCAATGGGCTCACCGGGAAATAGAAGGGGTCAAGGAACCTGGTACTGAGTGGGAAGGGACAGATGATGGGAAGGAAGTAATCTGGGAATCGCCCCTTTCCCCTCAGCTGCCTTCCCTGAGGAATGCAGTCTTGGGACCCCAGGGGGATGTATAGTCTTAGGACCCTAGGGGCACAAGAGCCTGGATGTGGGGAAGGTACTTGCTGGGCTTTATGCTGTCCTGGGATTAAGGTTGAAGTGCTGCTTCCCTGCAAGCCCATGAGGTCCCCAAACTGTTGTGCCTGATACATCATCTCTTAAAAGAGCTAATACATTCAAGGGCTCAGCTTCAGAATAAAACCACTGCAAAGACAGAGGATGGAGCCATGCAGAGGAGCCATCCTCCCTAAGGGGAATAAGAAGGAGTGGATGGCAATATGCAGTCCCCAGCTCTGCCATTGACACCCAGGAAATGGAGTGCCCGATCCTGCCTCAGTCGAGCTGTCTTTACCTTTGCCCACACCACACAAAGGGAAGTCCTGGGATAGCTCATCCAGGAGACACCAGGACTCCCCGAAGAGAAAAGGTAGGTATCCCTTGACTGGCTCCATTACTGCATGCTGTCCTGGGCTCTGTCTGACCTTACTTAGAGTATATGAAAGAGTTTGACTGTTTTGAAAGCATTTACTGATTGAATTTAGGGAGAGAGGGGAGGAGAGAGAAGGACGTGGAGGTTTTGTTCTGATTTCCTAAGCACTCATTATGAATTCCTGTATGTGCACTGGCCAGGCATCAAACACCCAACCTTGCCATACCAGGATGATGCTGTGACCCACTAAGCCACCCAGCCAGGGCAAGAGCTTCATTCTTGGGAAAGCTCTTCTTTCCAGGGTTGCAGGTGTATGTAGACTCCAGGTCAGTATGGAGTGGAATGTGTTGAGGCAGGTGAAGGAAGCAGATTTGCATGGAGGCCCCTCCCTCCTCTGAGGCAGGGGAGAGGATAAGAGAAGTGTGTGGAGCCAGGCTCAGGCTTGGGGTGTCAGAAGGCAGCATTGTTGCTGTAGCTCCACCATGACCTGGCCTCTGCTCCTGCTCACCGGCCTCACTCAGGGCCCAGGTGAGGCCTCTGTGGAAGGGACCGTGGGTTCACCTTGGCCTGATTCTTTGCCTCCTCTTCAGGCTCACCAGGTCCCCAGCACTGCACCCACCAGTGAGTGCTTTTGCTGTTTTCAGGGTCCTGGGCCCAGTCTGCCCTGACTCAGCCTCACTCAGTGTCCAGGGCTCTGGGACAGGCAGTCTCCTCCACCTGTGCCAGACACAGCGATGATTTTAGTTGTTATGATCATGTCTCCTGGTAAAAAGAAGGACCCGGCATGGCCCTAAACTGCTGGTTTATAAAATCCAAAAATGGCCATCAGTGATCCCTTATTTATTCTCTTGATAAAAATGTGGAAAAAGAGCTACACTGCCCAGGCCTGGGCTGCCATTACATCATGTGGCTGATTAGTACTGTTGTTCTTCACATGAGCCATGGCACTACCCACTGCCGGAGTCCATTCATTGTCTTCACTAGCTGAGTTTAGACAGAGACCCCCCCAAAAACTAGTAGCCCTTGAAAGTCCTAGTAAAGGTCAGGGCTTGAAAGTCCTAGCAAAGGTCAGGGCTGTGCACCACCCAGTTAATCTAGGAACCACTCAGTTAATTTAGGTAATAATAGTTGAAGCATCCCCACCTTAGTTCCCTTAATTCCTTAGATACTTATGTAGATCCTTGTTGATTATTGTTAATCAGATTCTCCTGGAAATCTATTGATGGGCTAATCAGATACTTTGTCTTTTCCTGGAAATTTTCTGCTGATCTGTGTGTCATTGAAACCTCCTTACCCTAAGGGCTACTCCAGATCAATAAAAGATTGGAGCGGCCTGAGCAAGGTGGAAGTCCTTCGGGACTTGCCGCCTGGTCCCCCAATATTGCAAAATTATCTCGCGTCTTTTTCTCTCATTTGCTGTGTGGCTTCTCTTTCAGATACCGAACCCTACTCCACGCAGAACGTGGAGGGAGTCTCACTCGACATCTGGCACCGGATGGGTAATCTGGAAATGCAGTTCTTGCTGGAGCGAGAAAAGGAAGTTTTCACCAAAATGGTGTGGAAACCTCAACGAAAAAGGGTGAGGGGGATTCCACCACATGCAATGCCCAGGATCAGCTACAGAACCCCGGTCTGTAAGTAAACTGGGAACGTTTTCTCAACCAGGCTAACCAACGGGGCAGGATTTGGCTTTAAAGAAGTAGATTCGGCTTTAAAAAGGTATATTTGGTTTTTTAAAAAGAAAGACATCGGTTCTGAAAAGTTTGCCAAAAAGTTAATCAGAACTTGCCCAAAATTGTTTCCCCTTGTGGAACACAGCATTTCATTTCCTAGAGGCTTTAGGAGAGGTCAAGGAGGATAAATCTCATCCCCTTGCACCCTCCACTCCTTAACGGGAGCAGAAATTAAAGAAAAAATGGGAGGAATGGCCTTCATGGCTCCCTCCACCTCCATGTCCTAATCCTGAAATGTTTAATTCTCTGTTAATAGAATCACCTGTGCAAAAAGGCCAAATTATAACGAAATTGGAATATTAAAAGGCACTCCTTAAAATCAGGCTGAAAAAAGGGTGCCATGGTCACATCAATGTGGTTTCTTGTTCAAATTAAAATCTTAATTTGTATTTGGAATCTAAAGTCCAAAGCTCTCCCACAATGAGATTACTCAATGTTTTATTTAAAAATTACCGGAGAACATCTTATGACAACCAAACTTTGGCTAAGATAACCTTGGGTGCTAGCCATGACTTTAGAAAGCAAAATAGGGAAACAATTTAAAATGTCTTTTTCTATTAAGCATGACTTTGGGGACAAATACGCCATCTGAGTCATTTGCTGAAACTTCCCCCAAAGCAAGATGTGGTGGAAAGGAAAAGGGAGCACGTGGTGACCCAGATGGGACGCCCCCTCCTTAATTATTCTAAAATTAAAGTCCTTCTTGTAATTGAATAGCTTTTACTAATTCATAAATGCATCCAGGATTTCTGTGCACATGTAAAGGGAAAAGGCCAGCTTAAAAACGAGTGCGCATAGTTTTGAGCTGAACTTGACCTTTTGCTGTGTACAGAATAAAAACCCGAGACTGTTTTGGCCTTAAAAATGGCAGAGATGAACCTGAGAAAGAAATGCAGACAGGTTTCCCAAGGCGATTTAAAGTAGCTCTTTTGAAATCTCCCGCCCTGAGGCAAGTACCACCAGGAAGTTGCTAGTCAAGTTTACATGTGAATAGCTATGGTTTTGCTTCTTGACTTCCCCAGCAGGAAAATTGTGACCATTTTGAAATTAAGCAGCTATGCCAGGCTTATTGGCTGGAAACTTAAAACTTTTAAGTTCAAATCATCTAAAAGTATTGAGATTTATAATACTGAAATGTTGATCTGAGTGTGCCTATTATGAAGTCTAGAAGATAGAAGTTAATCTATTAATTGAAAATGCCTTATATTTTATTTGAAATGTATCCTTAAATGTGAAAGTATTGATTTGAAAAATGCCAAGTATTTAATTTGCCACCTAAGATTTAAAGCTCTGAAAATTTAAAATGCAAATTGAATCAGGAAAAATTAATTAAATATCTAATGTATAACTTGCTTTTGAAAAAATAGAATGTGTTTTCTCTTAAATGATTAGGAATTCAAACTATGTTACTTCTTGGTCTGATTTTAAAAAAGAGGATTAATTTTTAAGATCTCAACTGAAAATTTTTAATACAAAAACCAGTTTAAATTTGATTAATATTCTTTAAGATAATTATAAAAGGCATAAACAGCTAATGAGATTTCTACTTGTCTACAATATAATGTTGGCCATCTCCCTTTTAGGGATTTTGGTTTGCTCTTCCCTTGTTTATTGTGAGAATAAGGAAATCATCTCTTCTGTCAGACAACAGTGTAGACAGCCACAATGTTGGCTGCCTGACTTGGCAGCCGCCATGTTGGCCGCATGGCCTGCCCCGCCCCTGGAGGCCGCCATCTTGGAACAACAAAGGCCCCTCCCTGTGACTTAGCCAATCACTAAAGGAGTGTCTGCTCACTGAGGCAGGATGTGATTTCAGGGGTGGAGTTTTAAGGCGGAGTTTTACTACAGAAATGCTGATGGGGCAGAAAGTGTGCTTGCCTCGCGGATTTATTTAATACTATTTTTAAGAAGATATTTTTAATGCTTAACAAATTAGCAATCATGGTCTTAATATAATTTCAGTGGTATGATAGACCAGTGTTTTAAGCAGTTGGCTTTATAAGGGCCAACAATAGAGCTCATATTTCTTAAAAGGCTTGTAGATACAGTTTTAAAAGATATCTTAAATTCTCAGTAGAACCACAGTTATGCATATATCATAAACAAATTAAGAGTAATTGATTCCATGGTCAAGACTAGATCCTATTATGTTGAGAACTGTTTAAAAAGTGTTGAAAATGTTTTAATTAGATATGTATTTGGAAGTTTTTCCGAGTGCAATATTTCAAAATATAATATGCTTGGTTGCATAAGGAATTTCTGCCAAATAAAAGAAAGAATTGATTTATTAGTAGCAAAGTCTTTCTTTAAACTAGCAATGTCTTTTATTTAAAAGCTCCTCACCACTGCATTTTAAATTCGGCTGGATGTGAAGCAGCGTTTGCATCTCATGTATCAAAATAAAACTTTACTAAATTTACTAATCTTTGTAAGCAATTGAATCCTAGTAAAGTAAAATTCTTCTAAAAAGTTACTGAAGGCTTCCCATGATCCCTCTGTATATGCAAATAAGCCAAAGAGTATATTCTTTAAAAAATATAATTGCTACCATTTACAGATTGTTGTTAAAATACTAAATCTGACAATAATTAGTCACCATAAATGAAAAATCACTTGAAATATATAGCTTTGCGACAGTATTTGTTAAAATCTCAAAAGGCAACCATGTTCCTTACATTTGTTGCTGTGTGAGAAAGAAAGCTGTTGGGAAGGAAATAAAAAGAGGTTTCCTTCAGATGTCTAACTAAAATTAAAAATCAATATATTGGGCCTGTGTACATAAGCTAAATTAAATAATTTGTGTTTTGCCTCCTTAAACAAAGTTTACGTAAATTTACCCAAAGACTAATACCAGAAATTTAATTAATGTCATTTTCTGTCCATAACTTAGGACAAGTAAAGTTAAAAGAATAAATGTTATTTCAAACTGACTTAAAATTGGCAAATTGGGCTAAGTGGATATTCAGGGGAACTTAGCTGTCACCTATTTAAATATAAACTACTACAATTTTTATATAAGACCTCCATCATTATACCAAAAAATATTTTACAGGAACCAATTCCTGGAGCTTTAACTGTTTTTACTGATGGGTCATCTAATGGGAAAGCTGCCTATCATACTATAAATTCTGACCGAGTCATACTGACCAGTCATACTTCTGTGCAAAGAATTGAATTAAAAGCTACTAAGGCTGCGTTGCAAGATTTCCAACAGCCTGTTAACATAATTTCTGATTCCTCTTATGCTTCGGGCCTAGTAAGTAGAATTGAAACTGCCCGGTTGAAATGGTTTAGTGACCAAAGTTTATTCTTACGATTTAAGCAAGTTCAACAGATTGTGCAGCAGAGAAAATACCCTTTTTATATCACCCACATCAGGGCTCACCGCATAATACCTAGCCCATTAACTAAGGGAAATGCACATGCTGATCAATTGGTTGCTTTATTAAAAGAGGCTTCAGAGTCTCATCAGCTTTTAAAAATCCCAACTTGAAAAACAAAAAAGGGGGATGATGGTGAAATCACCTACAGGTAGGCTGCACCTAGCTTTAATTACTCTAAAATTTTTCACTTGTGATGCTGATGGAAAGACACCTATGGAGCTACATTGGTGTCAGAATAAAAGGAACAGCCCAGAGACCACCTGGGGCACGGTAAAGTGAAGTATGGTAATAATCATTTCAGGTAAAAAATAGTTTCATACTGGTCTTAGAAGGCACATTTTTCCTTTACCTGGGAAGGACAGCGTAGCTATCCCAAGGTCAGGGGGCTCCAGTTAATATGTCAACTCAGTGCTCTGGAGACCCAGAACTGTAATTTAGAGAGCATATTGTCTCTGCTTCTGTAAATCTCTTCATCTTCTTTTTCTTTAACTAGGTTCCTCATTCCAAACCTTGAGTTTGAAATTTAAGTTGTCATGACCTAGAGCAGAGAATATTCTTGCATGGTATTATTCTACAAAGTTTTATTAATAATTTTTGATGCTTTACAACAGTATATTATGCATTTATCCCAAACAAATTTACAAATGAATTTGAATGCTTTACATGAAGGGATTTATTCCCTCCTGGGAAGGCACTTAAGCATTCTGTATTGACCTCTCTTGACCTTTTGTTTGCCAAAAGGATTCCAATTGTCTACAGCTGTTGTCTGAGCTCTCTGTTCAAGCTGAGATCATGAAAAGCTGGTACCATGGATCTGTCTCTTGCCCAATGGCGTAAGCTGGGCCCTCTCTGGAGAAGAAACCTGGGTTCCCTATGATCAATGCCGGGACCCCGCCAGCAGGCCAGGGGATCCAAAGGCAGTTGCTGGGCATGGAGGCCAGAGGGACATAGGCTATCAAGGAGACAGAACTGAACCTCACATCACCCTACTTGGCCCAGAGATGGCTGGTAGTCAACGACGGCTAAGACCCCACAGGGTGGGGCGACCTAAGATAGGCACAGTCCAGGGCCAGTAGGAGAAAACTTGGGGTGCAACAAAGGTGGGGCACAGATCCTCACCCCCCGCAATGGTACAGGGGCTTGAACACTCGCCCCTTCTGAGGAAGGTCTCCTGTCCCCATGGCTGCTTCTTGCTTCCCATGCCCAGCGCAGATCAGGAACCAAATAACAGAAGAGATTTGGTCCAGCTGAAATCAGCACCCAGAAAAACGGAGGCTTGGCTAACAGACCCTATGTCTAAATCTAGCCTAACAACAGGAATGCTTGGGCCTTCACAAGGATGTAAAGTGATCCTTTTCATTAATATTTACAGTGTAAATTAAGATTACTGTTAAAATATTAAGTTTGACAGCAAAATAGTTTTCAAATTAATTCAAGTCAAGTTTTCAAATTAAACTTGGCTAATTTGAAATAAGTAATTATTCAAAAAGTATTAACGGAAATTTTCATTTCGTGGTAAACATGCTATGAACCTAAATCATGTTCAAGTTCATTTTTTGTGTGAAAAAATTAATATTTAAAGCTATCTAGACTGCATTATAAAGTTTCCAAGAAGCCTCTTAATTAAATCAAAAAAAGAAGGATAGTGAAAAAATACAGTGGAAAAATGCCATGTAAGGAAATATATCCTGTAGCTAAATTACATTTAGAGAAAAAATTTTTTCGTTTATAATGCTAACAGTGAGACACCGAGAAAAAACACACATTATGCCAGGGTAAGCCAGGGAAAGATCATTTTAAAGAAAAGACCCCAAGTAAGGTTTTTTTTTTTCCTTTAACCTTTGGTCGAGAATATGTTTGTATACTTTCAGAGAACAGCTACAAGACCATGTGGATTCCTGTAACAACAGATCCCAGAAAGCCAGCCACAAAGACAGAAGAGACAGTTCAGAGATGGAGATGGTGGAAGACGCCTTGGCATGCTAGCAGTCAGCAGCTGTGCGTCGCTGCAGGGTGACCAGGACCAGACCAGAAAGGACCGGACCTGCATTTTCCACCATCCAGAACCAACATTTCATTGCTGGCATGTACACATGAACTGTCGGACATTGAAACATGGAATCAGAACTTTTGGACATTGAAATTGGGACTTGATTAATTTTTAAAGAAAAAATAAGGGGGAGATGCCGGAGTCCATTCATTGTCTTCACTAGCTGAGTTTAGACAGAGACCCCCCAAAAGCTAGTAGCCCTTGAAAGTCCTAGTAAAGGTCAGGGCTTGAAAGTCCTAGCAGAGGTCAGGGCTGTGCACCACCCAGTTAATCTAGGAACCACTCAGTTAATTTAGGTAATAATAGTTGAAGCATCGCCACCTTAGTTCCCTTAATTCCTTAGATACTTATGTAGATCCTTGTCGATTATTGTTATTCAGATACTCCCGGAAATCTATTGATGGGCTAATCAGATACTTTGTCTTTTCGTGGAAATTTTCTGCTGATCTGTGTGTCATTGAAACCTCCTTACCCTAAGGGCTACTCCAGATCAATAAAAGATGGGAGTGGCCTGAGCAAGGAGGAGGTCCTTCAGGACTTGCCGCCAGGTCCCCCAATATTGCAAAATTATCTCGCGTCTTTTTCTCTCATTTGCTGTGCAGCTCCTCTTTCAGATACCGAACCCTACTCCACGCAGAACGTGGAGGGAGTCTCACTCGACAATCCACAGTGGTGCTTGTTTGTGGGAACGTGAGACCAACACCTGCCCTGGGATCACAGGCTCCCTCCTTGCTCTGAAGATTCTTCCCCACCCCGAGCAGGGGCTCATGCAACATGGCCCTGAGGAAAATTCATCCTCTCTCTGTCCTTCCTCCTCTCACAAAGCATTGAGAGCACAGCTTGTTTTCTTCAGATAGGGTCCTCTCTCACACACAATCCCAAAGCAAACTCTCTGTTACTGGCTTCTTGTCTTTACTTGTGTTTTGTGCATCCAGATGACCACTCATTCAACCTTTCATTGTAACAGCCACAAGGAGGCCCCTCATGTGCTTATTGGGTAGGTTTCCCACAATCGTCTGGGAAATCCCCACTTTAAATCCCTTAGCCTCTCATACCTGTGCAGACCACCTGGATTCAGATCTCCAAGAATGAAGTGGGAATGAGAATAAAGGAAAAAAAAATTTATTTCCTTCTCTTCCTTTCTCCTCTCCTTCCAATTTGATTTTCTGTCTTTTTATGCTCCCAATACTTCCCAGAACCTAGGAAGGTTTGAGGCTGGGTTTTGAGTGAAAGGTTCTGTGTCCTCTCAGAATCACCTCTGCACTCAGGAATCTAAAGGATGCTTCTAAAAGCAGCCCATGGCTGCTTGGATCTTGCAGAATCTGTGGTAGGTGGCCCCATTCCTCAGGGGTCCCCAAAGATTTCTGTGATGCTGCAACACATTTCCAGTGATAATCCCAGTTAAAATGCATCAAACAGTACAAGTACACATAACTATCAGGCCAAGAAGTTCAGGACTGTTGAAGGAAGCTGGGCCAAGGTGCCACAAGCCCTGGTGTGTGACCTCATGATCCAAAGGCTGTAAGCCATCTCTGACTTCCAGCCCTGCAGATGTCAGCTCTTAGAAATGACATGGATGATCACCCTACCTGGAAGCTAAGTCTTTTCTATAATTTTCTCCACTTAGGTCACTTGGTGACATTTTCCCAAGTACTGCTTTGTTTACCATCATGCTTTAATCGTCCAAGCTGCAACAGTGACGCATGTGGACCCTCTCCAGTTGTGTCACAGCGCAGTGGGAAAGGGTCCCTCTAATGAAGATGTGGAGAAGATCCTGAGTCACAGCCCCACATCTGTGTAAAGCTGGTCAGAGGGGTGAGCCTGCCTGTAGGGTGTGTGTGTTTGTTTGTGTGTGTGTGTGTGTGTGTGTGTGCGGGGGACGAGCAATGTCGCTATGCTGGACACCAGTACGAACCAGAGAGTAATGGCTCTGCTGACCCTCCACCGTGGCATCTGAGATTGGTTGTGGCTCCTGATTGTACAGCAAAGCCCATAGGTTGCATGTTATTTCGATGTTCATAGGACTGTGGGAGCCCCCACTGGCCCTTCTAGTGTTTCTCCTCAAAGGCGGACCACCATTTCCTTTTAAGAAGGTAGTCACTATTTCATAAGAGGGACTATTACCAGGAGAACCAGGACAAGCTGTTGGGTGCTCAGGGTCTCTCTGATGAGACCTTGCTGGAATAAGAAGCACACTGTTCCCTGGGTATTTGGGGTCTCAGATGGGAGACATGGTCCCTGCATTTCTCAAGTAACACCATTGGACACCTGTTTAATTTTTATTGGATGTGGAAGAAGGGTCATTTTTGATGGAAGGGATTAGAAGTGCTTTAGGTGTCACTATGGCCAATGTACCCATCACTCTTCTCCCATAAGATTCAGTCAGAGACTCAGCACCACAGAGCATGACCTTTCATGTGTCACAGAACCTCCGCGTCAGGTGCCTCTCTCTTTATCATGTACTATTTCCGGATGTTTCATCTTTCTCCCTAGTTGGCATTCTGAAAGGAAATTATTATATTTCTTTGACCTGAAAGTATGGGTTTGGGAATGAATATTAGTGTGTTTAAATGTATTTGTTTAGCTCTATTGGTTATTAACTATTTTTGCAAGTGGTCCTTTTGCCTGCTCTGGCAGCCATCATGCTTAGCATGTCTACGTCACGTGTTATCATGTGGGCACACGGGTAGAGGATGGTGTTAAATGAGAGTGGTTACTCCTGCAGCACTGGCCCTGGGTCCCGGTGGTCCTGACAGAACAAGGCGCAATGAACGAGGACAAGGTGCAACTCCATGAAGGTCAGAGGTCTGCTTCCTGCAGGAAGGATGAGGATAACTGGAATGTGCCTAGGGCTTCCCACACTTTTCCCAGGAGATGAGGATTCAGTCTACGTGGTCCACAGGTCCAGCTGATGGATTTAAGAACAGGTCAGGGATTAGTACCATTTCACTGTTATCTCACACCAAAGACATTACTGTGGAAACTGACTTAATGGAGCACATACAGGTTTAGGCACTGACACTGAATGCATGGTATCACATAGAATATTGTCACCGCCTAACATATCCAATTTACACGGCTCTACTCCATCACAGATGTCTGACCTCCCTTAGCCAAGGTGTCACCACCCTTTGCTCTTCAGAATGTCTGTGCTGTGGTATGAACAATAATACAAACTTTGTGCTCTAGCTTTGTGGGAGCATCTTGATCCATAGGACTTCCAGTCATTACCTGAGTATAGTGCCATGTCAATCTGGCAAGGACCACTCGGTTCTGACTTGTCTGTTCTCCAAATCCAACTCTTTCCAGAAGAATACACCCCGCCAACCATCTCTCTGTGCATGAGGCAGATTTTTCCACCAGAATTCACATGGCTCAGAGGTGAGGATTCCCAGTGGATCATGTAGGGGGTACAGTGAAGAACATGGTGTGTCCCATTTGAGATCCTGCCACACTCTTAGGAGAAGACCTGGGGTTAGGTTTCTTGCCAAGTCACCTCCCCGAATCTCAAACTCAGGATCCCACTTCCTGTTTTCCTCTCAGTGGCAATCAATCCTACTGAGCTCTCTCCATCATGGGTATTGTGACCTTCAACTTTGTGGGAAGTCATTCTGTTTTCCCTTGATCCCATTTTCTTTTCACCCACTTGCCGTCCTGCAATTGATTTTACTCAACGTCTAATGTCTCCTCAGGCAAGGCAAAGAGCTACCTCAGGAGCACTAACCCTCTGCCAAAACTACTTAGAAACCAGCAAAATGGTCACAAGGGGAGGGTCTGGTCCACCTCCTGTGGCCGGTGACATCCCATGCGAAAGAAGTGGGATACAAAGGTAACTGGGCTCAGATGCATGTAGGAGTTATCGAGGGGCCAGGTACTGAGCTTGATTGGACTTGAAAGAGTAAGAGAAGCAGACCGAGCAGAGTTTGCCACCTCCCTCTCAGCTGCCTTCTCTGACTCTCAGGTTGTATCATCTTAGGCCATCAGGGGGCACCGCTGTCCTCATATGGGGAGGAAGTTTGCTGTGGTTTACCCCTGACCTGTATGAAGTCCTCACTGGTGTTTAACAGGAGATTCTCTTGAGTCTGTGTCTGCCACAGAGGGGTATGCCCTGTGTCTGCTGTGTCCCAACATTTCAACTTCCCAATATTTCTACTTCTGGAAGTGTCAATAAAGGGGCCCGAGCATCAGACACTATGCAGATTGGGACAAGGGGGGCATGAGGTCTCATTGCAACTGAGAGTGTCAAGGAAATGGCTGAGAAAGAGTAAAAGAGTCCAGATTTGTCCATGGTTCTGGAGTAACCAAGCGATTGGGTGTTTTCCTAGACAACCTCAGTCACTGTCCGCACTTTCCTCCCAATGTCACATGAGGGAAGTCCTCAATTCCTCAGTCAAGTACCATGTTGATGCCCACAGGAGGAAAGACAGGGGCATCTGAAGTTGGATCCAGTCACCAGGTCTCCGTGTGTCCTGAGTAAGAAGAAACACTCATACTATTCCCATTTTCTCAGGTTGGTTCGCCAGATTGTGTTCTTGGTCTTTTCAGGGTCCTTTGTCCTTGTCTGCCCTCAGGGTCCTGTGCCTTGTCCGGCACACCTGGAAAGTAGGTCACCATCTGCTTGCTGGAAGAAGTGATGGCACTGGGTGTTACATTTATGTCTCCTGGTACCGTTTATGTCTCTGACATGGCCCCTAACCTCCTGATTTATAGGGTCACACTGGCCCTCAGGAATCCCTGAGCACTTCTCTGGCCCCAAGTCTGGCAACACAGCCATGCTGACCATGATTGGGCTGCAGTTGGAGGACAAGGCTGATCATTACTGTTGCTCACACACAAGGAGTGACACTCTTTACACAGTGGAGCCAGCTCATGGGACAGTGGGAACTCAACTGGCCCTGTGCTCACAGGCTCCCTTCGTGCCCTGAAGATGCTTCCACAGCCTTCATTCACAATGGGCTGGAGAAACATTGCAGGAGCCTCTCTCACCATGGCACGCAAACCGTCTCTCTAGCTTATTCTTTTAGAACAGTGACGGTTTCCTCTTTACCTGTGTGTCAGAGTCCCAGAACATGCAACTCTTTCCACCTCTTCAACTGCAGTCATGGGGAGAAGAGGGCGAGCATGCATGGGGCCATTTTACCGTTCTCAGGAGAATCTCCACTTTAAGTGCTTTCATCTCTACCGCAGAGCAGAGCGCCAGAGATGGATTTTCTTCTACTGTTGCCCACTTCAGTTCTGTGTGCCCAGGCTCTCTTGGCAGGATGGCCCTCCTCAGTGGGTGGTCCCTCTCTGGGCCCGTTGCTGAAAGAAGAGCACCTGAGAAAAGGGGACTGTGTTGCTGAGGGACTGAGGAGAGTCAGGTGCTCTCAGTCTTTTGGGATACCTCATTGTGACACCATATCCAAGGAGGATGAGCAGTAAAGGTCTGGAGTTGCAACTCTGTTTTACGGAGAATGTCCTCTCCCTTAGAGCAATGGACTCCTAATCTGGAGGCAGTTCTGACAATGCCTGTCTCCCTATCACCTAGCCTCTTTCCAAAATGGCTCCTTTTCCCCCACAAGGGAAGAGATACCGGGTCTGTGTGTGCCCTCTTTGCAAGGACCCTCAATGGTCAGCGATACGTCGATGAGTTTCTACCTGGCAAATTTGTATTTCTGCTGTGTATCTACAATGCCAAGAACTGTTTGGACGTCTCCATCAGTCTGGCAGAAGCACTGAAAAAACTGCACTGTGACCGACTCTTGCCATTTTTCCAGAATTTTCCCTGTTTTAGCACTGAAAGCGTATATCTTAGCAAGGTCCTCATTCTCAGGGCAATTAGGATAGGTGTTCGTGGTGAACATTAATTTAATGGTGATCTCGAGTGGGCTACGGGGTTCTGGGATTACACATTATTTCTGGGTGTATCTGTGAGGGTGTTCCTGGCTGTGACAGACATGTCACTGGCTGACTCAGTTTAGCAGACACATTGCCCTCCCGTGAGATTGAGCTCAAACAACCCGCTGAGCATCTGAGAAGAACAAAAGGCCAGGTAAGAAGAATCTGACCCCCCCTGTGTCTCATGGATTGAATGGGGACATCTCATCTCACCTTCTCCTGCCCTCAGACTGAAATTTACATAATCTTCTCCCCTGGTTCTCAGGCCTTTGTAGTGAAATTGAGTGGCAACACCAGCTTTCCTGTCTCTGTAGCTTAGTGGGCAGCTCCTGGGACTTTCCTGCCTCAGTAATCAATAACCATGTGAGAGCCTATTTTATATATCCAGGGTGGAGCAAAAGTATCTTAACAGTCGTTCATGTGGAAAAGAATACCATGATTAATAAATAATAATACAGGCATAAACTCTGTGTTTCCCATACTCACAGCTGTAAACCTGCCTGTGCCCCATCCATGTGTTTCTGAGTCAGGACAGACGGAGCCCAATGACAGAGCCGAGGGAATCAAGCCCGCCTTAGGGTGTCCTTACTTTCCTACTGCAGGAGTTACAGTGCTGAAGGCAGAGGAATCCTAGGACATCCCCCATTGCTGTGTGGGACAAAGGTAACAAGAACATCACAGGATGGCTGGGGTTAGGGCGATCCAAATCCTGCCCTTCTCGGGGACCACGGGCAGAGCTGGAGATTGGAAATTCTCCCTCAACCCCTTCTTGATCCCGCTCTGTTGGGAGATGCTTACTGGCACTTCCAGAAAAGGAATTATCCTGACACAATCAACATTGATATAAACAGGAAACATTCTTTGTGTCCCACTTAGGAATGGCTCAGCATGCAGCTAATGAGACTCTGCACAGCAAAGGATAACAAGGAAAGTACCTTTCCCAACTACAGGCCCTTGCTGACCCCTTGCGGCCTTAGATAGTGAATACCGAGCACCATGTTCTGCTCCTACTCCTGTCCTACCCCCCCAGCTCATGACCAGGGCCCGGGCCCCTCTGATCCAATTCATGATCCTTTAAAGTCCGCCAGAAAGTCTTATGTTGGGCAAAGATGTGTCACCCATGGTAAAGCCTTTCTTCTTTGAAAGCAAGGATATACCTTCGCACAGACCCCAGTCCATTTTGAGATGTGTCATCAGCACCCTCTCATTAATGGTTTCCCCACCTTGGGAGGAACACCTTGGAACTTAGAAGGGATGGAAGCCACCTCAGTTGCCCAGAGAAGACCTCTGACAGAGCATGGAACTATCGACTCCCCACAGGTCTCTGGGTAATGAGAATCCCATGGAGCTTGGCCTAGAGGTTAGCTCATGTCAGCTATCCACAAGCCAGTGAACCATGACGATCAGGGTTGCTACCATCTGGGTCTAGTTCCACGGCTTCTGGTTTAGCAGTCATGGCAACTTGAAAACGTCACCTGTCTTCTGTGCTGACAAGGGTAGGTGTCTGAGAAAATTGCAATGTCAGTGACTACCCAAGTCAAAGGTATTGAGAACCTATGGATCGGGAGCTAATATCAGGCCCCTGTCCTCCTGAAGTGTACACAGCCCCTGTCCCCTGAAAACGTATAACATGTCCTTTTTCTTTCCATGTTTTTTTCATGGCAGTTACTTTTAAAAAATCTTTATTGTTGAATGTATTACATATGTCTGTTTCCTTCCCCCCAGCGACCCTTCCAGGCCACTCCAGCTCCCTTCCCCAGGCCCTGACCACCCCCATTGCCTGCTTCTGTGGGATGTGCATACATTCAAACAAGGTCCTTGGTTGGTTATGTCTCAGCCATCAACCACTCACCCTCCCCTGCCTTCCCTGTGAGTTTCCACAGCCTGTCCATGCTTCCATGTCTCCGCCTCCATGTTTTTTAAATCAATGTATTTTGTTCATGAGATTCCAAATAAGAGTGAGATCATATCATACCTGTGTAGTTCTGGCTGGCGTATTCCCTGAGCATAATGTTCTATAGGTCCACCCATGCTTAGCAAATGAAAGAGTTCTTCCTTTTTTTTTCTGCTGAGTAGTATTCCATTGTGTCAATGTACAGCAGTTTGTTTGTCTTATCTACTCACCTGTTGATAGGCACTTAGGTGCTTTCCAAATATTAGCAATTGTAAATTGGGCTGCTATGAATATAGGGAAACATATATTCTTTCTGATGTGTGTTTTGGGTTTCCTAAAATATATTCCTAGAAGTGAGATGGCAGGGTCATATGGGAGTTCCGTTTTCAATTTTTTTATGGACATGCCATTTTGTTTGTCATTATGGCTGCACCAGTCTGCTTTCCCATCATCAGTGTGCTAGGGTTCCCTTTCCTCCACAACCTTGCCAGCACTTGTCATTTGTCGATGGTACCCATTCTGACAGGAGTGAGGTGATTCCTCATTGTCCTTTTAATTTGCTCAATGTCCTTTTGGTTTCTGGTATGTTGAAGGCGCTCTTTACATATTGACCTTTATACTCTACATTCATATTTAGGGTTTTGTAGTAGCTAATAATTAGATTTGCCTCATAATTTTTGTTGAGTTCAAAGATCCATTTATTTGACTTATGAAGAATAATTGATGGTCATTCCCTTTTTTCTACTTTCTAAGCACAAGAGAATGTAGTTTGTGTAGACGTTATTCCTCAATTTCTTCTTTCAACAGATATTTACACGTGTGCCTTCTGAGTGCTAAGTATGAGAAACACCATATTTTATTCAGCAATGAGTTTTGTGGTAAAGACAACAGATATTCAAGGAAAAGAAAGTAAGTACTATTATGCACAAGAATGTTGAGAAGGAAAATAAGGGTGGTAATTTAGGCGGAATCAGTGGGGGCACTTGAAAACGCTTTTATTCATAAAAAATCAAGGAAACCAAGGGGTACTACCTAAATCTTGAATGTTGGGGATGTGGCAGAGGTGCGTAGATCTCGAGGGAATATTTTAGACCCAGAATATGTGAATGGCTCTTCTGGCTGTCACTCTGTATCAGGGCCCCTGTGTGGCAGAAATTTTATTGGGATTTGTTTACAAAAGTAATACCAAATTTTCCTTCTGAAGTTGTTTATGTGCATCAGTTACTATCCCATCAGTTATGTTTACACAGCCAATTTGACTTTGGGACATCAGCGAATTTAAGCATTTATGATAATGAAAATGCTACGTTTTAAAATGTTATATTCATAGACCCATTTGAGTAAAAATAGCTAACTAATGTAAAAATACTATAGATTATGTAATGATTCCATTTCATAATAGAAGAGATGAAATCATTTTAAACTGTAAGCAAAGAATGCAATTCAAATGGAGAATTTTTACTTCTGGCATTTTAACAGGAGAAGTAATAAAAATAATACAGACTATAAGTAAAATAACAAATCACTCTGAATGAATGATTCAATACTTTATTTCCAAGCTAGTACACACTTGTAGACCACCTGGGCACACTTTAAAATGAATAAAAGCTGACAATGCAAAAATGAAGAGAGGGCAATGCATGTAATCTCTCATCATATGGGAGACATGTAAAACTTTGCTTATTTCTAGGGGGCATTTGCATAACTTTTAATAATCAATATATATGGCCCACACTTTTTCCTCCACCTTAGTGGTTTCCTGAGTCCGCACCCCATCTAATTAGCAGCTCCAGCCAAGCTGTTTGTAGCAGCTTTTCCATATGCATGGCCTGGCCTGGCTCAGGCTTCAGACTCTCTAACCCCTCTCAAACAAGCAGCAGCTGGCATCAGAAAAAAACGTTAAAAACAACCCAAGATCCAGCACTAGCAGAAATCTGCATTGCTTCATGCTGGGTCTCTCCAGGTCATTTCCAAGCCCAATGAAAATAGCAGCTGGTGGTGGGCACGGTTGGAAGGTGCTGTGCCCAGCTTCACAGACCCCTCTCTTGCAGGATACAGGGTGTCCCGTGCCACTCCCATTCAGTGGTACCAGCTTTGTGAATAAGAAGCCTCCATGCACAGGCACCAGGACAGGAGCCCCAGCTTCTTCTACTGGTTCTCTGACCATAGTGTGGCAGCATCTGACAGGATTGCTGAGGTGGGATGTTGCTGGCCATGCCAGCATACAGCTTCCTGTGTCCGTCTGCTGCTTAGGATTCTATTCGGGTCCCTGTGCTCTCCTAACCCAGGTCTGTTTGCCCTACCAGATCATCAACAAGGACCTGTGGCTCAATGCCCTGAAGAACTATGAGTGGGCGATGGCCCTCAGTGAGCGGACAGGACGGGTGAGGAGGGGCTGCCTGGGTCTCACCCGGTGTGCTGCCAGGTTCCTGGGCCATTGCTTTTCTCTCAAAGGGACACCTGGATGCTGGGAGGGTTACAGCCTGTGACGGCTGCAGGGTGTGTGCCTGAGACAGGAACTGCCAGTACAACAAGGGCAGTGCAATTACAGCTCAGGCAGGGGGCTTAGGCAGGAGGAGGGAGTGTGCATGTCCACTGTCACTCAGAGTCAAAGCAGATTCCTTGAGCCACTCCTCTGAACTCTCCCTCTAGGCCACCCACAGCACCTTCAGGCCTTGCCACCTGGCCCTCAACAGGGGCTGCCATGACATGTTCTTCCTATACTCCTTTCCACAGGTGTCTGAAAATCCTCCTCATGCCGAGGCCTAGGCTGCTGCACTGCCACACCACATTGCTCTATTGCTGCTCACCACCATCTCCTATTTCCTCAAGGTCTCCTCTTCCTCCTGGGGCCAGTGGGATCGGCCTGCTCCTTATCAGTATCTTAGGGGGCAAAGTGTGGGCCACAGAGCTGGAGGAATCCTTGTTTTGCCGCCTTGTCAGAGGTTCTTCAATCCGTTTATCCATTTAGGTTTTCCAAGGAGAATACCTCATTTGTGTACCCTCCCTAACTGGAAAACAGGGCAGCATGCCATGACGAAATAACACACTGCTTCATTTTGTATGCAGTTCACTTCAAAGACTTTATGTATGTATGGTCCTAGACACCCTGGGAAATCTGGGCCATGAATATAACTCACCATCCAAACACATTGCTTTGTATGTTTGTAGTAAAGTCAGACAAATTCAATTTTGTGGGAAATTTTATTCTGAAAATTTTAACACAACAAGTATTCAAATTAAACATTTAAGTATATTGTAATTAAATTAACACTTATGAAAAAACCTTGAATAATTCAAATTTTGCATTCTATAAAGAAATTTCATAAAGGGTCGATAATTCTTGCTTCTTCCCCATCCCACCGTTTGCTTTTAGTCATTCTTAAATAACAGAAGACAATGTCTTTACAAATTAAATGTCAACCAAACCTTAGCATTATTTTTTATTTCAGTGTCTACTTCCTTTGTCACAGGGGCTTCCCCTATGACTCCTCCAGAGGAGTCCAATAGTTTACCTACTGTACTGTATGATTCACTCTCTCCTGTGTAGATAGTGAATCCTATGATCCCCGCCAGCACCACGCTCAGGACCTCTTACAGGGGTGTCCCATCGGCTGTTGCAGTAATTGTTATTCCCCCTCCATCATATCCATCTCGTCTGCGGCTGTAATAATCATCCCAGCGACTCCTTCCACCATAAGTCAGAGGGGCCCTCATGTTGGTGGTGCTCCACCTGAGCTTCCTGGAAAGTCAGTGACCAGATAACAATACTTTCACATCTTAACGAATAATTTTAAGTCAGTATGACATGACCCTTGTAAAGCCTTAAATAGTTGGAAAACCTATGATTTTATACATACACCTGTGCTAAAAATATGTCAGTATTGCTGAGGCAGGCAAGGGAGCTTACATTTATCTGAAATACAGCTGAAGAATAATGTTTTAACTGAAATAATTGATTATGAATATATATGAAGGCACATTTTCTGGAAACAGGCTGAAATCCTGACCTTCGTATTATTTCTATGCTTCACACTGTCAAATTCTCCTTCTGAAAAAGAAAAAAGTGAAAAGAACCCCCTGGATGTTGTGCCTAAGTGTGTCGAGCACCAGCCTTTGCACTGCAGGATACTGGGTTTGATTCCAAGGCAAGGTCATGACCCTGGTTTTCAGGGTCCATTCCTGTCCCTCAATGGGGATTGTACATGAAGAAATGAATCAAAGTATCTCTCTCACATTGATGTAGAGTTCTCTCAGCCCCACTCCCTCCGTACCACTCTCCCGAGGTCAATGATATGTATCCTCAGGTGAGAAAAAAAAAAGAAAAGAAAATGCTGTACTTTGTTTCATTAATAAAGACAATAAATGAGTGTGATCCTTCACCCCTGAAAGAATTGCACTGTTCCAAAGGAGCTGCTAACAAAAGAAAACAAGACCTCCCAGATAATACAAAACCCATACTGCATATAGTCCTCCCTGTGGCAAATGGAAGTAAAATTAGAGTAAATCACAAGGCGGCCTGTTAAATCCAATCCTGTCACTTACACACAGTCTGTCTGGACACTTACCATAGCTCTCACATGAACCTCTGTAAGAGCCTGCAGTTCGATATTCAGAATAATATCTACCAGGACTGCTGCCACAGCCATCACAATCACTACGTTAAAAAAACACGGTATTAATTTTGTCCAAGTTAACAACTGCAGTGTGCTACTAGATAAAAAGAGAGAAGGCTTTTAAACACCTGTGTCTCCTACAGGAGTGCTCATCTCCAGAACCTGAAAGGCCATGGTCACAGTGTGCACCCTCCCTAGATGGTGGGCCATAATGCTTCCTGACTCGGGAACCTGGATCACCTCTGCCGGAATAACTGAAGGAAATAAAGCAGAAGTATTTTGAAATCACCTTCTAAGATACAGAACAGGGACACACTCTGACTACACAGATAGGGAAATGCCAATGGGCAGAAGGCTTCAAGAGACATTTCTCCAAAGAAGATAGACATACAGCTAACAAGCTCATGAAAGGATGGGTCATTAGGGAAGTGCCAATCAACTAAAATGAGATACGTTATTCCTAAGTAGGTTCCAATGTTCGAAGAGGAAAACATCAGGAAATGTTGGAGATTTAGAACAACTGGAATCCTGTGCACAAGGAACAGAAAGGTGACAAGGTCTGGCTGCTGTTAAAATAATGGAAATTAGGACTCTGAATATACTACATGCTACTTAGTTGGTCAATGGTAAATATTTAGTGTTATGATAGATGAATTTCACCTCACCAACAACAGTACCTAGCATACATTACGTGTCCTTATGTTTTGTTGCCGGTTACCTATAACTAGTAGTGCCATCATAATTTCTTGGAGACAAATTGTAATTTCTCCTGGAAGGGGTTTTCTCTTTGCAAGGAACGCTTGCATAATTCTCTCTCACACATGACAGCGGTCCTGTAAATGACAAATACTTACGTGAGGGTATCACAATGGAGATCAATGTTTTAAAGAAAAAGCAACTATTCAAAGCACCACTTTATTTCCTCTTTCAATGAAAATGTTTACATTTCCTCTAAGACTCCAATAAGCTCATGGTTAAATGCACTGTAGAATGTTATTCTGGAATGTATTATCTTTTGACATCTTGTCCTCCCTCTATATCTTCCTTAATTTCTTAAATTACCATCGGTGGGAAAAACCTGTCCACTCCTGAGCAAAGTGCAAGCAATTTCCATGATGTCCACATACATATTTATCAGTGCCTTCCTATATCTTGATACGGATTTGTCAACTTTTCTCCTTCTCTACTTTGCACTGTCTTTCTCACAATCTCTTGTCGACATTACTAAAAGATTCTTAATCGTCCTGCTACACTCACTCACCATGCACTTTCACTTATGAACTAATAATTCCTTCATTATGCAAGTATTGAATTATTAGTTTCTCGGTGAAAACACTTTCCATTGCTCCCGGAAGTCCATAATATGCCAAGTAATGCACATTCAATTTCAAAATCAACTTCCTCACTTATCTAAGAACATTTCATGGTGTACTTTCAAAAACATTTTGGACAGAGGACAAGCCTTGTGCTCTTGTTGTGCACTTGGGTATATCTATATATCCTATCTAATAAAAAAACAATATGCAAATTAACCATCACTGTGTCACAAAGATGACAGCAGCCACAGAGCTGGAGCAAGCAGGAAGCTTGGGTTTCCCCAGGCGATGGAGCAAGCCAAGCTTCCCATCTGCCCTGGCTGGCCATGGGCTCTGCTCAAGTCTACAAAGTTTCACTAATAGAAGATAAATAAATCCCTAATATCTGCTTCCAGCCAGCGCTGGTTTCCACTCAAGAAGAGTCTGGGAGCTTGGGAAGCCGGGGGGCGTGGCCAGCCTGAACATGGCTTTCAGCCCCTCACCCAGGCTGGCCAGGCATGCCAGTGGGACCCCAAGCTTGATCCGGGACAACCTTCAGGGCATACCAGACAGCACCCACCCAAGCACCAGGCCTCTATCCTATATACTAAAAGGGTAATATGCAAATTGACCCTAACAGCAGAACAACTGGGAATGACTGGTCCCTACGACACATACTGAACACCAGAGGGCAGACGCTCAATGCAGGAGCTGCCCCCAGTGGTCACTGTGCTCCCACAGGGGGAGTGCTGCTCAGCCACAAGCCTGGCTGATGGCTGCCAGCACAGCGGTGGTGGTTGGAGCCTCTCCTGCCACCTCAGCAGCACTAAGGATGTCCGACTGCGGCTTAGGCCTACTCCACACTGGCAAGTCGACATTCCTGATGGCTCTCGGGCTGCCAGAAGGATGTCTGACTGCTAGCTTAGGCCCAGTCTCCTGGGGAGTGAGCCTAAGCCAGCAGGTGGACAATCCCGAGGTGTCCAAGACCACAAGAGAGCACAGGCCAGGCTGAGCGACCCCCTCAGAGTGCAAAAATATTGTGCACCAGGCCTCTAGTCTACACTAATAAAACAGAAAGATGCAAATCAACCATCATTCCATCACTCTGTTACACCCACAAGCCACGCCCACCTGCCAATCGGGAGGAACTATACAAATGAATCCAACTAAGATGGCGGTGGCCACAGAGCTGGAGCAAATAGGAGGCTTGGGTTTCCCCTGGTGATGAGGAAAGCAAAGCTTCCCGCATGCCCTGACTGGCCATGGGCTCCGATAAAGGCTACAAATTTTCAATTATAAACTACCCCCCAAAAACAATAAATCCCCCAAAAAATAAAAAAAGGAGAGTCTGGGAGCTTGGGTCACCAGGGGGCTAAAAACAGCCCACAGACCCTCACTCCGGTTGGCCAGGCATACCAGCAGGATCCTCACCCTGATCCGGGACACCCTTCAGGGCAAACTAGCCAGCCCCTACTGGTGCACCAGGCCTCTGTCCTATATAACAAAAGGGTAATAGGCAAATTAACTCTATCAGCAGAACAACTGGAAATGACTGATCACTATTACACACACTGACCACCAGGGAGAAGATGTTCAATGCAGGAGCGGCCCCCCTGGTTGTCAGAGCCCTCCCACAGGGGGAGCTCTACTCAGTCACAAGCCAGGCTGATGGGGGCCAGCGCAGTGGTGGTGTTGGGAGCCTCTCCAGCCTTCTCAGCAGTGCTAAGGTCGTCCTACTGCAGCTTACGCCTTCTCCCTGCTGGCAAGTGGACATTCCTGAGGGCTCTCGGGTGGCCAGAAGGATGTCTGACTTCCAGCTAAGTTGGACATGCTAAGCCAGCAGATGGACAACCCCTGAGGGAGTCCCAGACTGCAAGAGGGTACAAGCTGGGCTGACGGACCTCCCCGAGTGAACAAATTTTTGTGCACCAGGCCTCTAGTCTACACTAGTAAAGGACAAACTTGCAAATTGACTGTACCTTCACTACACCTAAGCCATGCCCACCCGCCAATCAGAGTGACTATATGCAAATTAAACCAACCAATAAGGCAGCTGGCAGCCATGGAGCTGGAGCGAGCAGGAGGCTTGGGTGCCCCAGTGATGGAGGAAGCCAAGCTTCCTGCTTGCCATGGCCGGATCTCAGCTCCACTCAAGGCAACAAATTTTCAATTATAGAAGATAAATAAATCCCAGATTCCTGCTTTAAGCTGGCTGTGGCCTCAGAGTTGGAGCGAGCAGGAGGCTTGGGCTGCCCCTGGTATGGAGGAAGCCAAGCCTCCCGCCCGTCCTGGCTGGCTCTGAGCGACACTCAATTATACTAGGTAAATAAATCCCAGAATATAAAAAAACAAAGACAAAAACAACAAAGAGGAGAGGCTGGGAGCTTCCATCGCCAGGGTCTTGGCCAACCTAAAAGCAGCCCTCAGCCCCTAATCCAGGCTGGCCAAACCTTCATGGAGTTAGGGTATCCACTGGGGTGGGGCTTGACCAGCCTGAAAGAGTCATCAGCCCCTCATCCAGGCTGGCCAGGCACTCCAATGGGCACCCCCACCCTGACGGGAGTGTTACAAGCCTGCAAAGACCCATCAGCCCCTCACCCAAGCTGGCTAGGGGAAGCAGAAGGACCCCCACCGTCATCTGCGACACCCTTCAGGGCAAACCAGCAGGCCCACACCTGTGCACCAGGCCTCGATCCCATAAAATAAAAGGTTACCCTCCAATTGACCGTAACAGCAGAATGACTGGGAATGAGTGGTCACTATGACACACACTGACCACCAGGGGGCATATCATCAATACAGGAGCTGCCCCCTGGTCAGTGCATTCCTACAGGGGGGGCTGTGCTCAGCCACAAGCCTGGCTAATGACTGCCAGCACCGCGGTGGTGGTAGGAGCCCCTCCCACCTCCTCAGCAGCACTAAGGATGTCCAACTGGAGCATAGATCTGCTCCCCAATGGTAAGTTGACATGCCCCGAGGGCTGCTGAGCAGCCAGAGGGATGTCTGACTGCCAGCTTGAGCCTGATTGCCCAGGGAGTGGGCCTAAGCCAGCAGGTGGACTTCCTCTGAGGGGTCCCAGATGCAAGAGGGCATAGGACGAGCGGAGGGAACCCTCAGAGTGCACAAATTTTTGTAAACTGGGACTCTAGTCTATATATATAAAAAGCCAGTGACTGTGACGACCAAAACCACCTGTCCACCAAACAGCAGCTGCGTGTGGTGACCAGGCAGACAAGGGGAGCAGTGAGGCATGGCCAAATGACTGAACAGCAGTCTGTGTGGGGAGATCAGGCCAGCAGAGGGCTGGTGAGGGACACCAAAAAACTGAACAGCAGGCTGCGTGGGGCAACCAGGCTGCAGGGTGGCCGGAGAGGGGCGACCAGGCCAGTGGAGGGGGCAGTTGGAGGTGACAAGGCTAGCAGGGTAGGCAATTAGGCCTGACCAGGCCAGCAGGCAGAGGTGGTTAGGAATGATTAGTCTGGCAGGGTGGGACAGTTAGGGGCAATCAGGCAGGAGACAGGTGAGCAGTTATGAGCCAAAAGTCCCAAATTGTGAGAGGGAGGTCAGACTGCCAGTTTAGGCATAATCCTTGACATCCCCCAAGGGGTTCTGGATTGGAGAGGGTACAGGCTAAACCGAGGGGACACCCCCGTGCATGAATTTCATGCACCGGGCCTCTAGTCTTATCTAATAAAAGAGAAACATGGTAATTAGCCGTACCTCCACTACCATTCCCATTGGCTAATCAGGGCGATATGCAAATTAACTGACAGGCAAGATGGCGGCCGGCAGCCAAGCAGGTTGAAGCGAACATGAGGCTTGCTTGCTTCAGTGACGGGGGACTCCAACATTCTCCGCCTTCCGCTGCCGGACTCTGAGCTTGCAGTTTGAAACATTGTTACAAATATAGAAGCTAAAGAAAACCCCAGAAACCTGCTTTCAGCCAGCCAGGATCTCAGAGCTAGAGTTGAAACAGTGTTTCGATTATAGAACCCAAACCAACCAGATACCTGCTGTCAGCAGCAGAGGCCTAAGAGCTGGAGCCAAGCCTCAGAGCTAAAGCTGGCCCAGAATGAAAAAGAAGAAAAGAAAGAAAAAGGGAACAATTGGGAGCTTCAGTCACCTGCCAGCCTGAAAAGAGCCCTCAGCCCCTCATCCAGACTGGCAAGGAACCCCAGTGGGGACCCCCACCGTGAAGGGTGTGTGACCAGCTGCAAACAGCAATCATCCCCTCATCCAGGCATGCCAGGCACCCCAGTGGGGACCCCCACCCTGATCCAGGACACCCTTCAGGGCAAACCAGCCGGCCCCCACCCGTGCACCAGACCTCTATCCTATATAGTAAAAGGGTAATATGCCTCTCAGCACCGGGATCAGCCGAGCCTCGAGGCCTCCCGGCACTGGGATCAGCGTGAGAGGGGGCAGCTCCCAAACCCCCTGATCACCCTGCGGCTCTGTGTGTGACACGGGGCGGGGCCATAACCTCCCTATCCGCCCTCTCTGTTCGTGAAGGGGAAGGCGCCCCAACTCCCCAATCAGCCCTGCTCTGAGCCGGACCAGGGGCTGCACCTAGGGATTGGGCCTGTCCTCTGCCACCTGGGAGCAGGCCTAAGCCAGCAGGTCGTTATCTCCCGAACGGTCCCAGACTGGGAGAGGGCACAGGCCTGGATGAGGGGACCCACCCTCCACCTCGAGTGCACAAATTTTTGTACACCGGGCCTCTAGTCTATATATAAAAGACTAAGTGACTGACTGTATGTCTTTGTGACCATCAGACCCACAGCCAGTATACATGATGTGCACTGGCAATCTACATTTATAAAAGGCAAATTGCTAAGTGTCCATCTGGGTAATGACATCATGTAGTAATGCCCGGCTTCCTCTCCCCAGCAACTCACCTCTTTGCAGTTTCTTCAGTCCTAGAACACGACTTGGTTTAGAGCCAGGTGGGAATATTTTACACTAACCAAATGTCTGTGAAGCATTTTCCCGTGTGTCTTTTGATCCTCACAGAAGTCTTGGAATAGGTAGATGGTAGACTCGGTGGTATCCTATTTTCTCTTCATTAGCCAGAAAACAGAGATTTAGAAAGCTGAGAAACTTGACCTGACTGAAAATAAGGAAGAAATGATGGAACTTGTAAATGACTTCAGGTTTTCTCACTGTGAAGAATATAGTCAAACACTGCTGCAGTTAAATGGTTTACTCTTTGTTCTCCCTGAGTGAGCTACAATAATAACCTGCTTTGTGTTGAAATTTACTGCTGTGTTGCTCACAATTACCTGAAAGAGAAGTTGCGCTGCTTCACTGGGTGGAAAAAATTTAGCTACCTTAGACAGCAGGTCTAATTAAGCAAGTTTACACCCTCTCGCTCTCTCTCTGTCACTCTAGGTTGACCTGCCTATGTGCGAAACATATGCAGCTCCTGCTGGCGCCAATGGTATGCATGTGTTTCAATTTGTCATGGTCAATCCTAAATTCGGTTGACACTTCGATTATAGAGAAAGGGCAAATAGCGGCATTACAATATTTCTTCTAATTAATACCTTAGTATTAATTAGTATTTCCTTAGTATTAATTAATTAATTAGGGCCACTAGTATTCTAATAGTGGCAAGATGTCATCTGTGAATAGTAAGGTTTTATTGGGCCAAAAGACTAAGGGACCATTATGAATCGTTGCTATAATGCACACTGACCAGCAGGTGGCAGATGCTCAACACAGGAGCTTCCCCCTGGTGGTCAGGGAGCTCCCAGAGTGGGACCCTTGCTCAGGCAGAGCCAGGCTCATACCTGGAGAGTGCAGCTGTGGCAGCAGGAGCCATTGCTGCCTATGCCACAGTGCTACCAATCGGTGGTGGCAGGTGGAGTGGGGCTTGGATGAGCGGGAACACAGCACCTGGCTCCAGCTTGGGCTCCTGGCCAGCTGCCTACCGGTTCATGCACTGCTACATCCCTCAGGAGATGTCAGAACTAACCTGGCAGTCCCACATCTCCCAAGGGGTCCCAGATTGTGTGAGGCCGCAGGCCAAGCTGTGGGATGACACCGGTGCTTGAATTTCATTCACCGGGCCTCTAATCATTTCATAATTTATCACCCATTTAGCATGGTTCTCTTCTAATGCTGAATACTTTAAAGTAGAAACTGAATTTTGGTAATGATGGCCATTGAGATTTTACTGCTCTTTAGCTGTATTTAACTGCTCATATGAAGGGCACTGAATCACCTTCAAATATGAGTAATATTACATTCCCATAAATATTACTATGTTCCAGTGCTAATTTTCCACTAATGCCACTAAGTGAGCCTTTCACTAATTTTCTTTGCTCACTAGCTCATCCAAAATTGAAATGGGCAGGCTGCTTGTCTATATTCAAGTACAGAGATATATTCTTCTTAACTACACTGATGCTCTCAATACTTTCAATTTTCCAACATAATTTATAGTGAGGGTCTCTATGTTAGATTTTAAAACATCTCTTTACTAATATGAATAAGTCACTTTTACCTGATTTCTTCACAACTATGTGCATGCAATAATTTGGAACTGGCAATGCCTGACTCTTTCAGTGTGCCTTCCCACCCTTGTTTTCATTAAAACACAATCAGAACCAACATTAATCACTTTTCAGTCTGTTGAGAAAATGCAGACCGTCCGCGGGTTACATTGGACTCAAAGTACATCATTTTGTGGTTACAGTGCCATCCTCTGAGTATTTATTTTAAAAAAACTTCCATCATTTATATGTATTTAAATATGTGCTTTATGTTTTTTATTATTTACTAGAGGCAAGGTGCACAAAAATTTGTGCACTGGAGGGGGCCTCTGAGCCCAGCTTGGCCCCTATCACATACTGGGAGCCCTCAGGGGATGTCCTACTCCCTGCTCCATGCTCCCTTTGGGGAGTGGGCCTAAGCCACAGCCTGGCCTCCCTTTGTGGGTGCTGACCGGGCTGATCAGGCGAAGACATCATCTCAATCACCCCGCTGTTGCAGCCACTGCCAGTCAAGCTGAGCCACCAAGGTGTTTTCATCAACAGGGACTCCATTCCCTTTACTATGAAAAAATGACAACTTTTTTTAGGCATTCTCAAGATGTGTCTTTCATAGGATATGACATTTCTTTCTTTCTTTCTTTTCTTCCTTCCTTCCTTCCTTCCTTCCTTCCTTCCTTCCTTCCTTCCTTTCTTCCTTCTCACCTGAGGATATCTTTCCATTGATTTTTAAAGAATGTGGAAGAGAAAGGGAAAGACAGAGAGAAACATCAAAGTGAGAGGAACACTTTGATTGGTTGCCGCCTGCATGAGCCCTGACCTGGGCCCAGGCCAGGGAGGAGCCTGCAACCTATGTACATGCCCTTAGCCAGAATTGAACCAAGACTCAGCAGTGGGCAGGCCAAGGCATTATCCACTCCGCAAAACCAGCAAGGATAGGATATGACATTTCTTACCCCTCCAGCAGTGGACCTTCCTTTTTTCTCCAGGAGTGCGGTAAAAAACCCTACATCACCTATTTTGATTCTTATTACCCAATTTACTAAGAATATTACCAGTGGCATAGAGGGAGCTTAACCAATGAGCAGTCAGAAAAGGTGTTTCCTCTGGAGTTCACACCAATTGCCGGCTTGGTCCCTGCCCAGGCCTAATGTCTGTGGTCCAGTCATTAGCTCTGGGCAGGGAACCACCAACTCCCTAAATCGTCTGCTCAGACCCTGCTCCCCATGATCACTGGCTCTGCCCCTGCTTACGGCCATGGCCAGCTGCCTCTCTGCTCCCTGAAATTGATGGCTTTGCACCTGCACAGGGCTAATGCCTCTGGCCGGGGCATTAGGCCTGGGCAGGGGACCCCCAACTCCCCAGGATTGCCAGCTCCACCCCTACCAAGGCCTAATGCCATGGGCAGGAGACCCCATGCTCCCCTCAATCACAGGCTCCACCCCAGCTCAAAACTAACGCCTCTAGCAAAGGCATTAGACCTGGGAAGGGACCAATAGTACCCCTGCAATTACCGGCTCCAACCCTGCCCAGGCCTAATGCCTCTGTCAAAGGCATTAGGCCTGGGCAGAGGACACCCAGCTCCCACCAACGCCAACTCCTCTCCTGCTCTCCACCATCGCTGGCTTACACACTGCTACCCACCATCCCAGCTCCTCCCTTGCCAAGGCCTAAAGCTTCTGACCAAGGCACCAGGCCTTGGCAGGTGACATCTCAGCTCTGATTGCAGGCTCCAATAGCCTATAGCCATTGGGCACCTACTTATGCAAATTAACAGCCAACTTTGTTGGTGGTTAATTTGCATATCTTGCAGATTAGCCAATGGGAGGTTAAGGGAAGATACTGTCAGTTACCCTGTTTGTCTATTATTAGATAGGATTTAGCACAAGTAAAGGTCAGGAATCGTTATTTTCCTTTTAATTTTTTCCTTTTATATTTTTTTTTTCATTGTTTCACCTCATTACTGCTGTGTATGTGTGCTCCATGTGAGTGATGTAGATGCTTATCTAGGTGGGTTCTGACTTTCGGCAAAAATCATTATGACGTGCTGCTGGAATAGATCTTAAATGTAACATGAGAACCTATTTTACTTATATTCTCTTGATTAAGATGTAGTTATTTGGCCTCCATATTTCCTCATTAAGTACATGGTTTTTGGAAGTCCAAAGTATATCTTTATATATTTATGTGATTCTTAGACTATTCATTCAATAAGAAATAAAACTGGGGTGGGGGGGAAGCCGGGTTGGTCAAGGGGAGAAAAAAAAATAAAAAAGGACACATCTCTAATACGCTTTGAAATACTTTAAGCAATAAAAAAAAAAAATTAAAAAATGAAAGCCTTATCCTTATAAAAAGATCTGGCCTTATAATTAAATGGCCTAATAAATTTTAGAGTAGGGCACCTTTCCAAAGTATTCTCAGAAGAACATGGCTTGAAATCCAGGGTGTATCCTTTAACACCCTATTGGAAACAAGAGCCTTAGTTGGGCTCCATCATGATCCAAACAGAGACAGAAACAGTAAGAGAGATGGCAGGTTTCTGTTACTATATGCCTACTGAGCATCCCTCAGTGCACATTTCCTGACGGTGCTATTGAACAGAATGTGCACTCACAGGACATTAGAGCCTTCATGCACAACTCCATCCTGAAACCACATGAAAGAGAAGCCTATTGGACAAGAATGTTAGCAGGGACTTTACAATGCAGAGGGATTCTGAAGAAGATTGAAAAAGGTGGCAGAACCCTAGCCAGTTTGGAACAATGGACAGATCACTGGCCTTCAGACTGAAGGGCTCAGATTTGATTCAGGTCAAGGGCACTTGCCATGGTGTGGGCTCAATCTCCAGTCTGGGGCATGCAGGAGGGACTGATCAATGATTCTCTCTAATCATTGATGTTTCTAACTCTCACTAGCTCTCCTTTCCTCTCTGAGATAAGTACAAATATATTTAAAAGAATGGTGGCAGAATCATGGATGCTGCAGGGACATGCTCCCAGGAACAAACTGATATTCCAACTAAAATACAAAACAACTTCCTGAATAATCAATGGAAAACTCACAGGAGAGAATCCTGACACCCGAGGACCGAAGGTGGAGGCCACTTAGACACTGGTAGGAGGAGAGGAGGCTTGAAGGGGCGGGCCTGACACCCACAGACAGCAACTGAAGTCTCGGAGAGATATCTCAGCTGTGGAGGACTGCCACTGAGAACTCTGGGTCTAATCCCCAAGCTGGGCCTCCTAGCAGAGAGCACCAGAACTGAGGAGGGTACCCACATAACCTGTGGATGTGAATAGCAGCAGGGCACTGTCTGCCAGGGAGAGACAGCTAGAATTTCAGGTATCCTCTTAAAGGGCCAGCGCACAAATTTCCCTGTGGAGCCACATACCTTGTGCCGTGGCAAAAGGAGGGTGAAGTGGACTGGAGCTGTGAGGGAAAAAGCCAGAAGTGGGGAGTCAAGGGTTCCAGCACAGAAGAAAACACTTCAAGTTTCCTGGGAGGAGTCATTTCCTCATGCAGCAGAGAAAATCTTTCCCATGCAGACATTTGCCTTTCCTGGAGGGGAGACAATTAACACACACTACTGGGAAACACCTTGCCCTGAGGACACTTAAGAGATTATAAATAACAATTAACCTCCTCGCAGAGGCAACTGCCCCACACTGTTGAAACACACTGTTGCTATAACCTGAGGACCATTGCCTTGGAGGCAAGTTAAGTTGGAATCCTATCAGTCTATAGACAGAGAGGTCTCTGGAGGCTTTGAGTCTTTGCCTGATCTAATTAGTCAGAAACATCCTTTAACAATGTTCTGCACTAGAGACTGAGAGGCACAGAGGATCTACCTAACTTGTCACCACAAGCCCACACAGAAAGCCAGAAAGAGGAAATAAAGAAACAACCCCCAAATAAGACAACTAGAGAATTCTCCAGATATAGAGGGAGATGAAGCACAGAGAAGACATTTATCTGAATCTGACTTCAGAGTTATGAAGGTAAAAGAGCTCAACAGCATGAAAAAAGATATAGTGACTATGAAAATAAGAACAGTCCTAGATATAAATGACATAATACAAACAGGAGGACCACTTACATAACAGTATTAGAATAGCGAGTGTGCCAAAAGAGGCAGGAGGGGAGAAAAGCATAGAGACGGTCTTTGAAGAAACAATGGCAGAACACTTTCCTAACGTGGTAAAGAAAAATCCCACACAAGGTCAAGAGCCAAAGAGAACCCAAAAGAAGAAGTACTCAAACAAACCCGTGTCCAGACACATCATAATTAAAATGCCAAAAATTAAAGACAAGGAGAGAATCTTCAAGGCAGCAATTAAAAAAAACTGTTAGCTACGAAGTCGTCCCCATAAGGATGAGTCCTGATATCTCATCTGAAACTCTACAGGCCAGAGAGATTAGCATGAAGTACTCAAGTTAATGGAAAGTAAGGATCTGAGACCAAGATTACTATATACGGCAATTCTTTCCTTCAAAATAGACAGTCAAATACAGAGCTTCATAGACAGAAAAAGGCTAAAAGAGTAAATTGTCACCTAACCAGCATTACAAGAAATGCAAAGGGATTGCTGAAATGAGAAGGAGAAACAGGACAGAAACTTAGCCATACAGAAAGAAAATGGAAAGAAATAAATACCTATCAATAATAACTCTAAATATAAATAGGTAAATACTCCAATCAAAAGGCATAGGGTATCAAAATGGATACAAAAATATGATGCAAGTATATGCTGTCTACAGGAGTGCCATTTGAAAACAAAAGTCACACAAAGGATTGGAGTGAAGGAATGGTAAAATTTCCATGCAAATGAAGAGAAAACAAGGCTGGAGTACCAATATTCATATCAGAAAAAATAGACTTTTTAATAAAGGCCATCACAAGAGACAGAAAGCTCACTGCATGATACCAAAGGGATCAACCAGCAGAAAATATTACCCTAGTAAACATATATTCACCCAACATAGGAATATATATATATATATACACATATATATCCTATATAATAAAAGAGTAACATGGTAATTAGCATACACCCGGTACCCTTCCCTTTGGCTATCAGCAAGATATGCAAATTAGCTGCCTGCCAATATGGCGGCTGGTAGCCAGGCAGCTTGAAACAAACATGAGGCTTGTTGGCTTCAGTGACAGAGGACTCCAACGTTCCCAGGCTGTCTTTCCGGCCTCTGAGCTTGCAGTTTAAGAAACATTGTAACAAATATAGAAGCTAAACAAAGCCCCAGAAACGTGCTTTCAGTGAGCCCGGGATCTCAGAGCTGGAGTTATATATTGTTTCGATTATAGAACCCAAACAAACCAGATACCTTCTTTCAGCAGCAGAGGCCTCAGAGCTGGAACCAGAGCTAAAGCTGGCCCAGAATAAAAAAAAGAAAAAAAAAGCAGTTGCGAGCTTCAGTCGGCCAGAAAACAGCCGTCAGCCCCTCACCAAGGCTGGCAAGGCACCCCAGTGGGGACCCCCACCCTGATCCAGGACACCCTTCAGGGCAAACCAGCCAGCCCCACCCATGCATCAGGCCTCTATCCTATACTTGGAGGGTAATATGCCTCCAAGCACCGGGATCAGCAGAGCTGAGAGGGCTCCCGGCACTCACGGGGATCAGCTGACAGGGGGCAACACCGAAACCCCCTGATCGCCCTGAGACTCTGTGTGTAACAGGGGGTGGGACCGCAACCTCACTATCCGCCGTGCTCTGTTCATGACAGGGGAAGGCGCCCCAACCTCCTGGTCAGCCCTGCTCGGTGCCTGATAGGGGGGAACTCTCCAACCCCCTGATCGCCCTACGACTCTGTTGTGTGACAGGGTGCGGCGCCTCAAACCCCTGATCGGCCCTGCTCTGTGTTTGACAGGGTGCTGTGCCCCAACCCTCTCCTCCCCCCATGGGCCCTGCTCTGTGTGTGACATGGAAGAGCCATACCCTCCCATCAGCCCTGCCCTGAGGGTGACAGTGGCGGTGCCCAAACCCCTGATCCGCCCTGTCGTGAGTGTGACTGGAGGGGGTGTCCAAACCCCCCAATCGGCCCTACCCTGAGCATGAATGAGGGTGGCATCGCAACCTCCCAATCTGCCCTGCTTTGTGCATGACAGGGGAAGGCGCCCCAACTCCCCAATCAGCCCTGCTCTGAGCCCGACCAGAGGCTGCACCTAGGGATTGGGCCTGCCCTATGCCACCCAGGAGTAGGCCTAAGCCAGCAGGTCGTTTTCTCCTGAGGGGTCCCAGACTGTGAGAGGGCACAGGCCCGGCTGATGGACCCCCCTCCCCCCCCCCTCCGAGTGCACAAATTTTTGTGGACCGGGCTTCTAGTATATACATGCGAATTCAAAGCTATATGCCAAAATGCTGGACAATGTGGATGAAATAGATGAAGTCAGTAAAAAATCTGAACTACCAAAATTGATTCAGAAAGAATTACTTATACATCTGAAACAAACAAAAAAAAATCAAACAAAGAGACTTCTAGGAGACTTTAATGGAGAGCCTGAAAACAGGACAGTCATAGTAGCAGACTTTTATCACTCCTATCACTTCACTGGATAGATCTTCCATGTGACAAGACAATGATTCAGAGACTCTAAAGGACACACTGCATCAGATGGATTTAATTGACATTTTAGAACGTTCACACCAACAGAGCAGAATATACTTTCTTCTCAAGTGCACAGGGGTCATTCCCAAAGATAGACCACATGGTAGGACACATAACAAGTCCCTACAAGTTCAAGAAGATTTAAATCATATAAGGCATCTTCTTGGATCACAGTGGAATGAAATGAGAAATCAACTAGCGTAAAAACACCCAAAAACATTTAAACACTTAGAGGCTGAATGGCACACTATTAAACAATGAATTTGTTACAATGAGATCAAGAAAATATCAAAGACTTTTTGGAAAAAAAGGAAAATGAACAAATACCAACACAATATCTCTGGGAAAGAGCAAAAGCAGTCCTGAGAGGCAAGTTCATAGCACTATAGACCTATCTCAGAAATAACAAAAATCAGCAATAAACTATTTATCCCTACAACTGAAGAATTAGAAAGAAACCAACAAGAAGAGCCCAGAGTAAGTAGAGGAAGGAAAAAATAAAGATTAAAGTAGAAGAAATAACAGAGACAAAAAATTCAATGAAACCAAAAGCTGGTTCCATGAAAGGATAAACAAAATTGATAAACCATTAGCAAGACTCATTAAGAAACACACACATGATTCCAATAAGTAAAATCAGAAACAAGAGTAGAGGAGTAAGCACTGGCACCACAGAAATTCAAAGGATTGTAAGAAAATACTATGAACAACTACATGCCAAAATGCTGGACAATGTGGATGAAATAGATGAAGTCAGTAAAAAATGCAAACTACAAAAACTGATTCAGAAAGAATTAAGAAACCTGAATAGGCTCATAACAACTGATGAAATAGAAGCAGTAATCAAAACACTTCCAACCAACAAAAGCTCAGGTCTGGACAGCTTCACAGGGGAGTTCTACCAGTCAGAAAACTACAGTCTATACTCCGCACACTTTTTCAGAAAATCAAAGAGGAAAGAATACTTCCAAACTCTTTGTATGAGGCCAGCATTATTCTAATTCCAAAAGAAGGTAAAGACACTACAAAGAAAGAGAATTACAGGCCAATATAGCTGATGATGACAGATACTAAAATCCTCAACCAAGTATTAGCAAATCGCATCCAGCATTATATTAAAGGACCAAATGACATGATCAAGTGGGATATATTCCAGGGATGCAAGGCTGGTATGATATTCACAAATCAATAAATGTGATACAACTCATAAACAAACTGAAGGTTAAAAATCACGTGATCATATTGATAGACACAGAAAAAGAATTGGAAAAAACCCAACCCCCAATTTTGATAAAAAGTCTCAGCAATGTGGTAATAGAGGGAGCATACTCAACATGATAAAGGCCATATATGAGAAACCCACAGCCAACATCATACTCAATAGGCAAAAACTAAAACCATTTCCCATGAAAGAACAGGAACATGACAGTGATGCCAATTTTCACCATTCCTGTTCAACATAGTATAGGAAGTGCTACCATAGTGCTCAGACATGAAGAAATAAAAGTCATCCCAACCAGAAGAGCACATAATAAATGAATTTGGTCAATAATCAGGATACAAAATTAACACCCAAAAATATATGTCTTTTTATACACCAAGAATGAACGCCCAAAAAGATGAACTAAGAAAAGAATCCCACTTACCTTTGCAATAAAAGAATTAAGGAAAAAACTCAATAAAGGAAGTAAAAGAACTGCACTTGGAAAATGACAGAACATTGAAAAGGAGATAAAGATATCAACCAGTGGACTAATATACTGTGTTGATGGGTTGGTAGAATTAACATTATTAAGATGTCCATACTACCCAAAGCAATTTATAGATCCAATGTAATCTCCATTAATATACCAACAGAATATTTCACAGACAAAGAACAAACTCTCCAAAAAGTCATATGGAGTAAAAATAGTCTCAGCAATCCAGGGAACTACAAAAAAATATGGAAGGCTCACAATCCCAGATATTAAGCTATATTATAAAGTCACCATTCTCAAAACTGCCTGCTACTGGCACTAGAAAAGACATATACACCACTGAAAAAGAACAGAGAACCCAGAAGTGGACCCAAGTCATTACACTGTATTATTAATTTACAAAGGAGGCGAGAGCATTCAATGGAGTCAAGACAGTCTCTTTGATTTTGACAAGATGGCGGCGATATAGGCAGACGCGTCCCAGGTCTTGTGCCAGAGCAGATGGAGTAAGCAGCTGAAACTAATAACACCCACCGCGAATTGGGGAAATTACTCAGCTGATGAGACGGTTTGCAGTAGGGAAGGGCAGAGCTCCCCTGGAAAGGTAAAAGAACCACGGATCTGGGCAGGAAACTTTGCCAGACCTCTGAGCCCAGAGGGTTAGAGGGAGACCGCATGGCACTGGGACAGGCACAGCCCCTGACTGGGGAAAAGAGATCCACGGGATTCCTGGCACAGGGGGATTTGAGATCTGGGTTCTGTGATTACGGAGGACTGAGCCTAGAGGGGGCTGCCTCAACAGCTGAACAGACCATGCAGTGCTGGTAAGAGAGGAGCTTACAGAAATTCAGACTTCCCCGTTTCTGTGGCCAGCATTTGTTTGTTTATATTCACTGAACCCTGTTCATAGGACATTTCAGATACGGACACTCACCTCTGCTGAAGAGAGGGAGAAGGTGCAGATGAGTGGAATCTGGGGAGAGGCTGGGGAGAAAGGGGGCGCCGGGAGAGGTGCCAGCGAATATAGTGCTGAGACACCCCTGGGCCCAGGACTAGGGCAGCCATTCTTTCCGGAGTGTGGGACTCCTCCACCTAGCCCCCAGGCGAGGAGCACAGCCACACCCAGATTATTCCCTGAAGGAGATGAAGGATTAAAATAATCTGATCAGTCCCTGTGTGTTAACAGGGTCTGGCCTATAGAGGGACTTTCAGTCCCAGCAATAACATAGAGCAGGGCAACGATTAAAGAACCAGTTCTGAGGAGTTGACCTCCCCAAACCAGTTTTAAGTGCAATAGAGAAAATAAACCCTTGCTACTGGATAGAGACGCTGTATAGCCTCAGATGCCAACCCAAAAATACTGCCACCCAGAGGCTGAGCCACAAACTTAATCTCAGCTAAACACAAATTAAGGCAGTCTGGGACACAAATACGGCCTGCTTTAAAATCAGGACTATGGTTTACAACACTGAGGAATTGTGTATCGCAGGGAAATTCAACACTCTCCTGAATAACTGGCAAGACCAAGGCGAGCCAGACTGAAGAGTAGAAGAACCGAATTACCTTCACTACTGCAATTTTTTTTTCTTTTATCACCTAATAACTAAGAAAGCAGTTTTTTTCTTCTTTTTCCATTAGCTGATTTTACCCTTTAAATTACCACATTTTTATGTTTAACCATTATTATTACTGTTACCATTTTACCATTTTTTTAAAGTGACATTTGATTTTCTCTCTATTTTATTTTGGGATTAGTGTTCTCCATTCTATTTTCATCGTTCCTATAGCATCAATTTTCCCTACCTCAATTTTACCTCTATGCTAAAACCCTCTTCCCCACTTTTCCCTTTTTGTTGTCCTATTTCTCTTACCCTATTCCTGCTTTAGATTTTCCTGATTCCTTCTTTTTTCCCCCTGTCAAAATTTCACCCTAATTATATACCCTATTTCCACTCCACTGCTCTAAATCCTTATACACCTATCCCTTATCTTTCTTCACTATCCAAAATTTTTTCCCTTGTTTTTTCTATTTTTTTGTTGCTGTTTGCTTGATTGTTGAGTATTTTTTTCTTGTTTGTTTGTTTGTTGTGTGTGTGTGTTTGTGTGTGTGTGTGTGTGTGTGTGGTTTAGGACTGGTTGTGAGGTTGTTTTGCTTTTTCCTTTTATTTTTCTTTTGCTGGCTTTTCCCCTCTCTCCACCCCCGCTCCACGACAGTTATTTTTGTGCTTCAGTTTTCCCTTGCCTCTCTTGATATTATTGATTATTTGTAGTTTGCATTCATCTCCAGTGATCTGTTGCTGGAATCTGGTGGGATTAGTGGCGGTTCTATCAGAGTTTTCTACTCATGTAAATAGTCTCTTCCCCTCTTCTACTTCGTTCTCTCTTTTCAATATTTTTTCCTTTTTTCCCCGTCCTATTTCCCAATTTCATTTTTGAACTCCTTTTTTTTATTCTTACTTTTCTTTTCTTGTTTCTCTTTTATCTTTTTCTCTTCTTTCTTCCTTATCCCCTAATCCTCTTAATTTGGGCAGTCTCCTTTATTTGGGGTTATTAATATTGTGAATATATTTGTTTTCAGTGCCTGTTACATTGTGCCTTGACATGTTGCATTATGTGCCCTTAAATCAACGCAGCAGATCCAAGCCGTAGCAGCCTCCTGATCACCATACCCTCTGAGGATCAGCAGCTGTATGTGAAGCCTCCCCCCACCAGCAAGAAGAGTCACCAAAGCTGTGAACAGCACACATAAGAGGAGCTGCCAACTGAGGAAAAGCTGCTACCACAACCGCCCGAGGAGCAACCGCAGCCCAAGGAGCCACTGCCACCCAGGGAGCAGCTCATGAATGACTCAACGTCTAGATATGTCAGTCAGATCAAACATAGGTATACAAAGAAACCCCCAAAGGAAAGAGAAGGAGGATTCGCCAGAAAACCAGCTAAGTGATACAGAGGCATGCAACATGAGAAGAAAAGAATTCAGAATAAGGGTCCTAGAGTGCATAAACCGGATGGAGGAAAAAATGAAAAACATATAGATGAACCAAGAAAACACAGATGAAAAAATCAACTACTTAAGCAAGAATCAAGAAGTAAGAGATGAAAAAATCAACAACTTAAGTAAGACCCAAGAAGAAATGAAGAGTGATATAGCTGCAATAAAAAACACCATTGAAAGTATCAACAGTAGACTAGGAGAAGCAGAGGACCGAATTAGTGAATTAGAAGACAAGGAAGCAAACACACCCAAACTGTACTGCAATTGGAGAAAAAAATTAAAAGACAGGAGGAGAGCGTAAGTGAGCTTTGGGACAACATGAAACGAAACACCATATGGATAATAGGGGTGCCAGAACAACAGAAAGAGGAACAAGGATTAGAAAACCTATTGGAAGAAATAATATCAGAAAACTTCCCTGCGGTGGAGAAGAAAAAAGTCAAACATGCCCAGAGAGTCCCAAACAAGGTGAACCCGAAAAGACCGACACAAGACACATCATAATTATCATGGCAACTGTTCAGGGCAAAGAGAGAATCTTACAGGCTGCAAGAGAGAGATGGAAAGTTACATACAAGGGATCTCCCATTAGATTATCCAATGATTTCTCAACAGAAACACATCAGGCAAGAAAAGAATGGACGGAAATTTACAAAGTGATGCAAAGCAAAGGACTGAATCCAAAAATACTCTATCCAGCCAGGCTATCATGCAAAATTGAAGGGGAAATAGGAAGCTTCACAGACAAAAAAAGGCTACGAGAGTTTATCACCACCAAGCCGGCAATGCTAGAAATTCTAAAGGGACTGGTGTAAAAAAGGAACAAAAAGCTCAGAAAGAAAACAGCCACACACAAAAAAAGAAATGGCTACAAACAAGTACCTTTCAATAATAACTTTAATCTTAAATGGACTAAATGCTCCAAGCAAGAGACATCAAGTGGCTGAATGGATAAAAAAAAAAAAAAAAAAAAAACATGACCCATACATTTGTTGTCTACAAGAGACCCTCCTCAGAAGAAGGGACTCACACAGACTGAAAGTGAAGGGATGGAAAATTATCTTTCAGGCAAATGGAAAGGAAAAGAAAGCTGGGGTAGCAATACTTATATCGGACAAAATAGACCTCAAAGTGAAGGCCATAACAAGAGATAAAGAAGGCCACTTCATAATACCAAATGGAACAATACATCAAGAAGATATAACCCTGGTAAACATATATGCACCCAATGCAGGAGCACCCAAATACAAAAAAAAACCAAACAAACAAACAAAAAAAAAACTCCTGGAATATATCAAAGGAGAGATTGACAACAATACAATCATAGAGGGGGACTTTAATACACCACTGACATCACTGGATAAATCCTCTAGACAAACAATCAGCAAAGAAACAGCAATCCTAAATGACTCACTTAATCAGATGGACTTAATTGACATCTTCAGAATGCTTCACCCCACAGCCAAGGAATATACATTCTACTCAAGTGCTCTTAAGACACATTCAAAAATAGACCACATATTAGGTCACAAACAAAGTCTCCCCAAATTAAAGAAGATTGAAATCATACCAAGCATCTTCTCAGACCATGATGGCATAATATTAGAAATAAACTACAATAAAAACAACCCAAAATACTCAAACACTTGAAAGCTGAAGAGCACGTAATTAAATATTGATTGGGTTACCAATGAGATCAAAGAAGAAATTAAAAACATCCTGGAAAATAATGACAATGAAAACACAACAATCCAAAACCTATGGGACACATAGAAAGCAATCCTGAGAGGGAAGTTTATAGCTCTACAGGCCTATCTCAAAAAAACAAGAAAAAATGGTAGTAAATCATGTAACTCTACAACTCAAAGAATTAGAAAGAGAGCAACAACAACACCAAAAATCAGAGTTAGCAGAAGCAAGGAGATAATAAAGATTAGCGCAGAAATAAATGACATAGAGACCAAAAAAATAATACAGAAAATCAATGAAACCAAGAGCTGGTTCTTCGAAAGGATAAACAAGATTGACAAACCTCTAGCCAGGCTCACCAAGAAGCAAAGAGAGAGGACCCAAATAAACAAAATCAGAAACGATAGGGGCAAAATAACCACAGACACCACAGAAATACAAATGATTGTTAAAAAATACTGTGGACAGCTCTACTCCTACAAACTAGACAACCTGGAGGAAATGGATAAATTCCTAGAAAAATACAACATTCCAAAACTCAATCAGGAAGAATCTAAAAATCTCAACAGGCCAATAACTATGGAAGAAATTGAAGCAGTCATCAAAAAGCTTCCAGCAAACAAAAGCCCAGGACCAGATGGCCTCACAGGGGAATTTTACCAAACATTCAAGGAAGAACTAAAACCTATCCTCCTCAGACTACTACAAAAAATTCAGAAGGAAGGAACACTTCCAAGCTCATTCTATGAAGCCAGCATCACCCTAATACCAAAACCAGGTAAAGACAACACAATGAAAGAGAATTAAAGGCCAATATCCCTCATGAACATACACGCAAAAATCCTCAATACAATGTTAGCAAATCGGATCCAGCAGTACATCAGAAAGATCATACACCATGACCAAGTTGGATTTATCCCAGGGATGCAAGGATGGTAGAGTATCCGCAAGTCAATAAACGTGATACATCACATAAACAAATTGAAAGAAGAAAAACACATGGTCCAATCAATTGATGCAGAAAAAGCATTTGACAATACGCAAAACAATTTTTGATAAAAACTTTCAGCAAGGTGGGAGTAGAAGGATCATACCTCACCATAATAAAAGCCATATATGACAGGCCCACAGCCAACATTATACTCAATGGACAAAAACTAACACCATTTCCCCTAAGAACAGGAACAAGACAGGGATGCCAGCTCTCACCACTCCTGTTCAACGTAGTACTGGAAGTATTAGCCATTGCAATTAGACAAGAAGAAGAAATAAAAGGAAACCAAATTGAAAAAGAGGAAGTAAAACTGTTATCTGCAGGCGACATGATATTATACATACAAAACCCTAGAGACTCCATCAAAAAACTTCTAGACTTAATACATGAATTTGGCAATGTAGCAGGATACAATATTAACCCCAAGAAATCTGAGGCATTTCGATACATCAATAGTCAACTTTCAGAAAGAGAGATTACAAAAACAATCCCATTTACCATCGCACCAAAAAAATTGAGATACCTAGGAATAAACTTAAGTCAAGAGGTACAAGGCCTGTACTCACAAAACTACAGGACATTGAAAAAAGAGATAGAGGAAGACATAAACTGATGGAAGAACATACCTTGTTCATGGACTGGTAGAAGCAACATCATTAAGATATCCACAAAACCCAAAGCAATCTATAAATTCAATGCACTTCCCATTAAAACACCAAGGGCATACTTCACAGATCTAGAACGAACTCTCCAAAAATTCATCCATAATAAAAAAAGACCCCGAATAACTGCAGCAATCCTGAGAAAGAACAAAGTAGTTGGGATCTCAATACCAGATATCAAGCTGTATTACCAAGCCGCTGTTCTCAAAACTGCCTGGTACTGGCACAAGAACAGACATATAGATCAATGGAATAGAATAGAGAGCCCAGAATTCGACCGGAACGAATATGCTCAATTAATATTTGACAAAGGAGGCAAGAACATACAATGGAGTCAAGATAGTCTCTTCAATAAATGGTGCTGGGAAAATTGGACTGATATATGCAGGAAAATGAAACTAGACCACCAACTTACACCATACACAAATAAAAACTCAAAATGGATAAAGGACTTAAATGTACGACAGGAATCCATAAAAATTCCAGAAGAATCCAAAGGCAACAAAATCTCCGGTATATGCCAAAGTAATTTCTTCACTGATACAGCACCTAGGGCACTTGAAACTAAAGAGAAAATGAACAAATGGGACTCCATCAAAATAAAAAGCTTCTGCACAGCAAAAGAAACCATCAATGAAACAACAAGAAAACCCACTGCGTGGGAAAACATATTTGCCAATGTCATATCAGATAAGGGCATAATCTCCAAACTTTATAGGGAACTCATACAACTTAACAAAAGGAAGATAAAAAATCCAATCAAAAAATGAGCAAAGGATCTAAATAGACACCTTTCAAAAGAGGACATTCAGAAAGTCAAGAGACATATGAAAACATGCTCAAAGTCACTAATCATCTGATAAATGCAAATCAAAACAACAATGAGGTACCATCTCACACATGTCAGATTGGCTATCACCAACAAATCAACAAACGACAAGTGATGGAGAGGAGGTGGAGAAAGATGAACAGTCGTGCACTGCTGGTGGGTTGCAGACTGGTGCAACCACTACGGAAGGCAGTATGGAGATTCCTCAAAAAACTACAAATGGAACTGCCATTTGACCCTGTGATCCCACTTCTAGGAATATATCCCAAGAAACCAGAAACACCAATCAGAAAGGATATATGCACCCATATGTTCATAGAAGCACAATTCACCATAGCTAAGATCTGGATACAGCCTAGGTGCCCATCAGTAGATGAATAGATTAGAAAACTGTGATACATCTACACGATGGAATACTATGCTGCTGTAGAAAAGAAGGAACTCACCATTTGCAACAGAATGGATGGAAGTGGAAAGCATTATGATAAGTGAAATAAGCCAGTCAGTGAAAGAAAAATACCACATGATCTCACTGATTCATGGAAAATAAAGACCATTATAAACTTATGAACAATAATAGATACGAGGCAGAGCTGCCTCAAACGGATTGTCAAACTGCAGCGGGAAGGCCGGGAAGGGTTGGGGGGCAGAAGGGAAAGGGGTAAGAGATCAACCAAAGGACTGGTATGCATGCATACAAACATAACCAACGGACATAAGACACAGGGGGGGAAGTGGAGGCCAGGGGATTGTCAAGGACGGAGAAACAAAAAGGACACATATGTAATACTCATTGTAATACTTTACGCAATAAAATTAAAAAAAAGACAGTCTCTTCAATAAATGATGAAAATCAGACAGACACATGCAAGAAAATGAAACTACACCACCACCTTACACCATACACAAAAATAAACTCAAAGTGGATAAAGGACTTGAACGTTAGTTGGGAATCTATATGAAGAAATCTCAGAAGACTGCACAGGCAGCAAATTATCAGACTTATGTCTTGGCATCTCTTTACTGACACAGCTCTGAGGTCAATGAACACAAAGGAGAAATTAAACAAATGGTCCACATCAAAATAAAAATCTTCTGCACGGCAAACTATATCCTGAACAAAACAACAAGAAACCCCACTGAATAGGAGAACATACTTGCCAATGGTATCTCTGATAAGTGTTGAATTCCAAAGTTGACAGGGAACTCACACAAATTAACAATAGGAAGATAAACAATCCAATCAAAACATGGGCAAAGGACTTAAATGGACATTTTTTGAAAGGGGGCCTACATAAGGCCAAGAGACATAGGAAAAAATGCTCAAAGGCAATAACAGTCCAAGAGATGTGAATCAAAATGAGAGAAGTACCAATCCACCACTGTCAGAATAGCTGTCAGAAAAAAATAAAAAATAAAAAACCACAAGTGCTGGAGAGGATGCAGAGAAAAAGCAGCCAGGCAGCTGCAGCGAACAGGAGGCTATCTTGCTCCAGTGAAGGAGGAAGCCATGGTTCCCTGCCTGCCACTGCTGGAAAGTGAGCTTGCACTCTAAGCAACTATGTTGCAATTATAGACACTAAACAAACCCATGCTTTCAGCCAGCCAGCAGATCTGGAGTTGCAACAGAGTTTCGATAACAGAACCCAAACAAACACAGATACCTGCTTTCAGCAGCCGAGGCCTCAGAGCTGGAGCTGAGCCTCAGAGCTAAAGCCAGCCCTCAGTTCCAGTGACAGCCATAGAAGATAAATAAATCCCAGAATAAAAAAATTAAAAAAAGGAGAGGTTGGGAGCTTCAGTCACCCACCTGCCTGAGAAGAGCTCTCAGCCCCTCACCCAGACTGGCCAGGCTCCCCCCTGTCACTCACAGAGTAGGGTGGATCAGGAAGTTGCAATGCCACACTCAGTCACACTCAAGGCATGGTCAATGGGGTGGTTGTGGCGCCACCCCCTGTCAAGCACAGAGCAGGGTCCATCAGGTGGGTTGGGGCTCCATACCCTGTCACACACAGAGCAGGGCCGAACAGGGGGTTGGGGAGCTTCCCCCTATCACGCACAGAGCAGGGCCCATCAAGGGGTTGAGGGGCTCCCCGCTGTCACTCACAGAGTAGAGCCGATAGGGGAGTTGGGACACCGACCCTTCACACACAGATAAGGGAAGATCAGGGTGTTGGGGAGCTTCCCCTATCATGCACAGAGCAGGGCCGATAAGGGGGTGGGGCACCTTACCCTGTCAGGAACAGACTAGGGTGGAGAGGGAGGTTGAGGCCCCGCCCCCTGTCACACAGAGAGCCTCAGGGAGATCAGGGGGTTTGGGCGCTGCCCCCTGTCACAGTGATCCGGGTGCCCGGAGGCCTCTTGGCTCTGCTGATCCCAGTGCTGGGAGGCATATTACCCTTTTACTATATAGAATAGTGGCCTGGTGCACTGGTGGGGGCTGGCTGGTTTGCCCTGAAGGGTGTCCTGGATCAGGGTTGCGGTCCCCACTGGGGTGCCAGGCCAGTCTGGATGAGGGGATGATGGCTGTTTGCAGCTGGTTACACACCCTTCAGGGTGGGGGTCCCCACTGGGGTGCCTGGCCAGTCTGGGTGAGGGGCTGAGGGCTGTTTTCAGGCTGGGACTGAAGCTCCCAACTGCTCCTTTTTTTTGTTTTTTGTTTTTTTTATTCTGAGCCACTTTTAGCTCTGAGGCTCCAGCTCTTAGGCCTCCGCTCTTGAAAGCAGGTGTCTGGTTTTTTTGGGTTCTATATTCGAAACTCTGCATCAACTCCAGCTCTGAGATCCCAGCCGGCTGAAAGCTGGTTTCTGGGGTTTTGTTTAGCTTCTATATGTTGCAATGTTTCTTAAACTGCAAGCTCAGAGGCCGGCAAGGCAGGCGGGGAATGTTGCAGTCCTCTGGCACGGAAGAAAGCAAGCCTCATGTTCAGTTTAAGCTGCCTGGCTGCCGGCCGCATTCTTGGCTGGCAGTTAATTTGCATATCACCCTGATTAGCTAATGGGAAGGGTAGCAGTCGTACGCCAATTACCATGTTTCTCTTTTATTAGATAGGATATGCACACACACATATACATACATACATATATATATGTATATGTGTGTAGATATAGATATAGATATAGATATATAGATATAGATATACATATCTATATGTATCTCTCAGAGAGGGCTAATGAACTTTGATATTCAGCAAGGATGGAAATTAGCATTATATTACCCTGCAGTTGGCAAAATGGCTGAAGAAAATCTCCTAACCTGATAACCCTTTTAATGTTTAGCATACTTGACTGCTGACATGCCTGTTTGCTTTGCTAAAGGGCATATATGAGAAACCTAAAGCCAAGTCAATAAAAGCTGATGGGTGCTGGGTTTCAGAGAGCTTCTCTGCTAGAAAGAAAGGTCTCTGCCTGGCTCCCCCATGTCTTCTAAATTTCTATTTGTTGTCTAGTGTATTCATTTGTGTTCAGCTCCTTTTCCAGATCCTGAATCCTTGCTGCAAAAGGTTGCAGCATTCTGGCGCCAAATGTGGGCTTCTGGAGAGGAAATTTCACCAGAGTGAAAAATGAAGACATTTCACCAGAAAGCTGAGAAGTGCACTGAAAAGGTGGGGAAAATTCTCTGTGCAAAAAGCCCATGCCAGCTTTGGAAATTGTGAAACATAAAGTGGGCGGAAAATCTTTCTTTTCTGCCAGGCTATAATGAGGGAAAGTTTGATTATAAAGCAAAAAATTAAATAAATAATTGTAAACATTTACTTGTATGATCAAGGATAAAGAAATTAAAATATCAAAAGGTACTCTCTGAAATCAGGCTCAAGGAAAAAAAGTAACATTGCCATCTTGAACTATGTGTACTCTTGTTCACACTGCATTATGCCTAATTCATATTGGGGATCAAAAGTCTGTAATACCTAAGCCCTGGGTCCTCCACCTCTAGTGTGGAAAGGCACAGCATCTAGAGAAAACGGGGTTAACAGTCATTTTACAAAAGGACTCTTTAATGCTTTGTCTGAATATTACCATATGACACCTTGGGACAGGCAGATTTTAGGTAAAATAACTTTAGAGGACAGCCAATGTCATGAAGAGCACAATAGGATAATATACATGAAAACTACTCTGATTCATAAAGCCTTGTCTCTATGTTATGGGCGCATGTCAGTTGATTATTATTAATCTGTTTTGGTTATTTATTGTTAGTCTTTTCAGCATGCCTTCAATTTAATTTAATAAGAAAAGAAACAGTAGATGGAGAGGCCATTACTAAATATCTGAAACACCTCCCAACCCATTAATTACTAGTCTTTTGGTGATCCTGTAAAATGTATGCCCACTCTCGAGAGTGTTATTAAAAGTCTCATTTTATTTCCCAGACTGTCATTTGAAATTTGGATAGATGAGACATTCCTCACAATTTAAGGGATATCTCTGGGATTTCTGTATCCATGAAGAGAAAAACACTAGCTTAAGAGAAGTAACACACCACCCAATTTTGGGTGGCCTCTTGGACTGACCCCCATCTCTTCATAGATGCTATAGTACAAACCCAAGACTGTTTTTCTTTATAAGATGGTGAAAATGACACAAGGAAAATATACAGGCTGTGTTTAAGCAATAAGATTAGTGTTTCCATAAGAAGGGGCAGTTCTTAAATAATAATGGACCATATTCCAAGGATAACATTAAAGCCAATGAAAACCCAGTAAGTTTTCTCTGCTGCAAAATTTGCCAAAGTGAAACACCCTTAGATGGTGATAACTGGCTTTTGGAATTTCAAAATTGTTAAAAGTTAAATAGATAGATATAACTAAAATGAAGGCTTTGTGACAAATCTTTTCAGTAATAATCTAATCTAACAAAAGATAAAAATGGTAATTGGCGTCCGACCACTACCGTTTCATTGTCTAATCAGGGCGATATACAAATTAACTGCCAACTAAGATGACACTGAACCGCCATCAAAGATGGCGATTAATTTGCATATGTAGGCACAATGGAGGGAGGCAAAAGGGAAAGCAGGAAGAAGCCCCCTGTCACTGACAGTGATCAGAAACCCAGGGGGGAGCTAAGAGCCCTGCCCGCAAGCCATGGTCGGAGAATTGGGCACCTTTGCCACCCTGGCCAGTGATAGCGGGAAGTAGGGTTGGAGCCGGTGAGGGGAGCTGGGCACGGGCGAAGTTGGCAGTCTCAGGAGCTAGGGGTCCCTTGCCTGGGCCAAAAGCAGTGCCTGCGATCACAGGGCCACTGCCGCTGCTGGTCACCGCTGCCCAGGCCAGACGCCTTGGCCAGAGGCGTTAGGCCTGGGCAGGGGCAGAGCCTGTAATGGTGGGTAGCTGGGGATGCCCTGCCCAGGCCTAATGCCTCAGCCAGAGGCGTTAGGCCTGGGCAGGGGCAGAGCGGGAGATCGTGGGGAGCTCGGGGTCCCCTGCCCAGGCCTAATGCCCCGGCCAGAGGTATTAGGCCTGGGCAGGGGCAGAGTGGGAGATCGTAGGGAGCTGCGGGTCCCCTGCCCAGGCCTACTGCCTTTGGCTAAAGGTGTTAGGTCTGAGCAGGGGCAGAGCCACATGCAACTGTGGGGAGCTGGGCGTCCCCTGCCCAGGCCTGACACCTCGGCCAAAGGCCTCAGGCCTGGGCAAGGGGCCGATCTGGCGATTGGTGATCAGAGGGTGATGAGGGTCAACTCCTCTGTCCGAGGCATCAGGCCTGGGCAGGGGGGGGGGAGCCAGCAGTTGTAGGGGGCCGGGGGTCCTCTGCCCAGGCCTGATGCATCAGGCCTGGGAGGGAGGTGGAGCCGGTGATGGGGGGGGATATGAGGTTCCCCTTGGCTAGGCCTGAAGCCTGTGTCAGAGGCGTCAGGCTTGGGCGCGGGGTGGTGCAAGCGATCAGAGGGAGATGAGGGTCCCCTGCCCAGGCATGATTCCTGGGCCAGAGGCATCAGGCATGGGCAGGGGTCAGAGCCAGTGATGGGGGGAGATGTGGGTCTCCTGTCCAAGCCTGACACCTCCGCTGACACCTCTGGCATAGGTGTCAGGCCTGGGCAAGCGGCCGATCCTGCGATTGGAGGGTAATGGGGGTCAACGTCTGAGGGCTCCCAGTAAGTGAGAGGGGGCAGGCTGGGCTGAGAGACACTATCCTTCCTCGCCCCAGTGCATGAATTTCGTGCACCGGGCCCATAGTTATAAATAAATATATTGATGGTGAGGGTGCAGTCCCTGAGGAGAGGGCGGACTGCACTCTCTGTTGGAGGAAAGGGCCAGTGGATCTTCTCCCTGTAAAAGCAGAGAACCTGGAAAAGCACTCTTAGATGTTATCTCTGAAGGAAAAATGTGGTGGTTTTAAAATTCCAATGGCTACAGGCCTTCTTCCTTTCTCCCCCTACTTCTTTGGCAACCTCATATGTCTAAACATACTTTTCCAAAGTCTTTGGTAACTTAAAAAATTGGAGTTGCTTACATTAAGTAATAAAACTTATTAAAACTCTAAATGTTTTGAAATAACAAAATTTTGAAATATTTATTTGAGTTTGACTCGAATGAAAAAACAAAGGACAGATTTGAATCTATTAATTAAATGAGTCTTTGTTAATTTTATTGGAAATATATCCATAAAAATGTGAAGGTATTACTAAACTAAGAAATGCTAAGGATTTAACTTACCACCTAAAATTTAAGGCTTCCAATAGTTAAAAGTTCAAATTAAATTGGGAGAAACTATATGCTCGTAATGATACAATGCATAAAGTTTAGAAATTCATTATCAAGAAAAATAATTCATGTGATTTCTCTGGAAAAACTTAGTAGCACAAAATATATTGTAGTCCTTATGTGTACTATGTGTGGTAAAATTTCAACCTAGGATATACTATTTTATTGGACTGATTAAAAAAGAGGATTATTTCTATGGTCTGAACCAAATTTTTAATATAAAACCAGTTTAAATTTTATTGATCTATTTTAGAGTAATTACAACAAATTTATAATGTAATGTTTGGGTTACACATATTTGTGATAGTCTTTCCATGTTAAATTTCAAGACTTTAACGAAGAGGTAGCTTTGACACTTGTCAAGTTCCCTGGAATAATTCAAGGGTTTACTCTTCTTAAAAGAAATATTTTAGGAAAAGAAATATTTTCAAACCAAATTACCCCAATCTAATATACTTGAAATCACTTGAAGCTTCATCACATAAAAATTAATAACTGTGTTCTCTTTACATGCATGTATTTTAAATGTTATAAAAGTTTCACCCTCTAAGGGAGGGCAGGACAAAGTTGCTGAATACTTCTTAAGCAACATCAGATTATTCAGCAGCAGAATTTTAAGATGGGAGCCCTGACAGCCAGATCTTTAGACAGAGCAGGGGGTAGTGCAACATCTGGACTTCATAGGTCAAATGTATAAGTTTACTTACTTTGCTTTCTCAATAAAGATGTGTACTTTAGTCACTAAATAAATTAGCTTTTTACAATATAATCATGGTCTCATATAAACTCAGTTATACGAGAAGCAGATATTTTATTAGCAACTGGTTCTAACACAGTCCAGAGTAAAATTTCTGTACCTTTACAAATGAGCACTAGCCAAAAGAATGCTGTTTAAAAGTAAATTTTAAGCTCAATAAAAAGGAGAAATTTTTAAATCTCTTCTGCTACTATTTACAAGGAAAACAAAAAGTTATTATTGGAGCATTAAATCTCACCATTAATAAGACACCATAGAAAAAAGGGAATTACTTATACTTAATCTTTATGCATTGCACAATTGGCCAGCATACCTCTTATTGGTATTTCTGAAAAGGAACCAAGTTATATTTAAAAGAAAAAAAAATGTTTTTAAAAGAAACTCTCTAAATGTGGCCTAGAAATTACTCTGGGAGAAAAAACAGGAGCAGATTACCTTCAAAGATCTAGAAAACTGGAATTAAAAATAAATGTATTAGGCCTCATAAAGAAAAGTAAACCATTTGCATTTTGCCTCCATAAACAACGCTTATGTCAATATACTCAAAGACTGATAGCAAAAACCCTATTAGTGTCATTTACTGTCCCCACCCAATGACAAAGTTAGGAAATAAGCCTTATTTTTGACTGATTTAAATTAGCAAATGAAAAAAAAAGAATATTCAGGGGAACTTAGTTGAATAGGCAGAAACCTATTCCTGGAGCAGTCACTGTTTTTACTGATAGTTCATCTCATGGTAAAGCTGCTTATAATGCAAAGAATTCAGACCAAGTCATTCAAACCAGTCATACTTCTGTGCAAAGAATCGAATTAGAAACGATCAAGGCTGACTTGCAGGATTTCCAAAAGCCTCTTCATATTATCTCTGATCTGCCTATGCTGCTGGCCTGGTAAACAGAACTGCAACTACTCAATTTAAATGTCTGTGACCAATGCCTATCTATACTATTTGAACAAGTCCTGGTCCTTTAACAAAAGGAAATGCATAGGCCTATCAATTAGTTATTTTATTAAACAGGCCACAGAATCTCATCAACTTTTACATCAGCCTGCCAAAATACTGTACAGCAGACATAACAGATTATCAAGAAATGTCCCCCTTGCATGTTATATCTGCTACAAGGGCCTCTAAATCCCAACTTGAAAAACAAAAGTGGGGGAATAGTGAAGAAATCTCCTGTAAGTAGACTACACCAAGCCTTAATTACTTTAAAATTTTCCCTTGTAATGCTGATGGCAAGACACCCATAGAATTACACTGGTGTCAGAATAAGCCAAACCGAAATAGTTGGTTAAATGGAAAGATACCGAGTCTGGTTTATAGAAGGGTCCCTTTATTAACCTTTGGTCGAGGATATACTTGTGTGTTTCCATAAAACTCCTCCAAGCCTGGATGGTTCCTGCAACATGAACCAGAGGGAGGAACTGACCAGAGTACTGCAACCACAGATAGCAGAGGCCCCAAGCAAAACGCTGAGGAGTCAGAGGAGAAACATCCAGAGATAGGGGATGGTGAAGACGCCTTGCCATGCTAGCACTCATCATCGGTGCATTGGTGCAGGTTGCCCATGACAAAGCCAAAAAAATTCAGACCTACATTGTCATTTCTCACCGTTTGTCCACCATCCAGAACTCGAACATCATTGCTGTCATGTCACAAGCTAACAGTGACTGGGAAAGGGATCCATAAAAAACAAATGGCCCCAAAAGAAGCCTGCTATGAATGAATTCCTTAAATACCTGACAATAATATTTAGAAGGACATGAAAGAACTCAATCCTTGTCGTCGAATCTCCCTACGTTTCCTTTTTAGAGTAACCACTATTGTCTTTCTTTCTTGTTCTTCTATGTTTGCTTCCAGTCTGAAGATGCAGAATGAAAAGTTTTAAAAGGATCTGAGCCCAGCTAATGGCAGACACCTTTCTAAACTAATTAAGAAAGCAAAAAGAGGGAAATGTCAGGCCAGCAAAGACCAACAGTAGTGAACATATCAATGCGAGAATCCTATAGAAGGCGAATGAACTTTGATATTCAGCATGGCTGAAAATCAGCATTTTGTTACCCTGCTGTTGGCAAAGTGGCTGTAAGCAACCTCCTACCATGATAATACTTTTATTGTTTACCAAACTTTACCATCGATATGCCTGTATGCTTTGCTAAAGGGCAAATGTGTATTAAAGTAAATAAAAACTGATGGGTCCTGGGTTTCAGAGAGCCTCTTTACTAGAGAGAAATGCCTTCACCTGGCTCCCCCATGCCTTCTAAATATGTAATTGTCGTATAGTGTATTCATTTCAGTTCATACACTTTTGCAGTTCCTGAATCTTTGCTGCAAATGGTTGCTGCAGGGAAGGTAGGGGAAGGTGGGGTTAGAGAGATCAACTAAAGGACTTGAGGCATGCATATAAGCCTGACTAATGGACACTGACACCAGTGGGGGTGATGACATGAGGAGGAGGTAGGAGGGACAAATGGGGGATAAGGACACATATGTAATACCTTAATCAATAAAGAAAAAAATAGCCCTAGCTGGTTAGGCACTGTGGATAGATTATTGGCCTCCAGACTGATGGGTGCCAGGTTCAATTCCGGCCAAAGACACATGCCTGGGTTGTGGGCTTGGTCCCCAGTGTGAGGCATGCAGGTGGCAGAGAATCAATGATTCTCACGCATCATTGATGTTGCTATCTCTCTCCCTCTCCCTTTCTCACTGAAATCAATAAAAAATATTTCAAAACATAAAAGAATAAACAGATGAATAAAATAGAGCCAGAGTAAAAAATATATGTTTTAGAATATAATAAAAGGAATCCTATTATTTTCAGATATTTAATAATTCCTACAACTTTTGTGATAAAATAGGTTTGCACTGTTTTGGTAATATTATATTTAATATTTTTCCTTAACATATTAATGTTTATTGCATGTAACACTATATTATAACAGACTAATATGCAAATTGTCCCTTCAAACAGGAGTTTGACCAGGAGATCCACCATGGGGTGGGACAGACTGGCTAGCATCCAGGGCTGCACCCTGCAGGCAGCCCCACACTGTTCTGTCCATGGCCCCCTTCCACCCCCGCAATGATCGAGGACGCGCCAGCCAGTAATCTGCCCACAGCCCCTTCCCCTGGCCTTCATCTTCCCCCATCTGATCCCCCACTCGATCTGGGTGGAGCCAGCCGGCCAAACACCTGTATCCCCTCCCCCTGGCCAACCTGGCGATTGGGGTGTGCAGGCCGGACACCACTCATGCATGAATTGTACAGTGGGTCTCCAGTATTATTATATTTAAAATTGTTTTTCTTGGAATATTAATGCTTATTGCATGTAAAATTATTACATTTAAAATAGTTTTCCTGGAAATATTAACATTTCTTCAATGTAACATTACGACACTAAAACCATTTTTCTTAAAATATTAAAAAAGTAAATATAAAAAAGAGGGACACTGTATCAACATGGATTAAAAGGAATGCATTCTTCACTCTGGTGTTATCTACTTATTACCTCACTAATCAGAAGATGAAGAATTATTCCTAACAATGAAACAATAAGATAGTGTTGAGTACAGATGCCCATCCACTACTCACTTTCCACATGGCTTCCAGGAATTAAAGTGTAGCATTCCTTTTAAAACAGCTCATTACTCTAATCCATGAGAGACTGTACCATTTACCTTGAAATCCCATCCCAGTAATGCGTTGCCTTGGATCAGAATGGGCAGGTCTTGTAGGTGGAGGATCCCAACTTCTTGAAGATGGAGTTCTTTTCAGTGGAAGGGAATCCACCCTGCAGCCACTTCTGTGAAGATTAATTGTATGTCCGCCATCCTCTGTGTCATAAATAACATCATTCTACGTGAGTAGGGTCAACATTTGTTAAATGGTCAAGTCTGGTTATTGTGTATAAATATTTACTAAACAGGATAATGGTCATAAGCATGCTGGTTAGCACAAAATGATAAAATTCTATCTTCACATGTCTTCAGTACAGTGCTCAGAGTTATTGAAAATCAGTTTGGATAACTGAGAAAGAACTGAAGCAGAATTATATATACATGCCAATAAAACAAAACAGAACACACACACACACACACACACACACACACACACACACACCAGAATTTGAATGCAGAGAATCCAGATATACTAAGTGAAAGAAGTTATTTAAAAATACAAAAAAACAGTCTCAACTAGTCTTCAAACTAATTTCATCTCAATAAAAGCTTTTAAAACATGTAATGTCATAGTTAAAAATTAAAATATAAAGTCAAAACGTGATGCATTACAAAAAAGTGTTATTTCACGAATGTTATCACATAATTCCTACAGTTCATTTATAAAATAACTCTTTGATCAGAATACTACACTCTATTTAAATAGCATTTAAAGAAAACATGTTGAATGATACATAATTAACAATCACTGTTTTCATTTTCAAATAGAAAAGAGGCTTATCTTCCAATTCTGTAATTCGTCATGGGAAAGAAGAACTATGAGCATCCTCATATGTGGCCAAATATGAACTGGAAAACTCTTCTCAGTATCACCCAGATGGTAAAAACAGGAACATTCACCTTCAACTTGCACAAACCCTGCAATAACACTAGGAAATTTCCCGTGAAATGTCACACACCTAATTATCACAAATGGACACTAAATCTTTGAAATTAGGAAAACTGGTTAATATGAAACCAACTTTTCCTGCTACAGATATGTTGAAATGAATATACTTTCCTTTCATAGTCAGTCAAATAAGTAAATAGATAAATTAATTAAAAGACAACTCCCTGAAAATAGCTCGTCAACATGTTTATTCATGTTTCATATTCCTCATATACAAGAAAGAAAGAAGGAAAGAAAGACCAATAAACTTGGTGAATCATTGGTTTTTAGCCTTTTCCTGAGTCAGAGACCCCTTTGTGAATCTATTTAATACCATAGACATTTCTCTTATGTAGTTTCCAAATGGAAAGTTTTCTACATCAAACGTAAGTACAAGATCATCTTATCAATTTAATAATAGAGATTATTATTTTACACAGTACAGGGTTGCACATTCCTATACTCAAAACTAGTATTTCAAATCCAATTCTAAATAATGAAGTGTGTGTCCTTGACGTTTATATAGTTAGACCAACTTTTATTTCAGTGGGAATTTTCCAAGGTGAACTGATGTCCTTTTTTGAGACGAAAGAAGGGTACTTTCAGAACAAATTCTTAGTAGTTCAATAAGTATGAATCTTCACTTTAAACCTACTTGACTTCCTGTTCCCAAAGTGTAACATTCTAAAATATGATCAATAGAATTAAGTTCTTCAGAGAACTGTTGAAGTGACTAGAGGCAAACAGTAATGCTAAAATAGACTGAATTTAGCTTGAGGTTTAAATCCTATCCGTGTAAGGTCATTAGGAGTGTTTCACACATTACATATTGCATTCACTATTAGAAGTGCGATACCTCTTTAGCAATTACAAATCATCTTGATCATCAGTATACATTCCCAATCTAATGAAAGGTATCATTTCTTTTGCTCTGAATGATATGAATGAAATTGAGGTGTATCTCTTCATTCAATGTTACTGTTTTCACATAAATAATGGTTTCATGCTCATATCTTTTTTTAATTTTTTAAAAACATTTGAGTTACTGACAGTAACTTTATGAATTTAAAGTTATTGAATTTATGGAAGTTAATATGATCTCATAGGCTTCAGGTACACAAGTCTATGATACCTCATTTGCATATTGTATTATGTGTTTACCTACCTCAGATCTCCTACCATCCCTAGATTTTGAAACATTACCTAAGTGTTTTCCACCTGAGGGTCCTTTTGCTTCTCTTACTTCCTCCTCTTCCACTTCTCAGACTTCTCACATCACCTCTATTTCTTGATGGAACTGGTGCCCTCTGCCCACCCCCACTTTGAAAAGATGGTTTCTTGGTGTAGTCTACTTTAGTTGTTTTTCCACCCACAGACTAAAATGAGTACACATAATATCAACACTACATAACATTTAACCTGAACAAATGAGCAACTGTTTGAAACCTACTTATTATTGCAACTAAAATCAAGATCTACCTCAAATTCTTCTCCCAAACCAAGTGTTTCCTTCAAAAATGACAGAGTCCTTTTTCATGGTAAGTTTATGAAACACTTCATTATTAACAATATTCCATTGAAGTATTCAACACAGAACCATATATGTTGGTTAATAAAATTCCTCCAAAGACCACTAGTAATAAGGACTAAAATGTATGTCGGTTAATAAAAGTCCTCCAAAGACCCCTAGTAATAAGGATGAAAATGTCTCACATTCCAGGCGAAAGCACATAAATTCCATTCTTGTTTTTTAGTAGGCTTATTCTTGGTTATATGGAGAGAGGGATAGAGAGATGGAAACAAAGATGAAAGAGAAATATTTTGATCAGCGGCTTCCTTAAATGGCTCCTACTGGCAAACCAGCCAGCACCTTGGGCATGTGTCCTCACCCGATATAGATGATGAGACATCTTGGTTCACAAATCTATCCTCAACCATTGAGCAATACTGGCTGGGCAATGTGGATTACTTTTTAGAATGTGTCTGTTACTTCATTTATGTTTTGACACATCTATTTCATGTTTTCCAGTGCACCCGGCTTACATAAACTATTTATTTTTTAAAACAAACAATCATTCATTCAAAATGATTAGGTACTTTATTCCTCCTCTACCGCTTCTCAGGTTTCTTAGTTTTACTATTTCTTCAGTAAAAATGACAGAAAACGATGTCCAGTATGAATGCAACTCTGTATACATAGTTCTGATTTGTTTCTCCATTCTATTTTTAATCGGCTCTTTGCACAATCTTTAGTATTTTTATGTTACTGCACTGTTTGATGTTAAATATGGTTCTAAGAAAACAAACCATTTTGAAGGGGAGAGCTGCTATGACTAGGAACCCAGCCTCACCTCTACCCAGATGGGCCTCACACATCACCTGAGAGCCACTCTGGCCAAAGACCTTTTTACGGCAGCAGCAGACCCACGGACACCGGGACTCCAGCCCCCCACCACTGCCATTGCCTCCTGTGAGTCTTGGAGTGTACAATTGAATTGCGGATCCACTCTGTGGCCATTGGCCCATCACACCCTGGCACCTGGGTTCTGACATGATAGCTAAAATGGGGAGACAAACAAACAACACCCAAAGGACAGAAAAGGAGGAATTGCCAGAAGAGGAACTCAATTAAATGGAGACATACAATATGTTCGAAAAGGAATTCAGAATAAGGGTCATAAAGTTCATACACCAGATGCATGGGAAATCCACCACTTACATAAGAATCAAGGACAAATGAAAAAAATTGATAATAGCTACAATAAAAAATACGATGGAAGGTTTGAATAGTAGACTAGAAGTAGCAAAGAATTGAATCAGCGATTTAGGAGACAGGGCAGAGTAACACACCCTGAACAACACAATCTGAACAGCAACTTGAGAGAAAAAATGGAAAGCAGGTGGATATCCTAAGGGAGATTGGGGATAACATGAAACAAATAACATGTGTATAATAAGGGTGTCAGAAGGACAAGATGAGGAACAAGGATTAGGAAACCTATTAGAAGAAATAATCACAAAACCTTCCTGATCTTGGGAAGAAAAAGTCACACAAGCACAGACAGCCCCAAACAAGATGAAACCAATAAGACCTATACCAAGACACATTGTAATTATAATGGCAAACAATAATGACACAAACAGAACCTTAAAGGCTGCAAGAGAGACACAGGGAGTCACCTACAAAGGCTCTCCTGTTAGATTATCAAATGATTTTTAACAGAAACACATCAGGCCAGAAGGGAATGAAAGGAAATATACAAAGTGATGCAAAACAAGGGACCAAATCCAGGAATACTTATCCAGCAAGGCAATCATTCAAGACTATAGGGGAATTCAGTGTCTTTACAGAAAAAAAAAAAAAAATCTAAGGGAGTGTTTCACTACTAAACCATCAATGCAAGAAATGCTGAAGGGACTGTTGTAAAAAGAAGGAATAGAAGAGACAGAAGAAACACAGGCATAAAAAAAAAAGTGGCAACATATCAGTACCTATCAAAATAACCTTAAACCTAAATGGACTAAACACTCCATTCAAAAGATATATAATGGCCAAAATTATAATAAAACAAGACCCATATATATGCTGTCTATGAGAGACCCACCTCAGAATAAGGACTCACATGGACTGTAAGTGGAAGGAGAGAAATACTTTTCAGGCAAAGAAGGGGAAACAACTAGGGGATCAATAATTATATTTGAAGAAATAAATCTCAAGAAGCCAAGACGGTGATGGAATAGGCATACATGTCCCAGGGCACGTCCTGGAGCAAATGGAGTGAGCAGCTGAAACTAATAACACCCACCCGGAATTGGCAAAGTACACTCAGGTGGTGAGACAGTTTGCAGCCAGGAACGGCAGGGTTCCTCTGGTAAGGTAAAAACCAGGGATCTGGGCAGGAAAGTTTGCCACACCTCTGAGCCCAGAAAGGATATAAGCACCCCTATGTTCATAGCAGCACAATTCACCAGAGCTAAGATCTGGAAACAGTCTAAGTGCCCATCAGCAGATGAATGGATTAGAAAACAGTGGTACATCTACACGATGGAATACTATGCTGTTGTAAAAAAGAAGGAATTCTTGCCATTTGCAGCAGCATGGATGGAACTGAAGAGCATTATGCTAAGTGAAATAAGCCAGTCAATGAAGGAAAAATACCACATGATCTCACTCATTTATGGATAATAAAGACCATTATAAAATTATGAACAAAAATAGATACAGAGGCAGAGCAGCTTCGAACAGACTGTCAAACTACAGCGGGAAGGCAGGGGAGGGTTGGGGGGTAGGCGGGGAGAGTGAGAGATCACCCGAAAGACTTGTATGCATGCATATAAGCATAACCAATGGACATAAGACACTGGGAGTTAGGGGAGGCCAGGGGAATGTCTGGGCGGGGTAGAAAGAGGAGACATATGTAATACCCTTTGTAATACTTTAAGCAATAAAACAATTTAGAAAAGAGAGAAAAAAGAAATCTCAAAGTAAAGGTCATAAAAAAGAGATAAGACCGATTGCTATGATGTGCTCTGCCACCCAGGGAGTAGACTCTCAATGCAAGAGCTGCCCTTGGGGATCAGTGAGCTCCCACAGGGCAGCGCCATTCAGCTGGATCCTGTGCTGACGACTGGCCAGTGGAGCAGCAGTGGCAGGAATCTCTCCCACCTCCACAGAGGCGCTAAGCATGTTTGGCAACTGGGATTAAGCCTAAGCCATCATTCGGACATCCCCTGAGGTCTCCCAGGCTGCCAGAGGGTGAGGGACTCTGCCAAGTGTACAAAGTTCGTTCACTGGGCCTCTTATATTGCTAATAAACTACAATAAGATATAACAAAATTCAAATACTTGGAGGCTAAATAGTCTTTTATTAAATAAATGGAGGCCCAGGGTATGAATTCCTGTATGGAAGCAGTCTGGTTGGCCTCCCCAGATGGGGGCACATGGGGCCAGGCCTGCAGCAGTTAGTGGCCATTGGCGGTTAACCAGAAGGCCATGCCTCCAATCTGGGCGTTAGCGCATATAGGGGGTGGGGCTGACCAGGGGAAAGGCTGTGAGTGGTTTTCTTATCAGTTCTGCCCCAAATGGAGGATTGGGGGCAGATGGGAAGCAAGGCTGGTCAGGGATATGGCCGACTGGGGCCCAGAAAAGACTGCTTGGCTGCCGCAATGCAAGTAATAGCCACCAGCTATTCTGGTCATTCTGCCATTCCGGTCACAGGGCTTTTATGTACAAAGATAGATAACTGGGTTACCGAAGAGATTAAAGAAGAAATTAAAATCATCCTGGAAGTAAATGAAAATTAAAAATAAAAGTCCAAAATCTATGGGACACACTGAAAGCAGTCCTTAGAGGGAACTTCATAGCATTACAGGCCTAACTCAAAGAACAAGAAAAACAGTTAACAAATTATCTAACCCCCACAACTTAAAAAGTTAGAGCAACAAGCAAAGCCCAAACTGAGCAGCAGGAAGGAAATAATGAAGATCACAGCAGAAATAAATGACATAGAGACCAAAAACCGCACAAAAGATTAATAAAGACATGAGCTATTTCTTTGAAAGGATAAACCAGATTGACTAAGCTCTAGCTAGGCTCACCAACAGGACCCCAGTAAACAAAATCAGAAATGAAAGAGGCAAAATAGCAAAAGACCCCACAGATATAAAAAGGATTGTAAATAAATACTATGGACAACTCTACTCCAACAAACTGATCAACCCTGAAGAAATGGACATATTCCTAGAAAAATACAATCTTCCTAAACTCAGTTAGGAAGAATAAAACATAGGACCACGCCAATAACTACTCAGAAAATTCAAGCAGTCACAAAAATAACTTGCAGCAAACAAAAGCCTGGGCGAGACGGCTTCACAGGGACTTTTACCAAGTGTTCAAAGAAAAACTAAAACCTTCTTCCTCAGACTATTCCATAAAATTCAAAGGAAGTACCATTTCCCAACACTTCCTATGAAGCCAGCATTACTCTAATCCCAAAGCCAGATAGAGAAAACACAAAGAAAGAAAAATGCAGGCCAATATATCTCTGATGACCATAGATGTTACAATCCTCAACAGAACTCTAACAAATGCGATGCAACATTACATTGAAATGAGCATACACCATGCCAAAGCGGATATATTCTGGGGAAGTAGGATGAGTCAACATCCAGAAATCAATAAGTGTGATGCATCACATAAACAAATTGAGAGAGATTCATATCCATTGGTGCAGGAAAAGCATTTGACAAAATCCAACACCCAATTTTGATAAAAACTCTAAGCAAACTGGGCATAGAGGGATCATACCTCAACATTAACAAAGCCTTATGTGACAAAACTACAGACAACATCATACTCAATGGGCAAAAACAATTACTCTAAGAAGAGGAACAAGACAGGGATGCCCACTCTCACCTCTTCTGTTCGACAGAGTACTGGTAGTGCTAGGCAATGCAGTCAGACAAGAAGAAGTCAAACAAGGCATGCAAAGTGGAAAAGAGGAAGCAAAACTGTCATAATTCTCGCAGATGGCATGGTATTGTCCATAGAAATACCTAAAGACTCCACCAAAAAAACTAGGAGATTTAATAAATGAATTTGGCAATGTAGCAGGGTACAAAATTAACACCCAGAATTCTATGGCTTTTTGATACACGGATAATGAACTCAGAAATAGAAACAAACAAACAAAAATGCCATTTAGCAGTGCAACAAAAATTTAAGAAACCTAGGAATAAACTTAACTAAGGAGGTAAAAACCTGTTCTTGGAAAACTACAGGAAATTGAAAAAAAGTGATAGAGGAAGACTAAAGCAAATAGAAGAACATACCATATTCACGGTTTGGTACAATCAACATCATTAAAATGTTCATAGTACCCAAAGCAATGTACAGTTTTAATGTATTAACCATTAAAATGTCAATGGCGTATCTCACAGACCTAGAAGAAAGTTTCCAAAAATTCCTATGAATTTAAGAAAAGACCCCAAATAGTTACAGCAATCTGGACAAAGAAGAACAAATTTGGAGGGATCACAATACCAGATATCAAGCTATACTACAAGTCACCATTCTCAGAACTGCCTCTGACTGGAACTAAAACAGACATAAAGACCAATGGGACAGAACAGAGAACATAGAAGTCGACCCTAACCATTATGCTCAATTAATGTTTGACAAAGGGAGGCAAAAGCATAGAATGGAGTCATACAGTCTCTTCAATAATTGGTGTTGGAACCTGGATGGCAGTCAGGCCTAGGCAGGGCTGGGTAGGTGGGGCGGCGCGGGGCGGGGCGGGGCGTGGCGGGGCGGGGCGCGGTAGGGCGGCTGCGCACTGGGCTAGGACTCTGCTGGCACAGGCACTGCACTGGAGACTCTTGTCCTTCCCGCGGGGTCTGGGGCCTCCCAGCAGGGCCCCATGGAGGACCTTAGCCTGGACAGCTGCAGAGAGGAGGACGCGGCGCCAGGCGCCAAGGGGTGGCCCGAACCCCAGGCGAGGGTGCACTTCCGCGTGACAAGGTTCATCATGGAGGCAGGTGTCAAGCTAGGGATGTAGTCCATTCCCCTCGCCACCGCCTGTGCCATTTACCATAAGTTCTTCTGCGAGATCAACCTGGACGCCTATGACCCCTACTTGGTCGCCATGTCTGCCCTTTACTTGGCTGGCAAAGTGGAAGAACAGCCCCTGCGAACCCGTGACATCATCAACGTGTCCAACAGGTACTTCCACCCAGGCAGCGAGCCCTTGGAGATGGACTCCCTAGTCTGGGTGATCCAGGACAGCATTGTGCAGTGCGAGCTCCTTGTGCTGCGGGTACTGCGCTTCCAAGTCTCCTTTCCGCACCCACACAGGTACCTGCTCCACTACCTGATTTCTCTCAAGAACTGGCTGAATCCTTACAGCTGGCAACGGACCCCCATCTCCGTCACTGCCTGGGCCCTGCTGTGGGACAGCTACCGCGGGGGGCTGTGCTTCCGGTTCCAGGCTCAGCACATAGCGGTGCCGGTGCTCCACCTGGCCCTGCAGGTCTATGGGGTCCAGGTGCCCGCTGAGGCCATGGCCGAGAAGCCATGGTGGCAAGTGTTTAGTGGCGACCTTACCAAGCCAATCATTGATAACATTGTGTTTGATCTCACTTGCATTTATACCATGGACACAGAGATCCCCAAAGACAAGCCTGGGACACTCGGCTGCCAGGGGACAGCGCCACCACATCGCCCTGAGGGCCGGTCCCCAGAGCACTGGCAGGGAGGACTGGTTTTGTGCTGCTGGAGACAGGCCAGTGAATGCCGGGGTCCAACCCAGCAGGTCCAGGGGTTCCCAAAGGCGTTAGACGGAGTCGGCGAAGAAGGAATGACACGGAGACAGTGTTCAGTTGATCAGCAGCCTAGCCAGGATCTTCAGGCAAGTTCTGGTCTGGATCTCCAGAGAGGTTCTGCTGTTTATTGTCTTGTTACATCAGTATTTATCCCAGTTGATTTTAATCCTATCAATTTCTATTACAAAGGTTAGGGTGTTTCTTATCTCCATTCCAGGGAGTAAAGATTATGTAGCTTAAGCATGATTGTTTGTAGTTATTAACTACCCGCCTGGCACTTAGTTAAGGAGTTTCATCCCCTCCCTAACTTCAGGGAAAAGTTCCTACCTGGGGAAACAACCTTTCTAGGAGAGGTGACCTTGGTTAAAACACACAGCGCTAAGGGGAGCAAACATATTAAGAACAGTATGCTATATACGCCAGGTCCCTTGAAACATATGCTGTGCAGATATTTCTTTCCTGCAGCGACTGTGTCAAGCAGCAAGGATGGACCGCCTTCCGGCAGGTGAAGGCGATGACATGCTGCCACTTTGATTCTCAGGCTTTGACTCTCCCTGGCAGCCAAGGTCCAGATGGGGATGGGCACTGCACCTCCCGTGGGCAGGAGGGTGCCGTGGGCAGGAGGGTGCTGCAGGCAGCTCTGAGGACTCCGGGTCTGCTTTTGTCCTTTGAAAGAACGCAGACTACAGCCGAGGTTTGGGATCAGTGGAAGGAAAATCAAAGAACGGATGGGACTGTGCCCCAGGGGATTTTTTTAAAGGCCAGATTTAGAGAAAGTATGACTCAATTAACATAGAGGAAATTTTATTTTGTTTCATTGAAGATATTACAAAGCCAAAATAAAAAACATAATAATAATTGGTGTTGGACTTATAGCACAGATACATGCAAAAAAATTAGTCTAGACCACCAATTTACACCATACATAAGTATAAATTGGGAATGAATAAAGGACTTAAACGTAAGTGGGTAACAATGAAAATCTTAGAAGAAGCAAAATATCAGGCATCTGTCTCAGCAATACCTTTACTGATACAGCTCCTAGGGCAATGGAAACTGAAGAGAAAAGAAACAAATGGGACGATATCAAATTAAAACACTTCTGCAGAAAAGAAGCGGTCAACAAATACAACAACAACAACAAAACAAGGAAGTCCACTGCCTGGGAGAAGATATTTGCCAATGTTATATCAGATAAGGACCTATTCTCCAAAATTCATACTGAACTCATCCACTAAACAAAAGGAAGATCAACATTCCAATAAAAAACTGGGCACCACCACCACAAAGGCCCCTTCTGACTTATGGTGGCCCAGTTCCTGTGATGATTATTACAGCCACACAGGAGATGGGTATGATGGGGGCATGGCAATTACTGCAACAGCCGATGGGACACCCCTGTAAGAGGTCCTGAGTGTGGTGCTGGCGGCGATCACAGGATACACCATGTACGCAAGAGAGAGTGAATCATGCAGTACAGTAGCTCACCTGATTGGGCACTCGGGGAGTCAGAGGGGAAGCCCCTGTGACAGAAGAATTGTGACAGAAGAATTAGACACTGAAAATAAAAATGATAAGGTACAGACAATATTTTATTGTAAGGAATTTGGCTTCTGTTATTTAAGAATGACAAAAAGCAAATGGTAGGTTTGGGGGAAGCATCAAGAATTGTAGGTACCATTATGAAGTTTCAGGATTGGAGGCAAGGTTTGAATTGTACAAGGTTGCTTCCTAAGTGCTGATTTAAATTACAATATACTTAAATGTTTAAATTTTACATATTGTATTGTTAACATATTCAGAATATAAGCACAACCAACAGACCAACAGAGGCAAGACACTGGGAGTGGGTGACAAGAACAAGAGACTAGAGATAGAGGAAGCCGGAGGGAAGGTAAGTAGAAAAAAAGAAAGAGACATATATATTACTTTTTGTAAAACCTTAAACACTAACATTGCAAAAATTTTTCAAAAGAAAGTGTTCTGCAACATGGGATTTCTTGTCTGATTTTAATACAAACACAGAAAAGTAGTCTGTTTGGATGGTGAGTTATATTCATGGCCCTAAATTTCCCAGGGTGTCTATGACCATATGTGCATAAAGTCTTTGAAGTGAACTGCATACAAAATGAAGCAGTGTGTTATTTCATCATGGCATGCTGCCCTGTTTTCCAGTTAGGGAGGGTAAACAAATGAGGTATTCTCCTTGGAAAACCTAAATGGATAAAAGGATTGAAGAACCTCTGACAAGGCTGCAAAACAAGGATTCCTCCAGCTCTGTGGCCCACACTTTGCCCCCTAAGATACTGATCAGGAGCACGCCGATCCCAGTGGCCCCAGGAGGAAGTGGAGACCCTGGGGAAATAGGAGATGGTGGTGAGCAGCAATAGGGCAATGTGGCGTGGCAGCACAGCAGCCTAGGCCTCAGCATGAGGAAGATTCACAGACACCTGTGGAAGGAGTATAGGAAGAACATGTCATGGCAGCCCCTGTTGAGGGGCAGGTGGAAAGGCCTGAAGGTGCTGTGGGTGGCCTAGAGGGAGAGTTCAGAGGAGGGGCTGAGGTAATCTGCTTTGACTCTGAGTGACAGTGGACATGCACACTCCCTCCTCCTGCCTAAGCCCCCCTGCCTGAGCTGGAATTGCACTGCCCTTGTTGTACTGGTAGTTCCTGTCAAAGGCACACACCCTGCGGCCCTGGTGTTACAGGCTGTTTCCCTCCCAGCATCCAGGTGTCCCTGTGAGAGAAAAATAATGGCCCAGGAACCTGGCAGCACACCAGGGGAGAGCCCAGGCATCCCCTCCTCACCCGTCCTGTCCGCTCACTCTGGGCCATCGTCCTCTCATAGTACTTCAGGGGATTGAGCCACAGGTCCTTGCTGATGATCTGGTAGGGCAAACAGAGCTTGGTCAGGAGAACACAGGGACCCAAATAGAAACCCAAGCAGCAGGCGGACACAGGAATCTGGCATGGCCAGTGACATCCCACCTCAGCAATCCTGTCAGATGATGTCACACTGTGGTCAGAGATCCAGCAGAAGAAGCTGGCGTTGCTGTCCTGGAGCCCGTGGCTGTAGACTTCTTGTTCACAATGCTGGTACCACTGAATGGGAGTGGCACGGGACAACCTGTATCCTGCAGGAGAGGGGTATGTGAAGCTGGGTACATCACCTTCCATCCCTGCCCACCACCAGCTGCAGCCCATGCAGGGAGCCTCCTCTTACCTGTGAGGGTGATGAGATACTCCTTCACAATCACATGGTTGCGGAAGTAGGGGTTGCTGCGGAAGTACAGGCTAATGGTGCAGCAACCCCAGGGATGCCTGACTTCCCTCACCTGCAGAAGGAAATGGATCCAGGGAGTGAAATCGCAGCCCAGTGCTGCCGCCTGTAGCTGTTTTCAGGGACAGGCCATTTCCCCACCTGCCCTCCACTACTCCTTGGAGCAGGTGCACTTACCTTCAAATCAATCACATGGCCGAGCATATTTTCATCTTGGACGCTGATCATGGCCGACAACTCTGGGTGGTTGACAAACTGCTTTGGGTCAAGGAGCCTGCAACCTGGGAGCTGGGCATGGACCAGCTAGAAAGAGCAGCCTGGCCTGGCCTCTCCTTCCCTTAAGGCCACTCCTTCTCCATCAAGGGCAGAAAGGGGCACAGCACCACTCTGTTTCCTGACAGACCCTGATGCCCACCAGATTGTTTTGTGCTGAGGGCTTGACAGGCTACACATCACACATTCCTCTTCTGACTGAGGAATTGGACATAGAGACGGCATGTAAGGCAGCATTAGTTAGTCCCAGAACAGCCCGTGCAACACAGCCCTGTCTGTGGGCATCAGCCCCTGGTGTATGCGTGCCTCTGCCTTGGAGCTCTGCCCCTGGACACCCTGGTAATGCTTCTATGGTGCCTGTACAAGACAGAGGGTGTTTCCAGGATCCTGGGCCAGACCCGGGCACACTGCCCCTAGCTTGTCCTCAATGTTCTTTTCTAGGGGAACCATCCCCGCTTACACCGTTCTCCTGCACTGTCCCATGCTCCTTGTGATCCTGCTCCTCTACCCTCAAGGATACAGCTGTGAGCCAGAACCCAGGGATGCGCCGGATATTGAGGCTTCTCCGTTTGAAATAGGGCTTGAGCCTCTGCTGAGTCCTGCACCTGATCCGAGAGAAGGCCCTGCTGGCTTGCTCGTTCATGGGCTCCATCTCCAATTGAAGGGCCTGGAGCACCTCCAGAGGGGACCAGGTTAACTTGGCCCCGGGCCCTGACTGGGCCTGCTCCTGCTGCACTGGTTCCTCTTCTTCTGGCTTTGCTTTGGCCTTGGACTGAGGCTCCACCTCTCCCACCTGTTCCACTGCCTTCATGGTGCACTTCCCCTCCCCCTGCAGGACAAACTGCTCCCCTGCAATTAATTGCTCCTCCATCCACCCCTCCTCCTGGTGGTCACTCCCTTGTGGGTCACCTGGAACCTGTGCCTCCAGCCTCAGCTCTTCACTCACCACCTCCTCCTGCCTCCCCACCTGCAGATCTGGGAAAACCTCCTCACCTGCCCACTTGGCCTGCCATGGCACCACCTGCAGAAGGCCCTCGGTCCACAGGATAAACTGAGCCTGTGCCTGGAACTCCTCCCCCAGGCCCTCCTTGTCTTCCCCTTGCTCCTCACTCTGGGTTCCCTGCTGCACCTCACTCTCCTCTCCCTGCACACACTGCTCTGCAGCCACCCTGTCCTCCCCTCTCCCGCACTCAGGATCAATCCCAACATCCTGGCCTGTGTCCAACCTCAGCTCCAGGGTCTCAGCCTCCCCCACCAGCATGAAGTCTTCCCACTCCAGCCCCAAAGCTGCCCTCTGAACTTCCTGTGCCCTTGTGTCCTGGGTATCACCACTTCCCTGCACCGAGGTGAAGCTAAAAGCCTCCTGGATCATCCTGCTTGCCCTGTCCTTCCTGGTGCAATGGCCCTGGGGAGCCCTGTGAATCCTCAGGCGCCCTGCAGCTGAAGGCCCCCCAGTGGAACTGAGAGGAAGCGCGCTGCCCTCAGGAGCCCCTCAGTCTCCCAACACAGCCTGACTCTGGATGCCCCCTGGCTCTGAGACTGGTGTTGTGAAGGAGCAGGTGGTGCAGAGCCTGCTGAGTCCAGGCAAGGTGCTTGCTCACTGTTGTATGCAACCAGGCCCTGGTGTGCTGACTGGGTGCAAACTGGGCTCATGCACAGGCGCTGGTCATGTGAACATGTGGTACAGAAGGCACCTGGCCAGGCCCAGCCTGCTGTTTCTGGTTGTGCTCCTCAAAAGCCTCCTCCAATCACGGACAGGGCAGTGGGTGTCACCCTGCGCAACCCCGCCCCTCACTCAAAGTTCTGGTGTAGGTAGATGGTAACTCGGAGGTATCCTCTTATCTCTTCATTAGCCAGAAAATGGAGATTTTGAAAGCTTAGAATCTTGACCTGACTGCAAAGAAGGAAGAAATGGTGGAACTTGAAAATGACTTCAGGTTTTCTCACTGTGCTGAATGAAGTCAAACACTGCTGCAGTGAAATATTTTACCCGTTGTTCTCCCCGCATGAACTACAATAATAATGTGCTTTGTGTTGACATTTACTGCTGTGTTGCTGACAATTACCTGGAAGAGAAGTTAAGGGGATTCAATGGGTTGGAAAAAGTTGAGCTAAATCAGAAAGCAGGTCTAATTAAGCAAGTTTATTCTCTATCTATCTAAAGACACACACACACACACACACACACACACACGCAGACACACACACACACACACACACACACATTTATATGGCTAAGGTGACTCGTGCATGTGCCATAAGTTTGAACCTCTTGCTGGCGCCAATTGCATGCATGTGTTTCAAATCGGCATTGTCAATCTGAATTTGGTTGACACTGCTATTATAGAGAAAGGGCAAATAGCAGTACTAAAATATTTCTTCTACTTAATCTCCTTTCAATGGGCACAAATCCATGCACCTGGCCACTGGTATTCTAATAGTGGCAAGATATCATCCGTGAATACTAATATTCTATTGGGCCAGGACATGCCAAATTGGTCACACATATCTATATATATAAAAGCGTAAGCGACATTATGAGTGGTTGGTACAATGCACACCGACCACCAGGACGCAGACGCTCAACACAGGAGCTTCCCCCAGGTGGTCAAGGCTCTCCCACAGCGAGAGCATCACTCAGCCAGAAGGCGGGCTAATGGCTGGAAAGTGCAGCTGTGACAGCCTGAGCCTCTGCTGCCTATGTGACAAGGCTACGAAGCAGTGGTGGCAGGTGGAGTGGGGCCTGGATGAGCGGGAACAGAGCACCTGGCTCCAGCTTGGGCTCCTGCCCGGCTGCCTGCCGTTTCGTGCACTGCTACATCCCTCAGGAGGTGTCAGACCTAACCTGGCAGTCCCACATCTCCCAAGGGGTCCCAGATTGTGTGAGGGCGCAGACCAGGCTGTGGGACGCCACCGGTGCTTGAATTTCGTTCACTGGGCTTCTAGTCATTTTATTATTTATCACCGATTTAGCATGGTTCTCTTCTAATGCTGAATAAGTTAAAGGTATAAGCTGAATTTTGGTAATGATGGCCATTGAGATTTTACTGCTCTTTAGCGGTATTATTTAATGGCTTATATGAAGGGCACTAATCTCCCTCAAAATATGAGAAATACGACATGTCCCACAAACAGTACTATGCTTCAGTGCTAATTCTTTCCACTAATGCCCCTAAGTGAGCCTTTCACTAATTTTCTTTGCTCACTAGCTCATCCAAAATTGAAATGGGCAGGCTGCTTGTCTATATTCAAGTGCAGAGGCATATTCTTCTTAACTACACTGATGCTATCAATACTTTCAATTTTACAACATAATTTATAGTGAGGGTCTCTATGTTAGACTTTAAAACATCTCTTTACTAATATGAATAAGTCACTTTTACCTTATTTCTTCACAACTATCTGCACGCTCTGATTTAGCAACTTTCAATACCTGACTCTTTCAAGTGTCCCTTTCCACCCTTCTTTTCATTAAAAACAGGCCATCTGAAACCACACTGATCACTTTTCAGCCTGTTGTGATAATTCAGACATTCCTTGGGTTACGTTGGACTCGAAGTACATAAGTTTTGTGGTTACGTTGCCATTCCCCATTTATTTATTAAAAAAAAAAAAGTTTGAGCATTTCTACGTATGTACATATGTGCTTTATGTTTTCTTATTATTCATTTACCCCAAGAAAGGTCAGCAATTGTTATCTTTCTTTTAATTGTTTTTTAACTGTTGCACGCCATTACTGCAGTGTATGTGTGCTCCCTGTGAGTGACATACGTGCTTATGTAGGTGGGTTCTGACTTCCGCGAATATTGCATTACATCACACTGCAGGAACGTGTCAACAATGTAACGCGAGGAACTACTGTACTTGTATCCTGTTGATTAAGATGTAGTTATTTGGTCTCCATATTTCTTCAATACATATATGGTTGTTGGAAGTACAAATTATATCTTTATATATAAGGGTGTTAATTAGAATTTTCAATCAAAAAAAATAAATGCCTTGTCCTTACAAATAGATCTGGCCTTATAATTGAATGGCCTAATACATATTAGAGTAGGACACGACTACCAAAGTTTCTCAGAAGAATATGGGTTGAAATGAAGAGTATATCCTGCCTACCCCTACTTGAAACAAGAGCCTTAGTTGAGCTCCATCATGATCCAAACAGAAACAGAAACAGTAAGAGACATGGCAGGTTTCTGTTACTATATGCCTACAGAGCATGTCTCAGTGCACATTTCCTGACGGTGCTATTGTTCAGAGTGTGCACTCACAGGACATTAGGGCCTTCATGCACAACTCCATCCTGAAACCACATGAAAAGGAGCGTATTGGACAAGAATGTTAGCAGGGACTTTACAATGCAGAGGGATTCTGAAGAAGATTGAAAAAGGTGGCAGAACCCTAGCCAGTTTGGAACAGTGGACAGATCACCGACCTTCATACTGAAAGGCCCCAGTTTCGATTCAGGTCAAGGGCACTTGCCTGAGTGGCGGCTCAATCTCCAGTCTGGGGCTTGCGGGAGGGAGCTGATCAATGAATCGCTCTCATCACTGATGTTTCTAACTCTCACTTGCTCTCTGTTTCTCTCTGAGATAAATAAAAATATATTTAAAGAATGGTGGCAGAATCATGGATGATGCAGGGACATGCTCCCAGGAACAAACTGATATTCCAACTGAAATACAGAACAACTTCCTGAATAATCAATGGAAAACTCACAGGAGAGAACCCTGACACCCGAGGACCGAAGGTGGAGGCCACTTAGACACTGGTAGGAGGAGAGGAGGCTTGAAGGGGCGGGCCTGACACCCACAGACAGCAACTGAAGTCTCGGAGAGATATCTCAGCTGTGGAGGACTGCCACTGAGAACTCTGGGTCTAATCCCCAAGCTGCGCCTCCTAGCAGAGAGCACCAGAACTGAGGAGGGTACCCATATAACCTGTGGATGTGAATAGCAGCAGGGCACTGTCTGTCAGGGAGAGACAGCTAGAAATTCAGCTATCCTCTTAAAGGGCCAGCGCACAAATTTCCCTGTGGAGCCACACAGCTTGTGCCCTGGCAAAGGGAGGGTGAAGTGGACTGGAGCTGTGAGGGTAAAAGCCAGAACTGGGGAGTCAAGGGTTTCAGCACAGAAGACAGACACTTCAAGCTTCCTGGGAGGAGTCATTTCCTCATGCAGCAGAGAAAATCTTTCCCATGCAGACATTTGCCTTTCCTGGAGGAGAGACAATTAACAAACACTACTGGGAAACACCTTGCCCTGAGGACACTTAAGAGATTATAAATAATAATTAACCTCCACACAGAGGAAACTGCCCCACCCTGTTGAAAAAAACTCTTGCTATAACCTGAGGACCATTGCCTTGGAGGCAAGTTAAGTTGGAATCCTATCAGTCTATAGACAGAGGAGGTCTCTGGAGGCTTTGAGTCTTTGCCTGATCTAATTAGTCAGAAACATCCTTTAACAATGTTCTGCACTAGAGACTGAGAGGCACAGAGGATCTACCTAACTTGTCACCACAAACCCACACAGAAAGCCAGAAAGAGGAAATAAATAAACAATCCTCAAATGAGAGAACTGGAGATTTATCCAGATAGAGAGAGAGATGAAGCACAGAGAAGACATTTATCTGAATCTGACTTTAGAGTTATGAAGGAAAAAGAGCTCAACAGCATGAAAAAAGATATAGTGACTATGAAAAGAAGAACAGTCCTAGATATAAAATGACATAATACAAATAAAGAACATATTAGAAGAAATAGGCAGATATTAGGGAAAGCTGAGGATCCAATCACTGATTTAGAACAGAGTTAAAAATATCATCCAATAAAAAAAAGACAGAAAAATTAAGATTTAAAACAAACAAACAAACAAACAAACAGGAGGACCACTTACATAACAGTATTAGAATAGCCAGTGTGCCAAAAGAGGAAGGAGGGGAGAAAGGCATAGAGAAGGTCTTTGAAGAAACAATGGCAGAACACTTACCTAACCTGGTAAAGGAAAATCCCACACAAGATCAAGAGCCAAAGAGAACCCCAAAGAAGAAGTACCCAAACAAACCCGTGACCAGACACATCATAATTTAAATGCCAAAAATTAAAGACAAAGACAGAATCTTCAAGGCAGCAAGACAAAAGAAAACTGTTAGCTACGAAGGAGTTCCCATAAGGCTGACTCCTGATCTCTCATCAGAAACTCTACGGGCCAGAAGAAGATGGCATGAAGTACTCAAGTTAATGGAAAGCAAGGATCTAAGACCAAGATTACTATATCTGGCAATTCTTTCATTCAAAATAGACGGTCAAATACAGAGCTTCCTAGAAAGAAAAAGGCTGAAGGAGTACATCATCTCCAAGCCAGCTTTACAAGAAATGCTACAGAGATTGCTGTAATGAGAAGGAGAAACAGAGACAGAAACTTAGCCACACAGAAAAGAAATGGAAAGAAATAAATACCTATGAATAATAACCCTAAATGTAAATAGGTCAATGCTCCAATCTAAAGGTGTAGTGGAGCCAAATGGATACAGAAACATGATGCAAGTATATGCTGTCTACAGGAGCACCACCTCAAAACAAAAGACACACACAGGATGAGAGTGAAGGAATGGGAAAAATTTCCATGCAAATGGAAAAGAAAAAAAAGGCCAAAGTAACAATACGCATATCAGACAAAATAGACTTTAAAATAAAGGCCATCACAAGAGACATAAAGGTCAGTGCATGATACTAAAGGGACCAACCAACAAGACGATATAATTCTAGTAATTATATATTCAGCCAACATAGGAGCACCTCAATATATATATCTCAAACAAACAAACAAAAAATCAAAACAAACAAAAATTCTAGAAGACTTTAACAGAGAGTGTGACAAAAGGACAGTGACAGTAAGGGACATTTATCACCCCTCTGACATCACTGGATAGATCTTCCATATGAAAAAATAACAAGGATGCAGAGCCTCTAAAGGACACACTGGATCCATTAGATTTAATTGACATTTTAGAATAGCGGTTCTCAACCTGTGGGTTGCGACCCCTTTGTGGGTCGAATGGCCCTTTCACAGGAGTCGCCTAAGTAAAGGGTGTCCCACAATTCACGCAAGAAGTAATTTTGATAGAAAACAAGGTTTATAATTAAAAACTGTACATTTTTATTGATTCATAAAGAAAGTAAAAGAACTGCACTTGGAAAACTACAGGACATTGAAATGGACATAAAGATATCAACCAATGGATTCATATACCATGTTGAAGGGTTGGTAGACTTAACTTCATTAACATCTCCATACTACCCAAGGCAATCTATAGATTCATTGTAATCTCCATTAATATACCAACAGAATATTGCACAGACACAAAAAAATCCTCGAAAAAATTCAAATGGAGTAAAAATAGTCTGAGGAAGAAGAAAAAAGTTGGCGGGCTCACAATACCAGATATTAAGCTTTATTATAAAGGCACCATTCTAAAAACTGCCTGCTACTGGCACTAGAAAAGACATATACTCCACTGAAACAGAACAGAGAACCCAGAAGTGGACCCAAGTCATTACGCTCTATTATTAATTTACAAAGGAGGCAAGAGCATACAATGGAGTCAAGACAGTCACTTCAATAAATGTTAGGAAAATTAGAAAGATACATGCAAAATAATGAAACTAGACCACCAACTTACACCATTCACAAAAATAAACTCAAAATGGATGAAGGACTTAAACATCAGATGAGAACCTATAAAACAAACTTATAAGATTGCCTATGTAGCAATATATCAGATATGTCTTCGCAGTATCTTTATTGATACAGCTCCAAAGGCAATGCACACAGAGGGTAAAATAAACAAGTGGACTCCGTCAAAATAAAAACCTTCTGCACAGCAAACAAAATCCTGAACAAAACAACCAGAAAGCCCACTGCATAGGGAGAACATATTTGCCAATGGTATCTCGGATAAGTGTTGAATCTCCAAAGTTTTCAGGGAACTCACACAAATTAACAATAGGAAGATAAACAATCCAATCAAAACATGGGCAAAGGACCTAAATTAACACTTTTTAAAAGGAGACCTATAAAAGGTCAAGAGACATACGAAAAATGCTCAAAGGCACGAACAGTCCAAGAGATGCAAATCAAAACGACAATGAGGTACCATCTACACCTGTCAGAATAGCTGTCAGAAAAATATCAACAAACCACAAGTGCTGGTGAGGATGCAGAGAAAAAGCAACCCTTGTGCACTGCTGGTGGGAATGCAGACTGCTGCAACCACTGTGGAAAACCATATAGAGATTTCTTAAAAAATTAAAAATGGAGCTCCCCTTTGACCCAGTGTTCTCTCTTCTAGGTATATATCCCAAGAAATGAGAAAGGCCAATCAGGAAAGATATATGCAACTGTATGCTCATACCAGCCCAATTTACAATAGCTAAGATTTGGAAAAAGTCTAAATGCCCATTAGCAGATGCACGGATGAATAAACTGTGGAACATCTACACAATGGAATACTCTACTGCTGTAACAAAGAATGAACTCCTATAATTTGAAACAGCATGGATGGACTTGGAGAGCATTACACTAAGCAAATTAAGCCAGTCAGAGAACAATAAATATCACATTATCTCACTCATTTGTGGAATATAATCAACAACATTAGCTGATGAACAACAAGACATCCAGACACAAAGAAGCATTGATCACACTGTCAAACCTCAGAGTAAAGTGCTGGAGGCAAAGACCAACAGTAGTATGTGTGTGTGTATGTATACGTGTGTGTGTGTGTGTGTGTGTGTGTGTGTGTGTGTGTATGTATGGAGGGCTAATGAACTTTGACATGAACTTTGATATTCAGCAGGGCTGAAAATCAGCATTATATTACACGGCTGTTGGCAAAATGGCTGAAGGCAATCTTGCTAACCTGATAATTAAACTTTACTACTGATATGCCTGTCTGCTTTCCTAAAGGGCATATATGAGAAACCTACAGCCAAGTAAATGAAAGCTGATGGGTGCTGCATTTCAGAGAGCCTCTCCCCAAGAGAAAACGGTCGCCGCCTGGCTCCCCAATGCCTTCTAAATTTATAGTGTTGTCTAGTGTATTCATTTGTGTGCAGCTCCTTTCCCAGATCCTGAATCATTGCAGCAAAAGGTTGCAACATTCTGGCGCCCAATGTGGGACATCTGGAGAAGAAGTCTCACCAGAGCAAAAAAAGAAGACTGTCAAGGGCATGTACCTTGGTTGCGGGGGGACTGTGCAGGAGGCAGCTGATTGATGTTTCTCTCTCATTGATGTTTCTAACTCTCTATCGCTCTCCCTTCCTCTCTGTTAAAAATCAATAAAAATATCTTAAAAAAAAAACACAAAAAAACTCATTCAAGCATTAAATCTCACCATTAATAAGACACGATAAGTAAAAAGATAGTTTTACTTAATCTGTATGCATTACAGCATTGGCCAGCATATCTCTCTCCTATTGGTATTCCCGAAAAGAAACCAAGTTTGTAGCTCTATTTAAAAGAAAGAAAAAGGCTTTTAAAAGAAACTCCATAACTGTGGCCTAGAATTTTCTCTGGAAGAAGAAACGGAAGGAGATTCCCTTCAAATATCTAGAAAACTGAATATAAAAATAAATGTATCAGGCCTCAAAAAGAAAACAATTTGAATTATGCTTTCCTAAAAAAAATTATGTCAATATACTGAAAGACTGATAGCAGAAATCCAGTTAGTGTCATTTACTGTCCCCACCCAATGAGAAAGGAAGATAGGAAATAAGCCTTGTTTTAGACTGATTTAAATTAGCAAATGAAAATAAAAGAATATTCAGGGGAACATAGTTGGAATAGGCAGAAACCTATTCCTGGAGAAGTCACTGTTTTTACTGATAGTTCATCTCATGGTAAAGCTGCTTATACTGCAATGAATTCAGACCAAGTCATGCAGACCAGTCATACTTCTGTGCAAAGAATCGAATTAGAAACGATCAAGGCTGACTTGCAGCATTTGCAAAAGCCTCTTCATATTCTCTCTTTATCTACTTATGCTGCAGGCTTGGTAAACAGAACTGCAACTACTCAATTTAAATGGCTCAATGACCAAAGCCTTTCTATACTATTTGAACAAGTCCTGGTCCTTTAACAAAAGGAAATGAATATGCCTGTCAGTTAGTTATTTTATTAAACAAGTCACAGAATTTCACAAGCTTTTACATCAGCCTGCCATAATATTGTACAGCCGGTAAAACAGATTATGAAGAAATGCCCTCCTTGCATGTTACATCTACTACAAGGGCTCTAAAATCCCAACTTGGAAAACAAAAGTGGCGGAATAGTGAAGACATCTCTTGTAAGTAGACCACACCAAGCCTTAATTACTTTAAATTTTACCCTTGTAATGCTGATGGCAAGACACCCTTAGAATTACACTGGTGTCAGAATAAGCCAAAGCAAAATGGTCTGGTTAAATGGAAAGGTACCGAGTCTGGTTTAAGGAAGGGTCCCTTTATTAATCTTTGGTCAAGGATATGCTTGTGTATTTCCAGAAAACTCCTCCAAGCCTGTGTGGATTCCTGCAACATGAATCTGAGAGAGGAACTGACCAAACTACTCCAACTACAGATAGCAGTGCCTCAAGCAACATGCTGAGGAGACAGAGGAGAAACATCTAGAGATAGGGGATGGTGACCATGCCTTGCCACGCTAGCAGTCATCAGCTGTGCCTAGGTGCTGGTGGCTCTTGACAAAGCCCAAAGTGGTCAGACCTGCATTGTCATTTCTCACCGTTTGCCCACCATCCAGAACTCGAACATCATTGCTTCCATGTCACAAGGGAAGAGTGACTGGAAAGGGACCCATAAAGAACTGATAGCCTAAAAAGAAGCCTACTATGGACAAATTCCTTAAATACCTGAAAACGATATTTAAAAGGACATGAAAGAACTCAATCCTTTTCATTGAATCTCCTTACATTTGCTTTTTAGAATAACCAATATTGTCTCTCTTTCCTGTTCTTCTATGTTTTCTTCCAGTCTGAAGAAGCAGAATCACAAGTCTTAAAAGAATCTGAGCCCAGAAGATGGCATTCACCTTTCTAAATTAATTAAGAAAACAAAAAGGGGGAAATGATGGGGTAAAGACCAAAAGTAGTTAACATATCAATGGGAGAAGTCCCACAGAAGGCGAATGGACTTTGATGTTCAGCATGGCAGAAAATCAGCATTTTGTTATCCTGTTGTGGGAAAAATGGCTGAAGGCAACGTCCTACCATGAAAATTCTTCTATTGTTTACCAAACTTTACCATTGATATGTCTGTTTGCTTTGCTAAAGGACGAATGTGTATTCAAGTAAATAAAAGCTATTTTCTCCTGGGCTTCAGAGTGCCTCTCCATTAGAGAAAAAAGCCCACAGTACACAAAAAGAAAGAGATAATAAAGGTAAGGTCAGAACAGAAATAAATGACATAGGGATGAAAAAAAAATAATACAAAAGATCAATGAAACCAAGAGCTGGTTCTTGGAAAGAATAAACAACATTGATGAACCTCTAGTCATGCTCAGCAAGAAACGAAGAGAGAGCACCCAAAAAAAAACAAAAAAAGAAATGAGAGAGGTGAAGTAACAAACGACCCCACAGATATACAAAGGATTGTAAAAAATTACAATGAACAACTCTACTACAACAAACTGGACAAGCTCAATAAAATGGACACATTCCTACAAAAAGACAAGCTTTCAAAACTCAATCAGGAAGAAGCAAAAATCCTGAACAGACCGATAAATACTGATAAAATTGACACAGTAATCAAAAAGCTTCCAAAAAACAAAAGCTCTGGACCAGATGGCTTCACAGGGGAGTTTTACCAAACATTCAAAGAAGAAGTAAAACCAAACTTTCTCACACTATTTCAAATATTTCAAGTGGATGGCATACTTCCAAGCTCTTTTTAAGAAGCCAGCATTACCATAATCGCAAAGCCAGAAAAAGACACTACAAAGAAAGTGACTTACAGGTCAATATTCCAGATGAACATTAATGCTGCAATCCTCAACTAAATTCAGCAAACTGGATTCAGCATTGCATTAGAAAGATCATACACCATGACCAAGTGGGATTTATTCCAGGGATGCAAGGATGGTACAAAATCTGCAAATCAATGAACGTGAAACATCACATAAACTATTTGAGGGAGAAAAACCACACAATCATATCAATTGGTGCAGGAAACGCATGTGACCAAGTGCAACAGCCTTTTCTGATAAAAACACTCAGCAAAGTAGGAACAGCAGAATCATCCTTCCACATAATAAAAGCCTTATATGACAAACATACAGCCAACAACATACTCAAAGTGCAAAACAAAAACCATTTCCCTCTAGGACAGGAACAAGACAGGGACGCCCACTTTCATCACGCCTGTTCAACACAGTACTGGAAGTCCTAGTCAGTGCGATCACACAAGAAAAAGAAATAAATGGTTCCCAAATTGGAAAAGAAGAAGTAAATTGTCATTATTTGCAGATGACATGATACTGTACATAGAAAACCACAAACACTCCTTCAAAAATTTAATAAACTTAGTAAATGAATTTGGCAATGTTGCAGACTACAAAATTAACGCCAAGAAATACATGGCATTTTTACACACCAATAGTGAACTTACAGAAAAGGAGATTAAAAAAAGAATCCTATGTATCATCCCACCAAAAAAATTAAGACACCTAGGAATAAATTTAGCTAAGGACGTAAAAGACCTACACTCAGAAAACTAGAAGATGTTGAAAAAAGAGACAGAGGAAGACATAAACAGATGGAAGGACATACCTTGTTCATGGATTGGTAGAAACAACCCCATTAAAATGGCTATACTACCCAAAGCAATCTATATGTTCAATGCACTCCGCATTAAAACACCAACAGCATATTTCACAGACCTAGAATGATCTCTCCAAAAATCCATCTGTAATGAAAAAAAAGACCCTGAGCCCAAACAGGTTTGGCTCAGTGGATAGAGCCTCGGCCTCCGGACTGAAAGGGACCTGGTTCGATTCCGATCAAGGGCATGTACCTTGGTTGGGGGCACATATCAAGTAGGGGGTGTGCAGGAGGAGGCTGATCTATGTTTTTCTCTCATTGATGTTTCTAACTCTCTATCCCTCTCCTTTACTCTCTGTAAAAAATCAATAAAATATATTTAAAAAACAAACAAACCCCAAAGAGCTGCAGCGATTCTGAGAAAGAAGAGCAAAGTAGGAGGGATCTCAGTACCAGATATCAAGCTGTTTTACAAAGCCACTGTTCTCAAAACTGCCTGACACTGGCACAAGAATAGACATATAGGCCAATGCAATAAAACAGAGAACCCAGAAACCAATCCAAACCAATAAGCTCAATTAATATTTGACAAAGGAGGCCAAAACATACAATGGAGTTAAGACAGTCTCTTCAATAAATGGTGCTGGGAAATTTGGTCAGACATATGCAGAAAATGAAACTAGGCCACCAACTTTCACCATGCACAATAATAAGGTCAAAATGGATAATGACTTAAACAGAAAGCTGGAAACCAGAAAAATATATAGAGGAATCCATAGGCAGCAGAGTCTCAGATATATGCTGAAGCAATCTCTTCACCAACGCAGCTCCTGGGGCAATGGAAAATAAAGTTAAAGTAAACAAATGGGACGACATCAAAATAAAGGCTTCTTCATAGCAAAAGAAACCATCAACAAGACAACAACAAAGCCCACTGCATGGGAGAACATATTTGCCAATGTTCTCTCTGATAAGGGTTTCATCTCCAACATTTACAGGGAACTCATACAACTTAACAAAAGGAAGATAAACAACCCAATCACAAAAATGGGCAACGGACCTAAATAGATACGTTTCCAGAGAGGACAAAAGGAAGGCCAAGAGACACATTAAAACATGCTCAGAGTCACTGATCACCCAAGAGATGCAAATCAAAAGGACAAGGAGGTACTACTTCACAGCTCTCAGAATGGCTATCACCAACAAATCAACAAAGGGCGAGTGCTGGTGAGGATGGGGAGAAAAAGGAACCCTCCTTCACTGGTGGTGGGAATGCAGACTGGTGCAGCCACTATGGAGAAGAGTATGGAGTTTCCTCAAAAAACTAAAAACGGAACTTCCATTTGACCCAGTGATCCCACTTCTAGGAATATATCCCAGGAACCTAGAATTACCAATCTGAAAGGATGCATGCTCCTCTATGTTCACTGCAGCACAATTTCCAATAGCTAAGGTTTGGAAACAGCCTAAGTGCTGGTCAGCAGATGAGTGGGTTAAAAAGCCGTGGTACATCTACACACTGGCATAGTACGCTGCCACAAAAAAGGAAGGGGCACTGACCATGTGCAACAGCATGGATGGAGCTGGACAGCATTATGCTAAGCAAAGCTAGTCAGTCAGTGAGTCCGAGAAAGAGAAAAATCACATGACCTCACTCATCTGTGGATTATAATGAACAACATAAACCAATGAACAAAAACAGATCCAGAGACAGAGAAGCATGGATCAGACCATCACCCTCAGAGGGAAGGTAGGGGAGGGTGGGGCTAAGGGGGAGAGATCAACCAAAGGACTTGTATGCATGCCTATAAGCCTAGCCAATGGACGCAGACACCAGGGGGTGAGCGTGAGGGCATGCTTGCGGGGTGGGGGTGGGGGTGTGGGGGGAGTGGGGCATAAGAACACATATGTAATACCTTAATCAGTAATAGGAATGAAAAGGAACCCAGGAACATATCATCAGGTGAGAATTCACACACTCACACTCACGCACACTCAGGCACCCGCACACTCACACCAGGAGAGGGCTCTGCCGCTCTCAGTGGAAGTCACCTCTTATCTCCCAGCCTGACCACCGCTTTCTCACCAGCTGAACCAGAGGACAATGATGAGTGACGGCCCTGGTGCTCTGCGGAAAGCGACCTCTCCCTCCCGGACACTTCCCACCGTCCAGCAGCCACTTTTGTGCGCCCTCTCTGTCCCCCACGCCCTGAGCAGGGCTGGGCTGGCCTGAGAGCCCACAGACTTGAGGACCCAGATCCTGGGGGTGTTGGAGCCGGGGCCTGTGCGGGCCCCCTTGGTCAACTGCAAACTCGGCCAGCTGAGGTCACACAATAAAGGCCAACGCCAGAGTTCCATGAATTGTTGCGTGTAAGTCCCCTCAGCGAGCTCCCACTCTGGCGCAGCAAGCGGAAGGCCTCACGCCAGTGAGCCAGGTTTGGACCTCAGGCCTTCACTCCAACCAGGTGGGAACTCATTTCCAGATGGAAAAAGCCGACTGGGGAGGGGCTGCGGGTTGCCAGTGACTAGAGCAAGTTCACCCCTGGAGACAGCATGTTCAACCCCGGAGACAGCAAGAACCCAGAGTGTGTGCTTACCTTTTCCACAGGCCGTGCTCCTCACCACGTGGACTCCTGTACAGCAGGGAGGCTGGCGGGAAGGAAGAGGTGGGGGGCTGCGCCTGGCAAGCTTCCTGGGACTGCGCCCTGGTTCCTGCCAGGGCGAAATCTCGCGGGATCACGAGATCAGGAACAAACCAAGATCAGGGGGCAGGAGGGGGGGCGTGTTTTAACAGGCCCAGAGAAGGTGGGGACAGGGGCGCCTGTGCCACACCCACCAGGCTGCAAGGGGTGGCAGAGGGTGAGGGACTGTCAGGGGGACCCTGTGCTTCCAGGCATGAGGGTGGGGGCGGTCGCGGAAGTGGAGGGAGAAACAGGAGGCCGCGACCCCCAGCTAACCTCCCACTCGCCACCCCTGGTCTGTGTTTCTGGGGACCCCTTTCTCTCTGTGGTTGTGGCTGCCACTTACCTACCTTGTTCCCTGGGCCAGGCTTGGCTCCCCACTCCCACCCCACCGCAGCCCTCTGTCTAGAAAAGAGCGCCCTGCCCTTGGCTAGCCCACTGTCCCTACTGTCTGGATGGGGACATTTTAGTAACCCCCGGGGCAGAGGAGAGCTGGCCAGATGCAATTACTTTGTCTCTCTCCACAGGTGCCCTCCTCAGTCTACCCCTGGGGTTTGGGTCACCAGAGCTCTTTGACAAGCCTGGAATCCAGCCTTTGCTCTGCTCACCTCCCCTAAGCCTTCAGGTGATGGCAGCCTCCCTGCCTTCCTCCCCCCTCAGGAAGGGGTTCTCCTCTCACCAACAAATCCCTTTGGCAAAGTCACACCTGGGCCTGAAAGCAGAAGAGTGGGCAGGAGGCTCCTGAGGAGGAGCAGGCCAACAAAGCTCAGGAGAGGTGGGGAGGCACCAGCCACAGCCTGGTGCTCAGGCTCTGGCAGAGCTGCCCCTTAGCTGAACCTTAACCCAGGGTTCTCCTCTCAGGTGGCGCCTCCAGGGCACACAGGGGGCCTGGCATGCTCAGTCTGGCATGTTTTGCTGCCTGCTTTTCCATAGTCTCTTTAGGAGACAAAAGTCAGGCTTGTGAGGAGAGAGGGAGAGGGGAAGAGCAAAGCTGAGGCCCAGCCCTGTCATCCAAGCTGGCCTGAGGCATCTCCTGGGCGTCCTTGGAAATCAGCTTCTCTTAGTGAGGAAGGGCTTGTAATAAGAATAGAGCCGCAGTTGTTTAATCATTACTTACAAACTATAAATACGAGGCCATGGGACACTGGAGGATGAAACAGGCTCTACTGAAAACATAGGCTGCCTCCTTGGCCCATTACTCAGAAAAGAACTGCATTTTGAAAAGATACCGGGCACAGGACAGGCTTTGATTTGGCAGCTGTGCCCGCACCCTGACCCCCTCCTGTGGTCTTCCTCAGGAAGCCTGACCATTCCAATCTCATCCCAGGAAGGGGCTGAGCTGTTCCTAAAGTCTTGGAAGATTAGACACCTTGTGGTCAGCCTTTGAGCTCCTGAAGGGCAGATAGTAGGCCCTCCCCTCCCCTTTGCATGTGACACTTGCAGCTGGCAGCTACAGGTTGCTATCTTCTCCTGAAGAGGCTGAGAGCCGAATTTCCAGGGTGAGCGACTGCTCTCCCCATACTGACCGCATCCTTGGATAAACACTCATTGTGTGGTTCAAACCTCTCTCTGCTTAACTTGGCTCAAGGAGTGACAGGCAGCCTCAGACACATTGTGCTGCCTTTCTCTTCCTCACTCAGACTTGGGGAATATTCAGACTCTGCAAACTGTGAGACCTTATCTGAGAGGGAGAGTGGGCAGAGGACACTGTGTCCCTGTCATGCAGGTGACACTGCATCTCTTCACCATAGGCTGTGGGGCGGTTGTGGGGGCGGAGCGTAACAGCAGGGTGGTGAGGCTGGCTTCTTGTGTGTCCCTACCCTGCCATTCCTCCAGACGTTCCCCATGCCTATGAACTAGCAGAGTTTAAGGTTTCCAGCTACATAGATGGAGGAATGTGGACAAATGAGGCGACTGCTCTCAGCCCCAGTGGATCTGGGATTGTCACCTAGAGCAGAGCAGATAAAAAGCAGAAACAAACAAACAAACAAACAAGAACCAACTCTATTATTTTATACTAGAGGCCCGGTGCACAAAAATTGGTGCACTTGGGGGAGAGGGGGATCCCTCAGTCCGGCCTGTGCCCTCCTGCAGTCTGGGACCCCTCGGGAGATAATGACCTGCTGGCTTAGGCCTGCTCCCGGGTGGCAGAGGGCAGGCCCAATCCCTAGGTTCAGCCCCTGGACAGGCTTAGAGCAGGGCCGACTGGGGAGTTGGGGTGCCGCCTCCTGTCATGCATAGAGCAGGGCCTATTGGGGAGTTGGGGCGCCGCCCCCTGTCATGCACAGAGCTGCAGGACGATCAGGGGTTTGGTCTCTCCCCCTGTCACGCTGATCCCGGTGGTGGGAGGTCTCCTTGCTCCGCTGACCCTGGGGCCAGGACCCCTCTCGCTCCGCCGATCCTGTGGTCCTGAGGCCTCGCGGCTCCGCTGATCCCAGGGGCCTGGAGGTCTCTCAGCTCTGCTGATAACCTGGACAGGGAGGCCTCTGGGCTCCGCTGATAACCTGGACAGGGAGGCCTCTCGGCTCCTCTAATCCCAGGGGCCAGTAGGTCTATCAGCTCTGCTGATAACCTGGACGGGGAGGCCTCTGGGCTCCGCAAATCCCAGGGGCAGGGATGCCTCTCAGCTTCACTGATAACCTGGACAGGGAGGCCTCTCGGCTCCGCTGATCCCGGAGTCCTGAGGCCTCTTGGCTCCGCTGATCCCGGGGTCCTGAAGCATCTTGCTCTGCTGATCCCGGGGTCCTGAGACCTCTCAGCTCTGCTGATTCCAGGGCCGGGGCTCCTCTCGGCTCCGCTGATCCCGGGGTCCTGAGGCCTCTTGCTCTGCTGATCCCGGGGTCCTGAGACCTCTCATCTCTGCTGATCCCGGGGTCCAAAGGCCTCGGGGCTCCGCTGATCCCAGGGTCCTGAAGCCTCTTGCTCTGCTGATCCAGGGGTCCTGAGGCCTCGCGGCTCCCCTGATCCCTGGCCAGGAGGCCTGTCTGCTCCACTGTTCCCGGGGCTCTGTGGCCTCTCTGCCCTGCCGCTTCAGGGCTGTATGGCTTCGCTCAGCTTGCAGCCTGAGTATGCAAATTAACCGCCATCCTTTAGCCTCTATAATTAAAACATTGTATCATTTGGAGTTGTTGCTTCAGGAGCTCAGAGCCCCCCAGCTGCAGATGGGGAACCTTCGCATCCTCATGCTGGGGCAAGCAAGCCTCCCTGTTCGCATCAACTGCCTGGCTGCCGGCGGCCATGTTGGCTGCCAGTTAATTTGCATATCTTGCTGATTAGCAAATGGGAAGGGTAGCGGTCGTATGCCATTTACCATGTTTCTCTTTTATTAGTGTAGATTGGAACTACATATTCAGCCTAGCTCTCCCACCTCTTTCCTAGATGCATTTGGCAATTATTTGTCCTGGCGGGGTCTCCCCTATGACCTGGGCTCTACTCCCCTCTTTCTCCTCAGGACACACGTGACCATTCCCAAGCAAGTTCATGTGGGTGCCTGTACTGACGCCTCTCCCTCCCCTCCAGGTTCACCTGAGTCATCCCCCTCTTCTCCTCTGCATTTCCCCCTCTTCTCCAGGCCCTGGGCCCAGCCATCCTGGACCTAGCCTCTGCCCTGTCCAGCTGTGGGCCTAGGAGGTGTGCTGGGTGAGCTGAACTGCCACCAATTCCAGCACTGGACACAGCAGCCACTGGAATTTATAACCCTGACTCCTGGGACCAACAATGTCTGGGAAACGCTCCCACACTCCTGATTGATGGTGACAGGGGAGGAGGGGTATCTAGCTAATAGACATGTGCTGAAGCCCTCTTGTTTACCATGTTTCACTCCAATCAGGCAAAGGCAACAACCTTTTGAAGAAGGTATCTCCCTCTCTCTCTTTTGGGAAGGAGGGTGCGGGGGTGCCCAAATGTGCTCTCTGACACTTTGGCTACTTAATAAACAGCTGAAAATCAATATCCCCAAAAGAAGCTTCAGGGTGGCAGAAACTTGGTTTCCTTTATTTCTTAACAGTTGGCTAAGAGGGTTCAGACTGGTGTCAGTTGGCTAGATAACCCGTGTCTCATGGTTTCTTAAATTTCCTGGCACGTGTGTTCTGTTCTTCCTCAACTACCTGCAAATTGCCCATTCTCACTTCTGAAAAATCATGTCCCCCCTTTCTCCTTTGTTCAAAATATATAGAACATAGTCCAATCGGCCTGGCTCAGTGGTTGAGCATGGACCTAAGAGCCAGGCATCAGCATTCATTTTCCTGTCAGGGCACATGACAGGTTTCAGGCTGGATTCCCAGGGTAGTGCCCATGGAGGGCTGAGGATCAATGATTCTCTCTCATTGTTAATGTTCCTACCTTTCTTTTCCACTCCTTCCTCTCTGATATCAATAAAAAACTTGCTTTAAAAACTTTAAAAATGTCATATACCCAATGTTGCTTCAATATGCTTATAATTTTATGGCTACGTCAATTCTATGTGAAATCTTCTTGCACATGTACTAACCCCTGATGTTCTCCTGTTAATCTCTATCTGTTAATTTGTCTATTCGCCTGGCCTAGAAGAACCAAGCAGCCACAAAAAAAGGACTTGTATGCATGCATACAAGCATAACCAATGGACATAAGACACTGGGGGGTAGGGGAGGCCAGGGGATTGTCAAGGGTGGGTGGAAAAAAAGGAGACATATGTAATACTCTTGGTAATACTTTGAGCAACAACAACAAAAAAAAAAAAAACAGGCAAAAAATATTAATGAGGTATTTTACCTTCAAGTTTTGCACAAAGTCTTCTTAGTTTGATGTCTCTCACAGGCCATCTCACTAAGGATTGAGTGCTAAATTGTATCTTTTTAAATCAGGAATGCTGAGTCTGTATTTGCATTCCCTAACATTTGATAAAATAGATTCATTGACACACTCAAGGTGTTCTAAACAATAACCAAAGTATATGTTACCTTGATAGA